>NC_083405.1:107561437-107864467 GCF_020745735.1 Hemiscyllium ocellatum
CCATCCAGACAAATGAGGATTATTACATCTCCTTGTGATTGTGCCTTGTAGATGGTTGTTACCCCATCCCCATTTATGTAGTTGGGTGGAGTAAATAGACAACTTTTGGATCTTAAAGAGGTTAGTATCCTGGGGGAGCATTAGTAAGTAGGGAGTGTCCATTATTCTGGAAGTCCATCAGTGCCTACCCTAGATTTATTTGGAGATGTTATTTAACTGCAGCAGAGAAAGTTGATCAAAATCAAGGAGTGATGTTGCCAAACAAGAGTGTCAGAAGCCAAAACCTAATCATTTATTAGTTCATCTTCTTTTATGTAGTTTTGGCCAGGGAAATCAGAAGGACAAGAGAGTTATCCTTGCTGTCCTGGCCAACCACCTTCATCTTCACTGCAAACAAGTTAGTTGGTCACATTGTTCTTTGTGGGAGATTGCTGTGCTCAGGTTGGCTCTTTGCAACTTTGGCGACACTTCAAGACAAAGCATAGACCTGACACACCTGTTAGTAATATTGAAGTAAACTGTCTGGATTTACTAAGGCTGATGGATGAAAGACCCCATAAGAAAGGAACTTATCCAAACTCCACGACTTGACTGTTGTACCAGCTGCAAGAGACTGGACACCAGGTTGCAGTGGCACATGTGCACTGGCATGAAATCTAGCTAACCGGAAATACTTTCTATAAAACATGGTCAGAGTTGCTACTACATACGTCTGGAGCAGTAGGGTTCAAACTCAGATGTTTTGGCTCAGAGGTAGGAAGACTACCATTGCACCACAGTGCCCTTTCTAGCCAAACAGTACAGGATTGCTTTTAATACCTTCACCTGGTTTTGAAGGGCCTTGATTGACTGTAGGTATTTTCCTAATGAAACTGCTCAGATCTGACACCTCTGAACAGATTGGATTTGAACTGTGTCTTCTGGCTCAGAGATAGGGACCATTACCACAGTACCACAAGAGCCCCTTCTAGCCAAACAGTACAAGATTGCTTTTAACCCCTTCACCTTGTGTTGAAGGGCTTTTAATAACCTAAAAGCACAAAAACACATAGTCAGCAGTATGATAACATTGAAGGAGATGGTTTGTCAAGCTGGATACGGTAACAGCAGTAGGTAGCAATTTAGTTTGATTAGATTAGATTCCCTACAGTGTGGAAACAGGCCCTTCAGCCCAACAAGTCCACACCAACCCACCGAAGAGTAACCCACCCAGACCCATTTCCCTCTGACTAATGCACCTAACACAATGAGCAATTTAGCATAGCCAATTCACCTGACCTGCAGATCTTTAGACTGTGGGAAGAAACAGGAGCCCCGGAGGAAATCCACACAGACATAGGGAGAATGTGCAAACTCCACACAGACAGTCACCTGAGGCTGGAATCAAACCTGGGACCATGATGCTGTGAGGCAGCAGTGCTAACCACTGAGCCACCGTGCCGCCTCTCTTTTTTTTTAAAGAGATGCAGATTTTTATAATTTTATGATTTGGAGCCTAAGGAGCTAGTGCAAGTCAGTGAGGGCAAGGGTAATGATTGAATAGGTCTTCATGTAGTATGTAAGGAAGGAATTCTCAACCTTGTCATTTCTTTGACTTCCACCCACGCTGCACCCCACCCAACCCCACTTATAAAATCCATGGGCTTTGTCATTCAATGGGTTATATTGATACCAAGCTCCAAATGACAGTGTAAGTCAGCAACTTGAAATAAACCTACCAATTCTGGATGAGGAGGATGGTGCATGGCAGAAATTGAGAAATAGACAGTACTCTCACCAACTTTTCTGACAATGACCTTTCATTAAGTCAGCTCCACTCTTATTTCCTCCCTACTCATTCACACATAATTGGCACAAAAAACTCAAAGAACATGAGTACCCAGATTAGCCTATCCATCCATCAGGGAAACATACACCCATGAAATTAAATTGCTGAAACTGCAACCATAACTTCCACTATTTCATTAACTCAGACTGAATGCACTGGAGGAGAGAACCAAACTGGATCATGAGCATTGTGAGCTTGGCACAAATCCAGTGACTGACAAAACTCTTTACTTCCACAACCTCCTCCCTGGCTTCCACCAAGTATTTGTGGTGTGTACATACTCACCATCTGCTAGGGCAGCTGGGCCTTCTATTGTGGCCTGAGCATGGGACCAATTCCTATCTTGAGTTACTAGATCAAGGTTGGCAATAGCCATACCACAATTTGTCTCAAAGTTCCAGAGCAAAATCTCAGAGGGGCATGAATGAAGTAGGCTTCAGCAAGATTTGTGGCAGAATCACAGTGAAGTGTGGAGACCTGACGCCAGGAGCAACTTACTGCATCTTTTATGCATTGGCCGAATGGTGAGGCGAGTTGCCAATTCAGGGTGATAAATACCACATTAATCACCAACCTGCCTCATTAATAGTCAGCTTGCTACATTATCAAGTGCACAAACCAAGCTAGATGCTGAGAATTCAGAGACTTTCATGTTGGCCACCTGGCACTAACATCTAAGGATACATTTCATGAACGTCAGCCTCAAATCAGTGGACTTCAGCATCCGACATGTGCCAGCCTCTAAAAATCTCGATGGCACATTTCTGATCTAACTGCAGTATGCCTCTCATCTTCATGCTGCACCTCAAATGTCATGGCCTCATCTGCTGCTTCTGAGGGAAGAGAATGTTATGCCTGTGCACCATGCCATCCAGCAGATCCTCCAGGTCCTCACCCTCCTTGACCGCCATGCCTGAGAACGCTGGTGCTTTCACTCCCCCAGAGGACTGTTCTTCTGGGAATGGTGTGTGTAAAGTGGGGCTACAGCTGAATGAGAGCGTGGCTATAGGTGTGAGGTGGGTATTAATGAGGCTAATCTGCTTTGTTATGGCGAGAAATCCACTCAGTCTTACAGTGAAAAACCCGACACAACTTGCATTGAGCCAAAAAAAAATGTGAGAGATGAGTTTAGCATTCTCATGCTTTTTAAAAATCTTTCTCCTGAATGGCCTGGTGTTGATTTTAAGGTTACAACCTTCCACTTTGAAGTCCTCTACTAACTGGAGAGGTTTCTTTAAATTCTTTTCAAGATGCTGAAAGAAGTCACCTTCTGCATTCTGTAATTCTAAGAATTACATGTTTGATGTATGTATTAATCTTGGAACCCTGGTACCATTCAGCTACATTTACTCTCCCATCTTTTCACTACAGGGCTTGTATTGCAAAGTTTCTCTTGCTTTGAACAGTATGGTAATCCTCTAGACAGGAAGTGGAATGCTCCATTGACCTTTTTGGTTATGATGTTATCTCTGATCACCTCACGTCAGTAATCTGTGCAAATGGACCCTGAAATTCCTTTGGCTATCCTCTCTGAATGCTGGAACTGATATGTGACTGAATGTTCAGCTTGGCTGTTCTTGCAAAGGTTGAAGTCAATGATGAAAGCATGAAGTTTGTGGAAGGGTCAAAAATGACAGCTTCAGTCTTTCTTGTATTTAGTTAGGGGAAACTGTAGCTTACCCACTGTTGAAAGCCTTGACATATTTGCAAGTGATTACAAACTCAATTTTTTGTGATATTATTTATTTTAATCCCACCCCTACACTTTCCATTTAACAAATACTAATTATAGCATTCCTCACCATGACAGATCATGCCGCTATTCATCCATTTTGGACATTAGTGAGTTGAACATTTTGACCTAAATGTTTCATTCATTTAAGTTCAGTGAACCTATTAAGTTTGACAGAGCTTTGTTTATCTGGTCTTTACACATTCTGAGAAAGGAGATTGAATGTTAATTGAATTTAGCTTGTCAGTCAGTCAGGTATTTTGGAATTCAATTTTTGTCGTAGTTTGGAGTGTTACAAGGTTAAAGACTTTCTTGCCATATGTTGCACAGTATGGGAGGTCTGCACTAATCTTCCTCCCTGAACCACAGCTATAGCAGCACAGTATTATGTTACTGCCATTGTTTTTGGGTAAGAGAATGAGTACAGTGCTAGTCAATGATGGAGATGTTTCAACATTCTTTGAGAAAAGGTTTTCAGCAATGGTTTTTATTGTATTTTGTTGGGAAGGATTGGTTGGTTTGCACACATTTATCATTGCTTTTGAGAAATGGGTGAGAAGGTAGTCCCAGAGTTTTGGTTTCCTTTCTTAATACAAACATAGCTTTAGACTAGGAGTTTTTTGAGAATTGTTCCCACTTTACCATAAATGTAGCAGAATTATAATTCATGTACAACAAGGAGAGTACAGTGAAGTTGCATCAGTGGACTTGAGTCATTCTTAAGGAATTTTATGGTGGTAGTATCTACAGGTTAGGGGCTGTATTGTCTGAACCTCACATGCCTCTGCTTGACAGCACTCACATGCTTCCTGTCTGTACTCTTTAACAGTGACCAATGGTACACATCTTTTCCTGAATCTTGGATGAGTGCAGGTTATGTTGAGTTGTGCGGAGCTTTTCTCACCCTACCTTATTAAACTCACCTCATTCATTCCTGACAATGTCCCCATGGCCTCACGTCTGGTTTCTGCCCCAGAACCAACTCAGCACTCAGCAGCATCCCCATTCCTGACATTTGCTCTGGACATGGCAGACAGGAGGAAATTGGTGTTGATGTAGGTGGTGTCTTCTTCTCCCAGGATTGGAAGTGGAGGCCATGACATCAGGTCATGCCAGTCTGATCTAAGGTCACCACTGGGTTGACACAGTCTCAGCCATATGAAGGAATGCCCAGCACTGCAGGAAGGAGGTCAATGTCCGTTTCTACTCTGTCATGGTAAGTGTCATCATTTACCATTTGAGGGTAGCATGGTGGCTCAGTGGTTAGCATTGCTGCCTCATAGCGCCAGGGACCTGGGTTCAATTCCACTCTTGGGCAACTGTCTGTGTGTAGTTTCCACATTCTCCCTGTGTCTGCATGGGTTTCCTCCAAGTGCTCCGGTTTCTTTCCACAGTCCAAAGTTAGGTGCAGGTTAGGGTGGATTGGCCATGCTAAATTGCCCATAGTCTAAATTAGAGTGGTGCTGGAAAAGCACAGCAGGTCCGAGGAGTAGGAAACATTGACATTTCGGGCAAAATGATTCCTGATGAAGGGCTTTTGCCTGAAACGTCGATTTTCCTGTTCCTTGGATGCTGCCTGACCTGCTGTGCTTTTCCAGCATCACTCTAATCTACACTCTGATTTCCAGCATCTATAGTCCTCATCTCTGCCTAAATTGCCCATTGTATCCAGGGATGCACAGACTGAGTGGATTAGTCATGGGAAATGCAGGGTTATAGGGACTGGGTAGGACAGTCTTTGGAGGTTTGGTGTGGACTCAATTATCCGAATGGCCTGCTTCCACTGTGTAGGGACTCTATAATTTGCAAACAAATCAGCACTCTTCTCTTGTGCAGTAAAAATATATATATTGTTTTTACTTACTTAGTATTTTGTGTGAATTCCCTAATGACTATCATATGAAAACAATATTTGCCTTTTCTTCAGCGATAACCACGGTATTCTTTTATTCCCACTTCCTGAATTTGGGAATACAGGCCAACATGCTTTACAGCACTCACTGAGCTCTGCAAATTGAGTTCAGGTCAAGGATTTAATCTGGACTTTCCTGCAGTGCATTCTTACCATGCTATAAAGTACAATTATCCATGGAGTCTCCAAGATGACCTTTGTGGTTTTATAAAAGTAAATATATTCACATGAAATCTTCCAGACAATATAGCAGCTGGGGCATGAAAATACTGGGAACGAGGGAGCCAAATTTGAAGTGTTGGAAAACCAAAGAATTGCAGATGCTCGAAATCAGAAACAAAAGCAGTAATTGGCAAAACTCAGCGAGTCTGGCAGCACCAGTAGAAAGAAAGCAGAATTAACATTTCAGCTTCAATAATCCTTCTCTAGAACTTGTGGGGCAGGAAGTTCAACTTATAATGTTTGTCATCAATAGATTGAGTCTGAAACAATCAACTGCTGGATAATCCATATCTTAATCTGCAGTTCCCTAGGTCATTAATATTTGCCACCTTAAATAATGCAGCCAAGACGTGTTGAGGAGATGGAAACTGAGAAAAGAGGTGTGATCATGGGAAGAAGTTCCTCTGTGTCATACATATAACAATGTTGCTATTAAGTGCATGTATTCTTTAAGAAGTGCCAGTCCAAGAGCAGCAAGCAAGAACCCTTTGCAAAATATATTTACCAAGTCATTATAGAAAGCAGATGATATTTTGCTCCAATATTTTTTTTAAAAGTTTTAAAATATCATCTTCAAACAACTGAAATTAAATTAAAAGGTTCTGAAGTTAAATATTGATGATTGGCGTTTAGAATTAATTATAGCATTTATGTGTAGGCCATTTAAGCGACAAACAGGCAAACCACTGAAGAATCTTCATGACTCAGAGCCTCAGCTATTTTCTGACTGGAGCTAAAGAAATGCTCATGTATTTCTAATAATTTGTGTCGATTTCATCCTGGTCTGAAGTATTAATTTGCTGCTGACAATATGGTCGCAGTGTGGACAATGAGGAGACTGAAAGCAGACTTGTAGACACTGCAGAAAGCCTTCTCACAGTCTGCTGCATGACCCCAATTTTCTGGCTGCTTGCCATTTTAATTTGTTACTTTATCTTTGCACTCCCATGTCTCTCCTCAGCCTGCTACAATATACTGATGACGCTATAAGTTGAGAAACTGTACTTCATCTGCCACTTAAGCACTTAACAACTTTAACAGATTCAACATTTGAATTTTAACACCTTCAGGCCATGAACATTGTCCTCCAGTTTGATTGTACGTGCCAAATGCCAATCTGTATTCTGTTTTCACATTTAGCTTTCAGACATGGCTGTCCTTTATTCGGCCACTTTGGACTGATATTTCATTTCTTTACTCGAACCATTATCGCTGCCTTACTTTTAGATCCAAGATGTCTTTAATATTTAAGCTCTCTCACCCTCCAACCTAACTTCTACCTGACCCCACCTTCTTTTTAATTGGATTAAAAAAATCACGTTTCTACCTCCTGTCACTGCCAAAGAACAGACATATTGGAATTGACTTTGTTTTCATCTCCACAGGGGCTATACAGGACCTTGCACTTTTATTTAAACTCCAGTATCTCTGCTGTATTGGAACAGGCAAACCTAAATGTTCCTAATCAGTAACTCATATTACTAGCCTTGCTACCTTAGAAGGGAAGTGCTCAAGCAAATACTGATATACTATGGGAAATGTCAAATTTCTCACTTGCAAGTGATGGAAATACATTTGAGTTGCACAATTCTTCCAATTGATCATTCCAATCTCACCGGTTGTGTTAAGCAAATATAAATTTATAAAAATACTTAGCCAGACTAATTCTAAGTTAATTTCAAGAGTGAATATGTTGGAAATTACTCTCATCTGGTTAAATATCTTCTCCCCAACCTGAAACGTTAGCTACAACCAGCCATCTCTCTCTCTAATGAGTGAGCCACTGATAGTCCAATAGGTTTATGGTGACTTTACCTTCCACCTTCATTCTAATTGTTCTGCCTTCATTTGCATTTCTTTTTAACATTTTCCTCATAGCTTCAGTGATTAAATTCCAAAAATACTTGTTTGGCTGTGGAGCACTTTGAGATGCCCACTTTGGTCATGAAACGAATGATGTATCTCTGAGTCTTTCTTTTTTTCATTTTTTTTAAGGTATTTTTATGTTTAAATGTCTAATTTTAATCTTTTTCCTCCCACACTTTATTTAACATGGCTCCAGTACCAAAACGTCATTCCTAATAAATTATGAACTTGCAGTTCTACTCTGTGATGTGCATTAGTATTTTGACAGATTATGCAGTAAACCTGGACTAATACTCTCATGAACACGAATTCAAGTTTAGCTAATGGGGTGTCAGTTCTGTTTCAAGAATCTGGAAATATAGAAAGAAGTAGTACAAATAAAAGTGACCATGAAACAATTGGATTGCCATAAAGGATTAAACTGGTTCACTGAGCCCATACCAACGTAAAATAATTTGTAATGCAGAAACTAATTAACAGAGGAATTTCACCTAAATTAGTTAACCAATGCAATAACAAAGAACTTCCTCTATGTAAAATCTTCCACATCCTCAGGATGTCCCATAGCACTTGAATAGTCAATTAATTACTGTTTAAGTATAGTCACTCTTGTTATGTAGGCAAACACAGCAGCCAATTTATACACTACAAGGATCTTTAGTCAGTAAATAAGAGAAATAACTAATTTTTGTTGTACTGTTTGAGAGACACTTGAACTTCCTTTTATGAACGGTGCTTATAGAAGCCTTCACAGCTGCCAGATGGTTCAATGCCTTTTCTGAGTGGAGGCACCTCTGATAATGTAGTACTCCAGCAGCACTCACTGATGTGCTGGCTTAAACTATGTGCTCTGTTGATGGACAGGGACTTGATACTAAACTTATCTTTGTCATACCACAGAGCCAAACTAAAGATATTGAAATGCACAATTTAAATACTAAATGCATGCTAATGCTTAAACTCTTAATAATTATCCGCCAAACTTGTATCTTTAACTTCTGACAGTACAGAGCTAAGAAACAGTTTTTCCAAGGAAACTTTATTCTTTAACTCTCAGTGGATTGGGAGGTTCAGTCCCATAAACAAACATTGCAAAGATGGATGTAGTAACTTCCATTGGAGCGACAATTTCAGAATGTTGGTGGTTATGGCATCTACTGTCATTTTAAATTGTGGACACATTCTGCAGTTTTAAAACATTAATATGAACCATATATTTTAAACAGTAAAAACGATATGATGCTAACTGGCAATGAGCAGTCTTATTTTGACTTGTGATGTGCCTGTCTCTTTAAGAGAATGGCAATTCATGTACACAGGAAGTTGTGTTACTAGTTTCTGTCCATTCCACATATGTGCAGCACTAATTTGGAAAAGAGTTTGCTTCTTTATTTGGTGGGTCCAGGCAGTTACAGGTCAGAGACTTTGACAGTAGGTGTCAATGTTTAAGTGGTCCAGCTGTGACATTTTTCCAGGGTGGTCCTGCATCTATTCATCTTTGAGTCCCCTTTCCCTGTGACTGAATGGGAAAATATACACAATTCCTGGGACAATCTGCCCGGAATCTGTCTCCTCAGATGCTCTAATTTTTTTGACATCTTTGGAATCTGAAAATCTTTAGCCTAGTGTCTGCAAAATCAACTCTGGGAACGGTTCCTGCCATGCAATGTAGAAAACATCCTTAATTTGAATATTACTGATGTATATTTAATCTTTCCCTGAAATGAAATAAACAATGTGTTGGTAACATTTTTGGTGTCAACACTGTGTAAACACATGTTGCCCTGCAATTACTGTTCTGCTTCCTTTATTACTGCTGACGTCCAAAATAATCAGGAGGAACACCATGGAAGTCACAGAAACAATCCGTTTCCTTCAAGCTTTCCTGCTGAATAATTACTTCCTGTGTTTATCTGTTATCTGCTTCCTGTGGTTTATTTCCACATGTTTCTGCTACATAGAATGGGGGCTTTACCAAACATCTCTGACATAGAAAACTGCAACATGTGACCTGACAGTTTGAGTTATTTATTTGGCTGCCTTGGATTCACTTGAAGTCCCAAATGAAGAAAGTAATAATTTACTCCAGTTCACCACCTTCTGCCATATACAGTTCAAAGTACTTCAGGTGTATGGAATTATGGGAATTAGTGGAGTTCCTTTGATTTCCAAATGAAAGGGGGACAAAATCCAGGAATCAATGAACACTTAACAAACTGATTTTTTACCTTGCCAGGTTTGTACCACTTTTTAAGAAAGGTGGGAGAGAGAAAGCAGGAAATTATAGACCAGTTAGTCTGACTTCAGTGGTGGGAAAGATGCTGGAGTCTATTATAAAGGGTGAAATTACGACACATCTGGATAGTAGTAACAGGATAGGTCAGAGTCAGCATGGATTTATGAAGGGGAAATTATGCTTGACTAACCTTCTGGAATGTTTTGAGGATGGAACTCTGAAGATGGATGAGGGAGATCCAGTAGATGTAGTGTACTTGGACTTTCAGAAAGCTTTTGATAAAGTCCCACGTAGGAGGTTAGTGAGCAAAATTAGGGAGCATGGTATTGGGGGCAAAGCACTAACTTGGATTTAAAGTTGGTTGGCTGACAGAAAACAAAGAGTAATGATAACCGGCTCCATTTCGAAATGGCAGGCAGTGACCAGTGGAGTACCGCAGGGATCAGTGCTGGGACCACAGCTTTTATATATGTATATTAATGATATAGAAGATGGTATTAGTAATAACATTAGCAAATTTGCTGATGATACTAAGCTAGGTGGCAGGGTGAAATGTGAGGAGGATGTTAGGAAATTGCAAGGTGGCCTGGACAGGTTAGGTGAGTGGTCAGATGCATGGCAGATGCAGTTTAATGTGGTTAAATATATGGTTATCCACTTTGGACGCAAGAACAGGAAGGCAGATTACTACCTAAATGGAATCAATTTAGGTAAAGGGGCAGTACAGAGAGATCTGGGTGTTAATGTACACCAGTCAATGAAGGTAAGCATGCAGGTACAGCAGGTAGTGAAGAAGGCTAATAGCATGCTGGCCTTCATAACAAGAGGGATTGAGTATAGAAGCAAAGAGGTTCTTCTGCAGCTGTACAGGGCCTTGGTGAGACCACACCTCGAGTACTGTGTGCAGTTCTGGTCTCCAAATTTGAGAAAAGGCATTCTGGCTATTGAGGGAGTGAAGCATAGGTTCACGAGGTCAATTCCTGGAATGGTGGGACTACCTTATGCTGAAAGACTGGAGTGACTGGGCTTGTATACCCTTGAGTTTCGAAGACTGAGAGGGGATCTGATTGAGACACATATGATTATTAAAGGATTGGACATCTGGAGCCAGGAAGCATGTTTCCGCTGATGGGTGAGTGCCGAACCAGAGGACACAGCTTAAAAATATGGGGTAGACCATTTAGGACAGAGATGAGGAGAAACTTCTTCACCCAGAGAGTGGTGGCTGTGTGGAATGCTCTGCTCCAGAGGGCAGTGGAGTCTCAGTCTCTGGATTCATTTAAGAAAGTGTTGGATAGAGCTCTCAAGGATAGTGGAATCAAGGGTTATGGAGATAAGGCAGGAACAGGATACTGATTAAGGATGATCAGCCATAATCATATTGAATGGTGGTTCAGGCTCGAAGGGCAGAATGGCCTATCCTGCACCTATTGTCGATTGTCTATATTGTCTATTGTTTGAGATTGTCAAATACTTTCAAAAACTTAATGATGGTTGCTTGCTTGATGTGTCACCTGAAGTTTAAACTGAAGATAAAACCCTGGGTTTGGGTGAGTGAGAAGGACAAAAGCCTGGAAAATTCTTACTCGACGCAGGTTGTCCTGATCTCGTTCAGAACAGAAGCTCGAGCATGGCCAGTTAGCCCTGGCTGGTGCCATTCCTTTTCTCAACAAAGCGTTTCAGTTTGGTGCTCAGTCCAACAGCATCTGATTCACTCCATCGCCAGCCCCATCTGATCCTTGATCCCACCCCTGCCATCACTTATCCAACCCTCAACCTGCCAGGCAATAGTCCCTCGCTAGCTCACAACCTAGCGCTGACAGACTGCTATTCAGGCACTGATTCTGTTCCACTCATTGATCCTCAAGGCCTTGATCCTTATAGCACCCCATCCCCTGGTCCACACTCCCCCACCACATCAGATTAGGGAACATTCAATGATTAGAGCCCTCATGATAATTGAGTTTTGTGAAGATGTAAGAAAGAAGATTGATGAGGGAAGAGTGGTGGACGTGGTCTATATGGACTTCAGTAAGGTGTTTGACAAGGTTGCCCATGGGAGACAGGTTAGCACAGTTAGATCTCACGGAATACAGGGAGAACTAATCATTTGGATACAGAACTGGCTCAAAGGTAGAAGGCAGAGGGCAGTAGTAGAGGATTGTTTTTCAGAGTGGAGGCCTGTGACCAGTGGAGTGCCACAAGGATCGGTGCTGGGAACATTACTTTTCATCATTTATATAAATGATTTGGATGTGAGCTTAAGAGGTATAGTTAGTAAGTTTGCAGATGACTCCAAAATTGGAGGTGTAGTGGACAGCAAAGAAGGTGACCTCAGATTACAATGGGATCTTGATCAGATAAGCCAAGGGGCTGAGAAGTGGCAGATGGAGTTTAATTTAGGTAAATGTGAGGTGCTACATTTTGGGAAAGCAAATCATAGCAGGATTTATGCACTTAATGGTAAGGTCCTAGGTAGTGTTGTTGAACTAAGAGACCTTGGAGTGCAGGTTCACAGCTCCTTGAAAGTGGAGTTGCAGGTAGATAGGATAGTAAGGATGGCATTTGGTATGCTTTCCTTTATTGGTCAGAGTATTGAGTACAGGAGTTGGGAGGTCATGTTGTGGCTGTACAGGACATTGGTTAGGCCAGTGTTGGAATATTGCATGCAATTCTGGTCTCCTTCCTATCGGAAAAATGTTGTGAAACTTGAAAGGGTTCAGAAAGGATTTACAAGCATGTTGCCAGACTTGGAGGATTTGAGCTATAGGGAGAGGCTGAATAGGCTAGGGCTGTTTTCCCTGGAGCATCGGAGGCTGACAGGTGACCTTATAGAGGTTTATAAAATCATGAGGGGCATGGATAGGGTAAATAGACAAAGTCTTTTTCTCTGGGGTGGGGGAGTTCAGAACTTGAGGGCATAGGTTTAGGGTGAGAGGGGAAAGATATAAAAGGGACCTAAGGAGCAACCTTTTCATGCAGAGGGTTGTATGTGTAAGGAATGAGCTGCCAGAGGAAGTGGTGGAGGCTGGTACAATTGCAACATTTAAAAGGCATTTGGATGGGTAAATGAATAGGAAGGGTTTGGAGGGATATGGGCTGGGTGCTGGCAGGTGGGACTAGATTGGGTTGGGATATCTGGTCGGCAAGAACGGGTTGGACTGAAGGGTCTGTTTCCATGCTGTACATCTCTATGACTCCATGACTCTAATTGCTGCCCTGTTCCTTACTTCAATCAGCCCACCTCAATCACCCTCCCCTACCTGAATCCTATAAAAACAATATATCCTTCAAGAAATGACAAAAAGATTTACTTTTATTCATTCGGTCGATATGGGCTACCTTGGCTTGGTCAGCATCTATCACCTATTCCTAATTACATTTGAGAAGCTGCTGGTGAGCTTGTATTCTTGTATCGTTGCTGTCTATTTGGTGTGCGCATACCCACAATGCTCTTAGGGTGGGAGTTCCATGATTTCATCCAGTGACAGAGATGAAACAGTAACATGTTTCCAAGTAAGGATGGTGAATATCTTGGACATGAATATACTGCTGGTAATGTTCCCATGGTGACTGCTGCTGTCCTTCTTTGATATGGGAGTCGTCATGAGTTGCTGTAGTTGCACCCTTTAAGACAAATGGTTAGTGTTCCATTTCATTCCTGATTTGTGCATTGTTGATGGTGGACTGGTTTTGGATAGTCAAGAGTGAGTTACTCATTGCAAGATTGCTAGCCTCTGACCTGCTGTTGTGGCCACTCTATTGACATGAATAGTCTAATTCATTTTCTTGTGAATGGTAACATGTTGATAGTGGGGATGTTGATAGTGGGGATTCAGTGATGGCAATACAACTGATTTTGTCCTTCAGTTCTTAATACCAATGCATAATAGATGAGGGTTGTTTCTGTTAATTGAATGGGCAGGTGAAATTGTCAATAAAAACATTGAATCCTTTTATGCAAAAACACAATTTAATATCAGCCATGAGCGTATTAAATAGCAGAGCAGAGTCGAAGGGCTGAATGGCCTACTCCTGTCCATATGTAGTGGATGGCTATCGATAACAGTAAAAAAGGAAAGTGGATTTCTAATCCACTGAAGAGTTACTTTAACTCTCTCATAAACATTAGTACAGCTTCATTTAAACATTACATGCAGATTGGGAATTCTATTTTAAAGACCAAACTGATAAGTTGCTCTCCAAAAACTGAACAGAATTATCTAAGAAATTAAACATAAAATTGAAACAGAATTAAACAGTTTTCTTGACAGAGTGATGAATGAGTGGGAACATAATTTTATCTCACCTCAATTTTAATTATAATACTGACGAAGGACACATACAAACCTGATAAGCTTGACTGAAGTCATACGAACAATATGTTCTTTGCAAAGTGTGGTGGGTATTTGGAATTGTTTCCATCAGAAGCAGCCAGTAATTGATTTATTTTAAAGGATATGTTATGCAGACAAGAGCAGAATTGAAGCTTAAATATAGATGCTCAAGTAATGTAAAGACAACATGATGGGCTGGGATTTTTCAGTCCCAAAAATAGAATGAAGTGTGGCGGGTGGTGAACTGAATCCGATAAAAAAAAACAGACTTTTGCTGTCAAGATAAATTTCAAAAATTAAATTCTCCCCCTTCAGGTGGCAGATTGAATACGTCACCAATGAGCAAAGAGTGATCTATCAGATTATGATATTACCTCATTAAAACCACAATTCATTGGAATTAACTTCCCTTGCCCAATTAACTCTTACTCAATTGAGAATCTTCAGATAGCCAACAGCCATAATTAGGCATATGCTTATTGAATTTAGGTTGAGTTTTTTGTTGTTCTGTCCTTAAGTGACAAGAAATTAAATGGTGCTTTCATTCATTGCACGATAAGCTCCCCAAGAGTAGACAAAGAGTTCAAGTGGAGCCAGGCTGCCTGACTCCATTGGCTATCTCTGGTTAATGGCAAAGATCAAGCAGCTTCAGGTTGAAGAACATGGAACCCATGACAGGAGTAAACAGGGAGTGACTGTGTCTGAAGTGAGGGAACCCTGAAAGTAGAACAGAGACAGAAGCTGTGGCTGAAGGGCGTCAAACAGGAAAGTGGGAAAAGTGAAGAATAATAGGAAGGGCAAGCGTGTGCTCCTGTCGGTCCAGGTGGTTGATGCATTTGTTAGAACATAGAACATAGAACAATACAGCACAGAACAGGCCCTTCGGCCCACGATGTTGTGCTGAACATCTATCCTAGATTAAGCACCCATCCATGTACCTATCCAATTGCCGCTTAAAGGTCGCCAATGATTCTGACTCTACCACTCCCACGGGCAGCGCATTCCATGCCCCCACCACTCTCTGGGTAAAGAACCCATCCCTGACATCTCCCCTATACCTTCCACCCTTCACCTTAAATTTATGTCCCCTTGTTGGTCCAAGATGATGGAGAGGGAGGGGTTAGGGGCTGTTCTGTGCTCCTTGTCAGTCTGGGCTGTGATGCTCTAATTAGTTCAGAAGATGGTGTTGTAGTCAGCCTGGATACTGCCATAATCAGACCAGAGGGTGCCCTGGAGTGAGTTCAGGCATGTGTACTATAGTCACAGGAGCAGGCAAGACAAGGAGCTTGTGATATCCAGAGTGACATTCACAGTTGATTGTTGAGTAATTATAACTCTTGATTTTTCATCCCTGAAATTCTGAAAATAGGTTTAAAGCACAGCAGGACAGCTTGGCTATATGGAATCCCAATCCCTCCACCTTTCATGACCTTTCCTTCTGTGCATCCTTGAGAAGAGCACTTTAGAGTTTATAATGTCTCTCCATATGTTTAGTACTAAAGTTAATTACCTCAGACTTTTCATTTTATTCCATGACTTCCTTCATAGGTCTTTTTTCTGGCACCCTACTGAACAAATTTTGAAAGTGCATGTACATTACAACCTTCTCCTAATTAACCTAATTAGGGCGGCACGGTGGCACAGTGGTTAGCACTGCTGCCTCACAGCACCAGAGACCTGGGTTCAATTCCCGACTCAGGCGACTGACTGTGTGGAGTTTGCACGTTCTCCCCGTGTCTGCGTGGGTTTCCTCCTGGTGCTCCGGTTTCCTCCCACAGTCACAAAGATGTGCGGGTCAGGTGAATTGGCCATGCTAAATTGCCCGTAGTGTTAGGTAAGGGGTAAATGTAAGGGTATGGGTGGGTTGCGCTTCGGCGGGTCGGTGTGGACTTGTTGGGCCGAAGGGCCTGTTTCCACACTGTAAGTCTAATCTAATCTAAGTCTAATCTAAAAAAAACTCTTCCTGCTTTTCAACAACTCTGGTAAGTTACTTAGACATAATCTCCTTTAACAAGTCCATTGTGATGCTTCTGAATCAATCTTCATTTCTCCATGTCCTTTAATTCTATCCTGACTAATTATTTCTAAAACATTCCCCACTAGTGAATTTAAACAGTGGCTTGCAACTGTTGGGCTACCCTTTACAAATGTTCTTGAAGATGATGGGATGTTTATAATTCTCCAATCTTCTGGTCTCACTCTAAAATCCAGGGAGGATTGTAAGGTTAGTGCCATTGTCTGTTGTTTTTTATACATATAATCTAACGTTTGTGTGCATTATGCACAGTCAGGAAGTAAAGATCAAATCCAGAGTGAGATGCAGCTCAAGTGAGTGTACGGTTTGGGGAATTTGGAGGCAGCATGGATTTCAATTTAAAAGGTCAATTTTCTTTTTGATTCGGGGAAAGATCCATATCTTGAAAAAAGCTTTTCTATTTCAGTTTGGCAGGATTTACAGAAGCCTTGAATAAAGCTGGATATCCAAGAATGTAGCTCATAAAGAAGGTAGATAATTTATATGTTCAAGAAATAGGTTGCTGCTGTGTAAGGAGTTGTGTTTTAAAGTCCAAGACCAAAAGTGTTTGGGCAAAACCTTGAAGGAGGTATTTAAAGCTGGGAAAGTCTATACTCAATTGTAAAAAAGGTTCAAAGAAGAGATTATCAGATTCTTCAAACCAGAAAAGTAAACCACAACTATGTCAGATGCTCTGTATAAATAGAGAAGAAACTTATCTCTCTTGTTGGAAGACTGCTCTTGGGATTGTATTTTACTTTGTGTTTTGAAATTTTTAAGGCTTATGTTATTTGTAATTAGATTGATTTATTCTGCTTTATCTTCATTTCTTTCATACAATAAACTTCTGTTTCACTGTTAAAACCAAATCTGCAGATTTGCTTGCTTATATTTCCCCTCATTAAAAGCAAGGAAAAACAAAATTTTATCTGACAAGCTTGATACCAGTCTGGGATTTAACATGCTGAGTATTAACATTAGCTGTGATCATAATAACACAATGAGCATGAAACATGCATTCTGTACCATAATCTTCAAAAAAAGACCACACCCAAATTCAAATCTGTGTGCTCATCCCACATATTTTAACCTCTTGTCTTTAAATAAATTTCTACTTCCATTTAACAAGTCAGGCAAGTCGTTCCATCCAAATATCGTAATATGTTCATATGCTGAAAGTTTTCACATGCAATGTCACATCCAAAAATTTCAATTAAAATGACATTGAAATATCAATGCTGTCTTGCTGCAGTGCACAAATAATATTCCTGCATACCCAATACAATTGAAACCACATTATCTGTAATCTTCTTGGATACTGATGTGTATTCAAATAAGATTTAATCTTGTTCTCAGCCATGCACCATACTTTTTCAAAGAATTATCTGTATTAACTGTTTATGTTGCAATTCTATTTCAAATACCCATCATTCTCTGCGAAGAATATACAGTTCATTTGACTTCACTCGAGCTTGTCAGTTTTGCATGTGTCCTTCATTAGAATTGAAGTGAGATGATATTGTGTCCCTTCTCAGTCATCACTCTGACAAGAAAAGTACACTTTGTTCAGTTTTAATTTAGAAATTTATCTTTTGTCATTCTTTTCAATGTTTTGGAGAGCAACAGAGCAGTATCGCATGGTTTTAAAAATAGAATTTCCACTCGCATTCTTGGAAGGCTTTTCTGGATCTAGATACCTCCAGGATCATTGCGATTTACAAAGAGAGAGTGGGAGGTGAGGAAATTTGCTTGCAATTAATGGCCCCATAAGCTCCCTGTTTAGCCTGTGAAAGGTTGTAAAGGGTCTGAATCACCCAAACCTGAGTGAACTGAAAGTTTTTGGGTCATTCAATGAAACATGTTAGGATGTGCAGGACCGTTTATAGATTCAACACATTCAAAGGTTTATAAGAACACAGATACACGAGTAGGCCATTCAGTCCATTGAGTCTGCTCCATTATTCAACATGGTCATGATTCATAGAGCATTTCAATGTGTTTTACCCATGCTATCCCCATAATCTTTAATGCCATTGATAATCAAAAATAAAACACAATTTCGATCTTAAATGTAATCGAAGACTGAGCTCTCACACACCTTTGGGGGGGAGAATTCCAAACATTTCTCTACCTTCTGCATAGAAAATAATTCTCTTCACCTTAATTCTAAAAGACATCCACTTTACTTTCAAATTGTGACTTCTGGTCTGAGCTTTCCATTAGGGGAAACATTTTACCTGCATCTATGCTATCTATACCTTTAAGGACTTCCTAGGTTGCAATAAGATTATCTCTTATTCTTCAAAATTCCATAGAATACAATTCCAGTTTAATCAGCCTCCTTTCATTGGACTGTTCTGTCGATCCTGCTGAGACTTTATTGCACTCCCTCTATGGTATAATAGCAACCTTAGTATTAATTGGCAACTTGGAAACCAGCACTCGTGAAGTTGTAGTTAAAAACTATATAACTGAAATACCAAAAATTTACTGTATCATCATGATCTCTGCAATGTCCAAGTAGTCAGTTGAGAATCTGAGTGAGAAGGCTCTCTGCTGGTAAGTTTTATTTAAGGCAAAGTAGTTTAATTATTTAAGTGATTTGTGCTGTAAGAAAGGTGTAACAGTAATGTATATTCCCCATGCATTACATTTTGACTCCTTAGTATGTGTTTTTAAATTGATTATGTGGACCTCTTGTTCAACCTAATTTCCTTTAAGGAAGGAAATCGTTCATCCTTACCTGGCCTGGCCAACTTACTCTCATTGCTTTTTGATTATTCATTCACAGGCTGAGGGTGTCACTGGCTAGGCTAGCATTTACTGTTCATCCCTGATGGCACAGAGGGCAGCTAAGAGTCAACCCCATTGCTGTGGGTCTAGAGTCAAATGTAGGCCAGACCAGGTAAGGACGGCAGTTTCCTTCCCTGAAGGACATTAATGAACCAGATGGGGTTTTTTTCTGACAATCAGCGATGGAGTCCAAGTCACCAGTAGACTCTCCGTTCCAGTATTTTATTGAATTCACATTCCACCACCTGCCGTAGCGTGATTCGAACCGGAGTTTGCAGAACACTGCCCTCTGAATGGCCTAGCAAGTCACTCAGGGTAATTAGGGGCAGGCAGTAAATGCTGGCCTTGACAGAGATGCCCATATCCCATCAAAGAATGAAGATCGAGCACCCATCATAAATCACCAAACATAGTTTGCTTTGAATGGCAAGAAAGGAAAAGGGTATTCAGCGGGTAGCTGATTTTTTTTAATTTCAAAAATATACTTTATTTGTAAAATATTCATAAAATAATTTGATGGACTGTACATTAGGTAATGCCATACATATGTCCACCTTTACATACACAGCTCAGAATTATTATTATTACATAGGGGTCTGTACATTTCTTGCTCATACGTCCATATATTGAGCTGAGGCGTCAGCAGAGCCCAACGACTGCATGGGCCCCCGATCTTCTTTAGACAGGCAGATGTTAAACGGTGGTCTTTCCCCACCGCGCCTTGGCGGCAGCTGCCCCAAGCTTCAGCGCGTCCCTCAACACGTAGTCCTGGACCTTGGAATGTGTCAGTCTGCAACACTCAGTCGGGGTCAACTCCTTCAGCTGGAAGATCAACAGGTTTCGGACCACCCAGAGAGCGTCCTTCACTGAGTTGATGATCCTCCAGGCGCAGTCGGTGTGCGTCCCGGGGAACAGGCCATAGAGCACGGAGTCCTGCGTCACGGTGCTGCTCGGGATGAACCTCAACAAATACCACTGCATTCCTCTCCAGACTTCCTCTGCATAGGGATATTCCAGAAGGAGGTGTGTGACAGTCTCGTCCCCCCCGCAGCCGCTTCGAGGGCAGCGTGCGGTGCAGCAGAGAGTCCGGGCGTGCATAAATGATCTCACAGGTAGAGCCCTTCTCACCACCAGCCAAGCCATGTCTTGGTGCTTGTTGGAAAGTTCTGGTGATGAGGCATTCTGCCAAATTGCTTTGACAGTCTGCTCAGGGAACCACTCAACAGGATCCGCCCTCTCCTTTTCCTGAAGGGTCTCAAGGACGCTACGTGCTGACCACTTCCTGATGGACTTGTGGTCAAAGGTGTTTTTCTTCAGAAATTTCTCCATGAAGGACAGGTGATATGGAACGGTCCAACTACTCGGAGCGTTCCACGGCAGTGAGGCCAGGCCCATCCTTCGCAACACCGGGGACAGGTAGAACCTCAGTACGTAGTGACACTTGGTGTTTGACAACTTGATGCAGCCACACACAAAGGTGGCCATCAGGGTGAGGGTGGCATTGGGAGTGTTTTTTCCCCCATTGCACCGGTCTTTGTACATGGTGTCTCTTCGGACCTGGTCCATCTTTGATCTCCACATGAAGTGGAAGATGGCCCGGGTGACTGCGGCAGCACAGGTTCTGGAGATAGGCCAGACCTGTGCCACATATAACAATACTGAGAGTACCTCACACCTGATGACCAGGTTTTTTCCCGCGATGGAGAGCGACCGTTGCTCCCATCTGCCTAGTTTCTCTCTCATCTTCCTGATCCACTCCTCCCAGGTCTTGGCGCACGCCCCAGCACCCCCGAAGCAAATACCCAGCCCCTTCAGGTGGTCAGTCCTGACGGTGAAGGGGATATAGGATTGGTCGGCCCAGTTCCCGAAGAGCATGGCCTCGCTCTTGCCTCGGTTTACCTTGGCCCCCGAGGCCCGTTCGAACTGGTCGCAGATGCACAGGAGTCTGTGCACGGACAGCGGATCCAAGCAGAAAACGGTGACGTCATCCATGTACAGGGAGGCCTTAACCTGTAGGCCCCCGCTGCCAGGAATAGTCACCCCTCTCAGGCTCGCATCCTTCCTGATGGATTCGGCAAATGGCTCTATGCAACACACAAACAAGGCAGGAGAGAGTGGGCAGCCCTGCCTGACTCCAGATCTTACAGGGAAGCTATCTGATTCCCACCCATTGATTGAGACTGCACTGACAATGTTGGTGTAAAGCAGTCTGATCCAATTTCCAATTCCCTCCCCAAAGCCCATTTTGGAGAGGACATCCCTCATATATGTATGCGATATACTGTCAAAGGCTTTCTCCTGGTCCAGGCTGATGAGGCAGGTGTCCACTCCCCTGTCCTGCATGTAGGCGATCGTATCCCTGAGGAGTGCGAGACTGTCAGAGATTTTCCTGCCCGGTACAGCACAGGTTTGGTCGGGGTGGATCACCGCTCCCAGAGCAGACATGACCTGGTTAACGATGACCTTTGACAAGATTTTGTAGTCTATGTGGCTGATCTCCTAATGCCTGGTATCTGCCACTGTTAAAAGGGAAAATCCACCCTGTGATCCCTGCAGTTTATTGTTTTATGGAACTTGTCTTGAGGTAAGTGTGGTTGAGTTTTGTTTCTAAATGCAACCAAGCAAGTAGGTTCGATTCGGATCTTTCTCCACATTACCTCATGCATTGTGCTGTATATTTATAAGCACAGATACATTGAGTGATCATTGGTGCAACAATTTACATCAGTATGCATATTGCCTGAGGTTACAATCATTTAAAAAAAAAACTAGGTCACCTTTCTTGCCAATCAAAGTAAGAAAACAGCATTGTATATAATTACCCTGCCTGTCAAATATCATAAGCTTTCATCAGAATCAATTTGTTTGTCATCCTTTAACTGTGACATGTCTTCTAGTTATGATGTTTTGCCTTAATTGCTAATTTGTACGCTGAGTTGACTTAGTCACCTGATTAAACATATTAGTTTTCAAATACCATGTGTGTCAGGATGTAATCCATGTGGAAAAAATAATCGTTTAGGGACAGGGTAAGGTTATTTTTTTCTGGACTGTTTTCCCCACAATGTACTTCAGTGTGTTGAAAGGCCCAAATACTCTGTTCTTTGTACTGCTCTGTTATTGCTTTATAGTTTCTACACAGATGGAGACTTTTTGCAGCCTGTTTCTTTCAGGAGAAGGAGTAGCACTTTATATTCTTCATTTGTTGCAATTTAGATGAGTGTCAAAGTTGAATTCAATGTAGTTAGAAGTCTGGCTTGACACTTTTTTCTAGCTAACAATGGTTACTGGCAGCCTTTTATCTCTGTAGACTAGGATTAGAATCGAGCCTGAGAAAAGAAAGGGAAAATCTCCTCTCACTGAAATTTGCTCATTATTGAAGAGGATTTTATAATTTGCTTTCCAAACAGACATTATTGATAAATGAACATGTCTATCATAGCTTTCAAATCAGAGATTTCATCTATCTAATTTATGCTGTAGATCGGCCATTATTTATGCCGTTGCACTCACCAATCACTCCACAAGGAAGTTACAGATCATATTCCTGTGCTCTCATTTGTTTGTGTAAATATCATTGTGGGATCACATAACTAATATGATGCTGCAATTTCACAATTACCCGCTTCACAGGCTTGGAAGTAGGAGGTAGGTGTAAAATATTGCCTCTCTCTTTCACTCTCAATGCCTCTTCACTGCCTCAACATTAATTTAATGTGCACGCGTATAGAGAGATAATCACACCAGCATTATCTGTCCAAATTAACCTGAGAAAGACTGAGAAAGAAAACAAGTTGGTCAGGAAGAACACCTGTAACAACTCTTACAAAAGCTACAAGAACCCCTGGAGAAGACTGGAATCAGCAGGGGCCGACTTTGGGAACAGATTATGCAGGCAAGCTCACTTGAATCATGGTCACGGTGTTAGAGGCAGTTGAAACTATTGCTGATACTGAGTTCCAAGTCAAGACTCGTGAACAGCATAGAAAAAAACAGGTCAATTACCTTCCTTTCTTTTCAGAGTAGCATGGACTAGGAGGATATGAATTGCAACAAAGGCCTACACACTTATCTGAGGAGTTGGAGATGCACTGGAACCTGTGAGGGAGCAGAGTGGAATAGGATGTATAAAACTCACAGCTGAGTTGCAGTGCCTACATCACTTATATTGAGAAACAGGGAGGCACTAGGACCTGAGAGGGAGCACCTGATGCTGAGTTCAAACGGTGGGGAAAAACAATTACATCACAGGAAAACCATAAATTCATTGGTTGATAAGAAACAGTTATTAGGGATTGTCTCTAGAGCGTACCCTTTTAAACAAGCTTATGTACTTAAATTTAACTGAGGAAGTCATGGCCAATATAACAACTAAGACTTAAAGTAAGACCTCCAAAGACTTAAGGCAAGGTCTGTGCATTGCAATGGAATGGTTGGAGTGAAATAATTGGTGTTCTTCAAAGGAAGTAACTAATAAGCTTAATCAAAGTCATAGCAGCAGAGCTCACAATCCTGATATGCTCCTCCAATAGATTGTTGATGAAAAGGGAATCAAGAAATACAGGGAAAGGACAGGGAAGTAGATGTGCGGAGCGTCAGATCAGCTATGATCTGACTGAATATCTAAGCAGGTTCAAGGAGCCGAATGGCCTACTCCTGTTCCTATTTCTTACCGTCTTATGGGCACAGTATCAGAATATGGGCTAAACCTTTTAGGACATTACATCATTCAAAAGATCGTGAACCCTTGGAATTCTCAGAAGGCTGTGGAAGCCAAGAGACAAAATATATTCAAGAAATGGATAGTTTTTTTGGTAGTTTTTAAAGGCAAAGTGGGGCATGGCAAAAAAGCTGAGAAAATGATTTTGAGATAGAGGATCAGTCATGGTCATAGTGAATGGCACAGCTATTTGAAGAGCTGAATGGCTTATTTCTGCTTCATCTCTATGTTCCTCAGATCATTAGGAAAAGAACTAGAGGAGAGACAAGGGGAAATTCTTTCATACGAGTTGGTGTGATTTACTGACTGATGAATACAAATTGATTATCAACTTTCAAAGAGTTTTATGTTGGAAAAGGAAACATTTACAGAGTTACAGTAGAAAAATGGGAAATGGAACTAATTGGATAGCTCTTTAAAAAAAAGTACATGTCATAAATTGTTAATTTAATTAATTATGTGCAGGTACTGACTATTAATTTGGCAGTTACTAAATGGGTGGAAACTGTAGAAGCTGGGTGAGAAAGGTGGAGGATGTGGAGGAGCCAATGTTGGACTGGGATGGACAAAGTTAAAAATTACACAGAACCAGGTTACAATCCAACAGGTTTATTTGGAAGAACAAGCTTTTGAAGGGCTGCTCCTTCTTCAGGTTGCTAGTGTCTTGATAAAGGAACAGTGTTCTGAAAGCTTGTACGTTCAAATAAGCCTGTTGGGTTATAACCTGGTGTTGTGTGATTTTTAGCTTTATCTTTATAATGTGTACCCCAGCAAATAAAGATTTATGGAAGTGTAGAGATTGATTTGATTAAGTAGATGTGCACAGGTAAATTCTTTAAAAATGACATCCAACTGAGATCCCAAAATCCTTTTGCCCTTTGCTGAGTTTCACCTTAGACAAGTAGGGAACTCTCTTGAAGTTGCCAGGAAGGCTGTTAAATTCTCCCAACAGAAAATTGAGTGTTTCCGTTATCATTTGTTGTGGTCATGTCAGAAGCTTGTAGGAAGTCCTTGGTAGAAGATGGCCTTAGTAGTGATAAACAGAATAGGTTTATTACATAATACTTAATAGCTTGTTATATTACATATGAGATACATGCTTTTAAAAGAACAGTTTCTTGGGAGGCTCAGATTTTAATAGCGGATTGTTGTGGAAATGTGCAACCTCGAGAAATAAGACATTACCCTATTGAATTAGGTGGGCACGCATTGCAAGTGACAAACAAGGGGCTTGACACTGGAGAGTTATCTATTCTCCAATGGCACTCTGTGTCTCTGCCTCTCCCTGAGATTCTGTGTTCTCTTCTTCAGCAAAGGGGGACCGTATCGATTATAAATGTTCAGAATGCATGGAATGGACAAAAGGAAAGAACAACATTTGTGGATCCTGACTGTGAGGCTTTGGTGTGAGAGGATCTAGGATGAGGCTAAGTATGAGTGCTGGTCAGATGGGGACAACTAGACAGGAAACCGAAGAACTGAAGATGCATTCTCCTGAGAAATACTGGTTAAGACAGTGTCAGACTTGGCTCTTGAAAGTGTTATGCCATTCTTTTTCCTGTCTCCCTGTGGTCCTGGAACCACATAGTGCATTGTCTCCAGTTGAAAGGAACGCATTTCTCCTATTCACTTCCTGGGCACTGTACCTCCAAAGCCGCTGGATTGAAAAGGGTTTTACTCTTCCTCCTATTTCTGAGAAAGCTCACCTCACTGCAGCCCCTCAGATCTCACACCAGGATCTCCAACTCAGAGCAAGATAGCCAGTAAGCAGTCTTCCCAAATCTACCTTCTTTTTTTGTAATCACTGTAGCTTAAATAAATGAACACGCAGTTGATCCATTTTTAAGGTATGCTCGCATTCCTTTTATTAGTAACGTTTTGGCACCACCCTCAAACTTGCTGCCATGTTCTAACAGCCACCTTGGTACCTGCATGTCACCTCTGCAATGACACTTGCTCATCGTGCCAACTTGCAAATCTCCCCTGTACTAGATCAGTTGGTCTGCCTGCTAAAGTCAGACCACTTAATAGAGGAAGCCCAATCTGTAAGTGCTGATCACATCTAAAGGGAATGCCATCCATATCCTGGGCTGTAATATCATGGTTGCTGTGAAGAGGTCAGTGTGATCCATCTGCAGCCAACTCAATGCCAAGAGGCACATTTCCACTCTAAAGCAATCCTATGCGCATTCAATATGTGCAGCCTTCCATTCCCACTCCTTTCAGCACATACCAGGACTTAAGTCATACTTGAGTTCCCTGGTGTAATTTTATCACACAGAAAACTGGCAGGATTAAAACAGCCTCCCAATTTACGCCCACCTAATCTCACCTTCAATTGAATGAGAAGTAACATCACGCAAAGATGTTACCCATTTGATCCCATCTCATTAGATTGTTGAATTTACTCCCAGAATTCCCTCCCCAATAGAACAGGCATTATCCACCCTTCCATAAATTTGGGTTTAAAATCGCAAAAGTGGATCTGATTTCAGTTTCCTGATACCAGTGAGAATATGCATTCTCCTGCTGGTGGTTTTCACACTAACAGTCTTCACATCAGGGAGACAGTGTGGTGCAAATGTATATCTTGTCTGATACTGTTGAGTCTTTGATCTACTTTCATGGCCTCAGGCAACAAAGGATGCCTTGAAGCAATTATGCGTGCTTCCTTCTGGCATCATTACATTTGCAAAATCGAAGTACTGCAACAGTGAAGGCTCCTGACTGGTATCCAAAGTGCAGCCACCCGAGTTACTGCTGGTATTAATATAGAAGTGTTAGGAAACATTGAGGAAAATGTATTTTGTTTCTATACTGTTGCTAATTAACAATTAATGCATCAAATATATTGTTATTGGGAAGGCAGTGTGTGTGAGCAACCCTGATTTCTTTTGCCCTCCTTCAACTGCTTCGACCCTCAGTTCTGAATTTCCCTTCCTCAGCCCCACTAGCATTTTTTAGACACTTCTCAAAAACTTTTTCTCTCACCAAAGTTCTGATTATCTGTCCCAATATCTTTTAATGTAGCTTTATTAGTACAGCTTATGGAGAGTAAAGTTGAATGGTATGTAAAATCAGCATTGCACCCAATCCCATCAGTTTTCCTTGCACATAGATAAAATGTGTTGTCATTGGATAAAGTATAAAATCAGTGTTACACCTCAGCCTGTGAGTTTTCCACCCAGCAAGTTAGGTTAAAATTACCCCATGGCTTTAAAATTCAGGAATGTAGTGACTGCACAATGTGCTGTTTTGATCATGAGTTGCAGCTCTGTCTGATTGAAGGCATGAAGTCAGTTAGTGTCTCAGAAAACAAGCTTCAAGGTATCAACATTAATTTGTCATTGATGGAGGATCAATCAGGGTTGCTAATTGCATGTAAATGTTTAGATGCAAGTTTAGAATCATTTTATTATTTATAGATCGGATCATGTTTTAATGCAGCAGGAATTACCAAAAGCCACAAACAATGCATCTATTTTAAAACTTACATTTCTTAAACATTATAACACATGATTTGGAGATGCCGGTGTTGGAGTGGTGTGTACAAAGTTAAAAATCACACAATACCAGGTTATAGTCCAACAGGATGCTCCGAAAGCTAGTGTGCTTCCAATTAAACCTGTTGGACTATAACCTGGTGTTGTGTGATTTTTAACATTATAATACATGTAACACTTACCACAGAATTACTTCTCAATCACACTTAAGTGTGGCAGATTTATTCTAATCTCGAAAAGATTATTGAAGGGCTCTTGTGGTGCAGTGGTAGTAACTTATCTCTGAGCCAGGAGCTTCAAGTTTCACCAGCTGCAGAGAAGTGTCATATCATCTTTGAACAGGCTAAGTAGAAAACTAATAAGCTGATTGAATGTAATCTTGCCAATGCATTTTACCTTTTGGAGCTGAAATACAAAAAGGCGGAAGTTCTGCTACAATTGCTAAAGGCAGTGGTTTGACAATGTTCAGTCCCCTCACCTACAGAGTATACAATGGCATGGAGAGCATGCAGCTCAGATTTGCCAGTTCATTTTGGATGGAAAGTGGTTAGGGTATGAAGAGGAGTGCATTAGCTAGCCTATTATTCCCTACAACAGAGAAAGTTAAGGAGTAATTTAATTGAGGTGGGCAAAATGGTGCTAGGTTGTGATAGGGTAGAAGGAGAGAAACTCTTTTCTCTTGTGAGATTAGAACAAGTGAGCCTAATGGCAAAATCATGGGCAATTCAGAGGCTTTCCCATGAAGACTATTTTCTCACAAAGGATCATGGGAATTTCCAAGCTGTCTCCTCAAAACGTTGTTGAGGCTGAGGCAATTGATGAATTAAAAGCTGAAGTAAATATATTTCTGGCAGATAAAAGAGTATTATTCAGGGCTACTGGATATTTGGATTTGATTGGCCTTAGTCTACTAGAATGATAGAAGATGCACGAGAGACTGCATGGCTTACTTCCGTTCATAATATTCTGACCACAAATTGTGAATTGTTATTCCTACATGATCAAACATCTTCGGGCCCTGCTACCTATAACTTACAATTTTTCAGCAGTGTATCAGGCCACAGTGAGGTAAGCTAAACCAAACAGCAAACAATTGAACAGGTATGTGTACATATGGAGTAGTTCAACTTTTAAATATCTATTTTTGTAGTTAAGATAATTTATACTCCAACCTCCTGTAGTCACCTCTGTCTTTCTTGTAGAGCTTAACCAATCTTAAAATTCTATATTACTTAGTTTCCTCTCTCTGAGATTTTACTAATTTAACATCAAACTGATCTGTCAGTCAAAGAAAAACAAGCTTCTAATTTGCCACCCAATATGGAGCTGACTCCAACATTTGTTTTGTTTATCCTCTGTGGCAGTACCTTCTAGTCTTAAAGGGACAAACACCTAAGTTTAATTTTGCACAGTAACCACTTGATAGAACATTAAAGCAAGGCCCACACATAAATCCTCAGATGATAAATCACCATGAAAAGTGACCCTCATGATCTAATTAAGCATACAGGTTCAGCACCATGAGATAACTACATCACTGCATATGTAACGTTCAGATAAGATATTAAACAGAAGCTGTCTTTTCCAGTGATTCAGCTGCATTAAAAACTGCTGGGCTTCATCTTGAAAAGCAAAGGGAGTGAAATTGGTTCAGAAGTGCTTGTTGTTTGAGCGCAATGCGTAATCTTCTGCAGAAAAAGATTACATCTGTTATTCAAGCTCACATTTCTGGCCTGAAATGCATTGGCAAAGGCAGTTTGTCTGCAGTGAACATCCATCAGAAGCATACAGGGCAGACAGATCATCAAATCAATCAGAGCTGATACGATGTCTCCGCTGCTATCTATACTTCAGCTAAGATTCCTTCTTAATCTTAAATATCTGCGTGTGCATTAAGCATCAGAGAGCAGCTCCTGTCCCAAAACATTCGCACCATTTAAAGAGGTATCAGTGCATCGAGGTAAGTTGCTGGTTGGGTTCTGCTGACTATGGATACAATTCTAGACGCATTTAAATTATAGAATGCTGATAGCAGAGAAGGAGAACATGTGA
Organism: Hemiscyllium ocellatum; assembly: GCF_020745735.1. NCBI lineage: Eukaryota > Metazoa > Chordata > Chondrichthyes > Orectolobiformes > Hemiscylliidae > Hemiscyllium > Hemiscyllium ocellatum. The sequence continues at coordinate 107,590,653 of NC_083405.1, forward strand.
TCTGTGTAGTTCATGCCAACTATCTGTCGGAGCAAATAAGCTTGTCCGAACTTTGGCCTGTAGCCCTGCAAATTTTTTTTTTCCCCCTTTAGGTGGATATCCAACTCCCTTATGAAAGCCCTGATTAATTCTGTCTCCATCACTCTTTTAGAAGCACATTACAGAAAGTTACCACTCACTGCAATTTCAGTTCCGTTTTCTCTGGTTCTCTGACTCTGCTAATAGATCTTGGAGGGCAGTGATCATAACATGATAGAATTTAAAATTCAGCTTGAGGGCAAGTAACTGATGTCAAAGCAGTATCCTCCCTTAAGGGCAATTGAGATGGGAGGAAAAATGTCTAAAGCAGGCTGAAAATATAGATTAAAGGGTAAGTAGATAAGCAATGGCAGAAATTAATGCAGATATTTCATAACACTTAGTGAAAAATTATTCTGGTCAAAAAGAAGGATTTGATGATAAGGATGAACTTTGTTATGTAGATAACAAAGACAGTCAAGGACATTCCAATCAAGGTCTATGGCATTACAAAATGACAAAACAAAATAGTCGTAGGCCAGATGATTGGGAACATTTTTAAGGAGCCAAAAGTGGATGACTAAAAAATAATGAAGTTGGAGAAAGTTGATTACAAAAGCAAGTTAGCAAGAAATATAAAAAGACAAGCAATAAAAAATTCTCAAGTATATTAAGAAAAAATTTAGCTAAAGTAAATGTGGGATGCTTGGAGAAGGCGGCTGAGGCATTAATAATGGGGAGCAGTGTAATGGGAGATGATTTAAAGCAATATTTTTGTGTTGATCTTCATGATGGAGGACACTATATAAACATCCCAAAGATGATAACAAATAAACAAGGTGTTGATGGAAGGAATAATCCTGCTGTAGTGTCTATCACTTCCTATCGGAAGGATGTTGTGAAACTTGAAAGGGTTCACAAAGGATTTACAAGAATGTTCCCAGGGTTGGAGGATTTGAGCAATAGGGAGAGGTTGAATAGGTAAGGGTTGTTTCCCCTAGAGCGTCGTAGGCTGAGGGGTGACCTTGTAGAGGTTTATAAAATCATGAGGAACATGGATATGATAAATAGACAGTCTTTTCCCTTGGATGGGGCATAGGTTTAGGGTTAGAAGGGAAAGATATAAAAGAGACCTAAGGTACAACTTTTTCACGCAGAAGGTGGTACATTTATGGAATGAGCTGCCAGAGGAAGTGATGGAAGTGAAAAAAATTAGTGTGGCCCTTAGTCTACGGGTAAGATTTTCACTTTGGGTCTTCTTCTATGCTGACTTGTGAGCGATCCTGGGTTCAAATGCCGCACGAGCCAGCATTTAGGGGTGGCATGGTGGCTCAGTGGTTAGCACTACTGCCTCATAGCATCATGGGTCCCAGGTTCGATTCCAGTACTTGGGCGACTGTCTGTGTGGAGTTTGCACATTCTCCCCTTGTCTGCGTGGGTTTCCTCAGGATGCTCCAGTTTCCTCCCACAGTTCAACGATGTGTGGGTTAGGTGAATTGGCCATGCTAAATTGCCCATAGTGCTTGGTGCATGCGGGAAATGGGTCTGGGTGGGCTGCTCCTCTTCGGAGGGTCAGTGTGGACTGGTTGGTCTGAAGGGCCTGTTTACGCACTGTAGGGAATCTAATCTAATAACAAGAGCTTTTTTCTAACTACTCTGTCATGATTTCGAACACCTTCATTAAATCTCTTCTCAACATACTTTTCGTCAATGAAAACAGCCTCGGCTTTGCCAGTCTCTCTAGGTAACTGCAACCTTTCAAATCTGGAATCCTCCTCACAAATCCTTTCAGTACCTCCTCTGAAATCTTCCTGAAGTTTGGTGCAGAGAACTGGAACTATGGCTTGATCTAAGGATGAAACAATATTTTTAAAAGACTCCTCTCATCCTTCTGATTTTAACACTTCATTCTTCCATTTATAAAGCTATGATGTGGAGATGCTGGTGTTGGACTAGGGTGGACAGAGTCAGAAGTCATATAAGGTGACTTGATGAGGGAGCAATGCTCTGAAAGCTTGTGATTTCAAATAAATGTGTTGGACGATAATCTGGCATCATATGATTTATAAAGCTGGCAATCTCATATGCTTTTTTAGTCACTTGCAAAATTTGCCCTAACACCTTCAAGCTCCCTACTTATCTACCCCCAGCTATCTCTGCTTCTACATTTTTAAAAAAATTGTCCACTTCAGTTCATATTAACTCTTCTTCCCCTTTTCAACACAATGTATTTCTTCCCAATTCTTCTCTTTCAAGATTGAATCATTGCATTTTTGAGGGTTGCCAAGCCACAGCTTATGTTGTGATTTGTTACTATGGGGCAGGCCCCAAGTCGACCTCATTTGAAACAGAGAACAAATCCCACGCTGTCAAAATCATTCTGAGCCACACATTAACTGTCTAGTGAATGGAGCTAGCCATCTCACTCCCTGAACCACCCCATCCCACCAACTGCAAATTCCCCACTTCATCCTTACCTGCATCAAAATTACACTTTGCAAGAGTTCAGTGCGTTCCTATCAAACTTACAACTTCTTGATGTTGATTGCAATCCTCCTCATCTCTTGATTATATTTCCAAGTGTTGTATGAAGTGCCAGTTGTTGGAATTATGCTCTGTATACATGATTCAAGGCCATTGATAAAAGCAAAACCAAAAACAGCAGTGACCTTGGTATTGATCTTTTCAGTGTAAATTCTTCCAATCTGAAAACAATCACTCATTACTCTCCGCTCTCTGCTTCTTATCACTCAGCTAACTTCATATTCAAGCTTCTATTTTGCCTTTTATTCCTTGGGCCTCAACTTTGCTGACAGTCCTTTATGTGGCACTTTGTCACGTGCCTTGTGGAATTTATATACATCATGCCAACTGTTTTATTTCCATCAACCCTCATCGAAAGATGGAGTGAAACCTGTTCAACACAATTTGCTTTTAACAACTCCATACTGTTTTCTCTTTTCAATTGATTTACACTTATATAGAAAGTAGGAAGTAGGGTAGGCCATTCAGCCTTTAAAGCCTGCTATACCATTCAGTATGGTGATGGCTGATCATCCAACTCAATAGACTGTTCCCACATTCCCTCATATCCTTTGATCCCTGCTAGATCCAATTCATTCTTCAAATCATAGAATGTTTGGACCTCCAATTGATTGTTAATTTTGCCCTAGGCTATTGTTCCTAAAATAATTCCCACTATTGAGGTTGAACTGACCAGCCTGTAGTTATTAGTTTGTCCCTACTCTGCTTTTTGATCAAAGGTGTAACATTTGCAGTATAAACAGAAAGCGCTCAAAACACTCAGCAGGTTTGGGAGTGTCTGTGGAGAGAGGAACAATGTGTCCTGAAGAAGAATCATGTTCAATTCTATTTCTCTCTCCACAGATGCACAGGGTAGCTCTGGACTGATTGCACTTGCCTAGGTGCACAACAGGCTTTTAACAGTATTTTAACAGATATCCAGTGAGCGATGAATTGTTTTGGGAATGGTGCATGTTAAGATGGAGAATGGGATTCGAGGGACGACATGAGGGCAGGATAGATAATTAACGAGGTTTGTTAAAATATGGCAAGAAATTTGCCTGGGCTTCATGGCGAGAATTCCAAAAAATTGGATGCAATTCACATTTAGCCAAAGAAACATGAGCCATAGATTCATAGTCAAGGAGATGTACAGAAAGGAAACAAACCCTTCAGTCCAACTTGTCCATGCTGACCAGAGGGGTTCAGACTATATTTTTGCAGGGCATTGTATACCATGTACCAGAATTGAATGGCATTTCAATCCCTCAGCATCCTATGCATGTGTAACGACAAGGTGTAACTGCGTCAAACAGGAAAATTCCTTGTTGACCGCCAGTGGTCACGACGCCTTCTTAGTGTGTCTACTGATTTGAGAGTGCCATTACAAACTAGAGGATGATACTAGTGGGCAATGTCTATGGCTTGAGGTTGTGTATCCAGGATCTGTTTTGCAATAAATGCACATTTGATTTGATTTGATTTATTATTGTCACATGTACCTAGGTAGAACAAAAAGTTTTGTTTTGTACGCAGTACAGACAGATACAAAGTATGTAAGGGTAACAGAACAGAGTGAGGAATACAATGTTATGGCTGCAGAGAAGGTGCACAAAGAGTGAGATCAACGTTAAATTTAAAATTCAAAGATCTAATAACAGCGGGGAAGATGGTCTTGAATCTGCTGGTATTTGTGTTTAAGCTTTTGTATCTTCTGCTGGACAGAAGAGGTTAGAAGAGATTATAATTGGCATGGGAGGGCTCTTTGATGCTGTTGGCTGCCTTCCTGAGGCAGTGAAAAGTGTAGATGTAATCAATGGATGGGAGGTTGGCTTGCGTGATGGGCTAGGCTGTGTTCACAACTTTGTAGTTTCTTATCATCCTAGGCAGAGCAGTTGCTTTACCAAACCATGATGCATCTGGCTAGAAATCTTTCTATGATTTGAATAGAATGGAATCCTTACAGTGTAGAAACAGGCCATTTGGACCAACATGTCAACACTGACCCTCTGAAGAGTATCCCACCCAAACCCATTCCCCCACCCTATGACTCTACATATCTAGTGAACCTAACCTACACATCCCTGAACACTATGGACAGTTTAGCATGGCCAATTCACATAACCTGCACATCTTTAGACTGTGGGAACAAAGCAGAGCACCCCCACCCCCTGGTAGAAAAGCCACACAGACACAGGGAGAATGTGCAAACTCCACACAGACTGTTGCCTGAGGCTGAAAATGAACCTAGGTCCCTGTTGCTGTGAGGCAGCAGTGCTAACCACCAAGCCACTGTACTTATGGTGCATCTATAAAAAATTGGTAACAGTCTTTATGGACGTGCCAAAATTCCTTAGCCTTCTGAGGAAATAGAGGCATGCTGTGCTTTCTTAACTATCATATCCACAGGGTAAACCATGTGCGTAGCCAGCATGCATTAGGAGCCATGTTATGATAGACTAGAGTATTGACACACTCAAACAACAATTCTGCTGCCTGCACTGTGCTACAGCTCTTGAGTGAGCAGTTCTCAAGATTCATGGTGACTTGTTGCCTGTTGTATAACATTGCTAACATAAGGGAATAAAACTTGCCATCAATGAGATGAGCAGCTGAGCAAAGAATGTTGACTAGAACCCCAGGGAGAACCTCTCTGCTCTTTGATAATGCATTATACTTAGTCTCCCAATATCAGATTGCTTGTACAGAAAAGTGAAAGAAAGAGGAAAGAAATGCAAATATGGAATTCCAATATCAATACAAAAAAGCTCTGACCATTTTAGCACTTGTTAGATCTTTACAGGAATTTTTGCATGTAGCATCTAAGGATTGCAACAATACACTACTTCATATTTTAAGCAACAAGTCGAAACTGTTCCTTTTCAAGTCTTCTGTATATTATGCACTAAACCATCTTGCATTACTCCAAGGAACTTTCAAGTAAGTACTTTGGCAACTTGGGCTCATATGGCTGCAGTGAGACTTGTTACAAACCTTTATTGAAACATTGCAATATTGAGATAAAGCTTTGGACTTTATTGTTCCTGGGTAACCATGGAAGCATGATCTTTTATTCAAATACTGAGATAAACTTATCTCAAAGCATATTTAAAGTGATAACTGATTTGTGATTCTTAGTTTAAGTTTATGTGTAACAAAGTTTAGTGGCTTAAGCCACTAAACTTTGATAATTCCAATGATATCTTTAATGTCTATCTGCCACATCATAGAGCTGTAGATTTAAAAACTATTCCTATGATAAGCTGATAAGTACAGTTGGAGTTATCAGTTAATTCTTCTGTATGCTTTCTGTTGTAAGACATGTACTAGTTGTTGGTAATGCTGATAAAATTCAACACATTTATCATGTAAAAGTAAAAGCATGCAAATGAAACTTCAATTAAGCATGCTTTGCAGCCAAATGTTTTCTAACACATAATATTGTCCAAGGAATATCTGCTGCAAAATATTACATTGCAACTGAAGACAATTGCAAATAAATAAATTGAATGGAATCCATATAAGTGGGAAACAATAGTTATACAGATCATATCTTTCATATAAATTTGATAAATATCAGTTTGGTCATAGAGCCTTTAACATGCCTTGATCATCTCAGAAATGGGCACGTGTTGCATATCCATAAATGATCTGGGAGTGTCAGTCTGAGATTAATTTGTTGGAGGGTTTGGGATTAAGCTGTACGAAGTAATCGGGGCATTTTACCACTACGGCCTCCTACAAATTACTCTTGGGAATGTGACAATGCTGCTCCTTTAACAGGTTATGCTGTCCTTGATTTTTTTTCAGAGATTCCATAAAAGCAGAGATTCCGAGAGGTCTGGGATTAAAGAGTTTTAAGGTCGGTTTGATTCCTAGCTAACAGATACTGCCTCATGCAAAAGATTTTCAAGTTTAAAGAAAACCCTTGTACAATGAAAGGGGAAGTGGCCAGTTCTCCCAGCCCAGCTATGGTTTGGTTTGGATTTAGCAGTCTGGCTGTTCACTGAAAACATGCAGTCAGTTTTGAGGCTGCTGGTCCAAGAAACAGATACATGAAAGAAGATATTCCATGCCGAATCCCTCTGCCATCTCTCTCCCTCTCTCTCCTGTAAGATTTGTGTTTGATTTTACCTTTTGTGCCAAAGGGTGTTTGTGGGGATTGTTGCAAACATTTGGAACAGGATCATTAAGTGGCAACTTTTTCATAGAGGGTGGCACGTGTATGGAATGAGCTACCAGAGGATGTGGTGGAGGCTGGTATAATTATGATACTTCAAGGACTTTTGGATAAGTATTTGCATAGGAAGGGTTTAGCGGGATAAAGGGTAAATGCTGGCAAGTGAGACTAGATTAATTTAGGATATCAGGTTGACATGAACAAGTTGAGCAGAAGGGTGTGTTTCCATATTGTATATCTCTGTGACTCTATGATCTACTCAACAATTGGGTGACTTAATGGGATTGCCAACGCCGAACACGTTCTGGAATATATCATCACATGATCTCTAAACTTCAGTTATTCCTACCTTTCAATCCTGCCAGTGGCATTCAATACAGAAATCCTCATGGAACTCCACTTTCCCAAGGGTTTTAAATGTGTCCCAGTTTTACGTTTTGAAAACAGCTCACACAAACTATTGTAGCATGTAAAACTGCATTTGAAGGATAGCATCATTAATGAAACAACATAACCTTTTCACTCAAAAGTGATTATTCTGACAGCAACTGAGTCAGGCTGACATTCATGAGAAATGCGCAACTATGCAATGTTGGGGAATACAAATGGTATTTATATGAAGAGTGATTATTTAAATATGGATGGATGACATGTATCCATGAAATCATGACCAACCACAAGTTAGTTTCTTCAGGGCAAGAATGAAAAATATGGCTGGGGTAGGGCATGTTACTGTTCATTACAATGTAACAACACAAGTCCAATTTAAAGATACCTGCATGTTTCCCTCACAAAGAATTATCAAATAAACGAACCTCCTTAAACCATGCCAATTATTGTAACATATTTATTATATCGCCATATGGGTGTGTGATACTACCTAGCAACTAGTGATTGTGTGACTATTTCCAAAGTAATTGATGTAACTTGTCTCAGATCAAATATCCCTTCGAGACAGCAGCCATTTCATTGACTCACTGTGGATAAGGGTCTTCCATACTTTGCTGGTGAGTGTACTTCCCTGGAATGTTCAGGGTTTATAAAATGTATCATTCATTTGTTTGCAAGATTTCCATCCTCTTCCTTTACAGTTATTATTCAATTAAAAAATCATAATAGATAGAGTGCAAGATTTGTTTAGGAAATGCAATCATGGCAAATAAATAAGAAAAAGAAGTAAAAATTGAAAATTAAGTTTTCTTCCATGGAATGTTGACTATTGCTTAAGATCTGTAGTATAGGCCAATTAATTGACAATTTAATATCAAATATTTGAATTGCTCTACATTTGCTTATTAGTATTTGAAATCTTTAAGTGATCTAACAAAACTGAAGGTTAAAGGACATTGATTGACACTTTGGTCTGTCAACGGGTTAACTAGACCCTAATTATAGCAATCCAAATAAACTCTACCATCCTGCTCTCCTCTCATTGCTCACTATTGCTTTTTGCTTCAAATATTTATTGCAGTGGCTCAAAGCATAATGTCGCCACAATCAAGTCATATTGAATATGTTTTATTATTATTATCTAGTGGATATCACTGGTAAGACCAAACTTTATTACCCATCCCTAAATCCCTTGAGAAGGTGGTGGTGAATTGCCCTTTTAGATGACTGCTTTCCACCTAAGAGGAAGTGAGGACTGCAGATGATGGAAATCAGAGTGGAAAAGTGGAGTATCAGAAAAGCACAGCTGGTCAGGCAGCGTCCAAGAGCAGGGGAGTCAATGTTTCGAGCACGACCTCGTCATCTGGAATGAGAGGAGGAGGGCCCAAGGGGGCTGATAGATAAATGGGGGCGAGGGGGACTGGGGGGAGGGTAGCTGGCAATGTGATAGATAGATGAAGGTGGGGGATGATGGCGATATGTCGGAGATGAGGGTGGAGTGGGAAATGGACAGGAAGGACACTTCAAGAGGGTAGGGCTGAGTTAAAGTGTTGGAACTGGGATAAAGTGGGGCAGGGGAAAAGAGGAAAGTGGTTAAATCAACATTGATCCTGTGTGATTGGAGGGTCCCAAGGTGGAAGATGAGGCATTCTTTGTCCAGGCGTCAGGTGGCTACAGTTTGGCAGTGGAGGAGGCCAAGGACTTCTATGTATAGGATGTAGAGGAGACCACATCGAGAGCAACAGACACAGTAGATGACATGTGTGGAAGTACAGATAAATCTCTGTCGGATGTGGAAGGATCCTTTGGGGCCTTGGATGGAGGTGAGAGGGCAGGTGTGGGGGCAAGTTTTGCACTTCTTGTGGTGGCAATGGATGGTGCTGGGAGTGAGGGTGAGTTGATGGGGGATGTGAACCTAAAAAGGGAGTCATGGTCTCTGCAGAATACAGATAGGGGTGGGGGGGGGAAACATATCCCAGGTAGTGGGGTCTGTTTGTAGGTGGTGGAAATCGTGGAGGATGATGTTTTGAATCTGGAGGTTGGTGGGGTGGGAGATGAGGACCGGGGTGGGGGCTTGGGTTTGGTCCTTGTTGCGATTGGAGGGGTGGGGTTCAAGGGCGGAGGTACAGGAAGTGGAGGAGATGCACTGGAGGGCATCCCCACCTTTTCCTCCGCTACATCGATGACTTATCCCATTAGGAGACTGAACAGTTCATCAACTTCCCGAACACCTTTTACCCTGACCTTATGATCAACTGGACCATCTCCTACACCTCCCTCCCCTTCCTGGACCACTCCATCTCCACTTCCAACAACTGACTCAACACAGATATCCACTTCAAATACACTGACATCCACAGCTATCTGGACTACATCTCCTCACACCTGCCTCTTGTAAAAACATTACTCCCAATTCCCTGCCTCTGCTCCATCTGCTCCCAGGAGGACCAATTCCACCACAGAACATCCCAGATGGCCACTTTCCTTCAGGGGCCGCAATTTCTCCTCCCACATGGTCAACCATGCCCTCCAGCGCATCTCCTCCACTTCCTGCACCTCTGCCCTTGAATCCCACCCCTCCAATCACAACAAGGACAGAACAACCCCTGGCCTTCAACTTCCACCCCACAAGCCTCCAGATTCAATGCATTATCTTTCACCATTTCCACCCTTTATAAACAGACCCTACCACCAGTGGTATATTTCCCTCCCCACCTTATCTGCATTTCCTCCGTGAGCCACTTGTTAGGTTCACGCACCCCCCCCCCCCCTTCGCTCCCGACACCTTCCGCTGCCACTGCAGGAAGTGCGAAACTTTCACCTTCACCTCCCCCTTCACCTCCATTCAAGGTCCCAAATGATCCTTCCACATCTGACAGAGGTTTACCTGTACTTTCACTTATATCATCTACTGTGTCCGTTGCTCTCGATGTGGTCTCCTCTACATTGGGGAGACAGGACGCCAGCTTGTGGAATGTTTCAGAGGACATCTCTGGGACACGTGCACTAAACAAGCCCATCACCTGTGGCCGAACATTCCAACTCCCCCCACCCCACTCCACCAAGGACATATAAGTCCTTGGCATCCTCCACTGCCAAAATGTAGTCACCTGACGCCTGGATGAAGAATGCCTCATCTTCTGCCTTGGGACCCTCCAACCAAAGGGTTGATTTAACCACTTTCCTCATTTCCCTTGCCCCCACTTTATCCCAGATCCAACCCTCTAACTTGGCACCGACCTCTTCAATTGTCCTTCCTGTCCACTTCCCTTCCCACCCATCCGCTGCACCCTTGTCTCTGACTTATCACCATCATCCTCCACCTTCATCTACCTATCGCATTGCCAGCTACCTTCCCCCCAGACCCACCTCCCTCCCATTTATCTCAGCCCCCTTGGGCCCTCCTGATGAAGAATTCATGCTCCAAGCATCAACTCTCCTGCTCCTCAGATGCTGCCTGACTGGCTGTGTTTTCCCAGTGCCACACTTCTCGACTGCTTTACATCTAGTGTAAGGATTCCAACAGTACTGTTAGGGGTAATCTTACAATCTCTCTTTGAACATTCAGTGGCAGCAGTTTTGCTGAATGCCCACTACGAACATCCTGCAGGCAACCATCAACTTGCAATTGAATTGCACTAGCCCTTCAAGTACTGTGGGGGTAAGAGCAGATCAAAGGCAGGAATAGTACAATGAATAATTTGCCTCTTGAACTCCCCAAGCTTTTCCATAAGGCGTAAGTCATGAATGTGATGGTTGCTTCCCAACAGTCTGAATTAATGCAACTCCAGCAATGCTCAAGAAGCTTGATACCATCCTGAACAAAGCAGCACATTTGATTGGCACCACATCTGTAAACATTCACTCCTTCTCGCACAAACCCACAGTGGCTGTGGTGTGTACTAACTACAAAATGCACTGCAAGAATTCACCCACCGCTTAGTCAGCAACTTTCAAACCCATAAACACTACCACGTCGAAGGACAAGGGCAGCAAGTACCTGGGAACAGCATCACCTGCCATATCCCTTCCAAGCCACTCACCATCCTGACATGGAAATATACTGTCATTTTATCACTATTTCTGATTTGCTGTCAAAATCATGGAATTCCCTTGTTATCAACACTTCAGGTACAGCTGCTGCAGATTGACAGCAACAGTGCAAGAAAGCAGTCTCCACCAACATCTCAATGGCAATTATTCCACGTTACTCCATTTCCCTGAATGATTTTTTTTAAAAGAATGAAATGTTAGCTAGAATTCCTACTCTAATACGTGTTGGAATAACATGTGTGTGAACACATCGTGGAAAGGCTTAGACTGAAATGTGATTCTCCACAATATGCAGCACAAGATGATCAGAACATACATTAAGGCATGGGAAATCTGCACTGTTTATTGACACATTTTGACATTGTTAGGTTTTCACCCGGCTGCCAGGGAGATTGGGATCAGAAAACCTATTAACAGTTTGAAGAAGTAATAAATATTGACCACAGTACCATTGGTAATAATGGCTTGAAATTTATTATTTTGCACTTAGAAAACAATTTTATTTCTGTTGTTTACATAGGATTCAATGATAGTAACTCACAAAGAAAACTATATATCCTTTTTCTATCATGAAGTCAACTTTTATCCAAATGGTTATTAAAAGCTAGTCTCTTCTGCTTATAATGAAAACAACATGGTTAGTGCAAATTGTAATATGATATGACAATGCAGTTTTTTTCTCACATAAATTCCTCCAAAGATCACAAGTTTCTGCCATACAGGTACTTATCCATTAACATACTTTACAAAAAACAACAGGCAAAGGTTCAGGGCATCTGTCATGTTATTGACAGCTTCCTTAAGGGCAGTCTTCTTAAGTTCCTGTTCAATTGATAGAGGGATTTATCATTGGCACATAAAGCTAATAACAAGTTGTAATTGACATTGAAAGGTGTGGATCCTTTAAGCACTGAATTTCCTTGACTAATCCAATGTATCAATATGTCTCGATCAAATTTCACAAGATGGCAATTTAGTGTTAACCTAAAGATGTTGAGTTGTCAACAAGGTAGAACAAACAGTACACCTTTGTGTCTCTGTGATGACCTGAAAGCTGTTTGGAGTCATCCAATTTATGAGATAGTATTGCATTAGTGTTCTATTCAATATTACTTAATGAGGTACTTTTACAGCACAAAGAGGCCTTTCGGTTTGTCAAGTCTGATTTAGATTTTACTTGAGCAATACAAAACTAATTCCAGCAACTTGCTTCCTCACCAAAGCCCTACATCTTTCTTTACTTAAAGATTATCCACTCTTCCTTTGAACAATCAGTGGTATCTGCCACAATCATTTGCTAGAGAAAACATTACAAGTTTCAGCAACACTATTCTTAAAACCCTAAATCATGAATTTAAAATTATATAATGCTTCAATGGAAGGAAATAGCCTTTCCCTATTCATTTCATCCAGACTTTTCTCAATTTTCAAATCCTCTGTTAAATTTCCTCAAACTTATCTGCTTCAGTGGAACTGGTCCCAGAACCTGCTCGTAACTATAATATTCCATCTCTGGTGCCATCACTGTACACTCACTATGGTTTTAAAGGGGAATAATAAAATGCACAGAATATGATGAAGGGTCATCTAGCTTGCTCTCTTGCCATGGATGCTGTCTGACCTGCTGTTACTTCTAGCATTTTGTATTTTCAGTACAGATTCCCGCAGCTGCAGTACTTTACTCTTACATTATGTTTTGTCAAACTCCAAATTCAGCATCAACTCTGTAGTCTTGCACTTCTGTGTTCACATTATTTGAAGTCAAAAACTGCTGCTGTCAATTTTAAGCCATTATATGCGATGATTTGGTTCTTCTAGGCTCCCCATTTCTCCACATATCTCAGAAGACAGACAAAAAAGCTGATCTATGATGAGGAAAAGCACTGACAAAGTATTGAATGGACAGAAGGGATGAAAAATAGCTCAGTCCAGCAGTGACTTTGAAAATTTTACTATTTTCCCATTTTTCTCTCTGCTTCTCCCATCCACCTTCTATTTCATTTGAGGCTTTCTCTCTCATAGCTTTTATATTTCCATTATTCCATGTTGCACAAAAACTTATTCCATGTTGCACAATTATCTCTAAAAGGATATTTACTCAAAGATTCTTAGTATTCACATTCTGTTATTTAAAAAAATCTTAAACATACAGACTACATGATCATTTCATCTTTGTAATATAATGCACTGTGCACCACACATATACAAAGGTTGGAACCCAGAGAAAACAATAAAAAATTCAACATTGGCAGAAACAGTTGCAGATTGAGTCTATGATGTTATGGCCCGAATATTTATCATCACTTGTGTCAAGTTTTTATGCAAGGAATAAAGCCTAACTATTTCAACACTATAGACTTAATCGAAAAAAAACAAAACTTGACCATTAACCTTGTTCTAACAACGTTTTACTCCTTACTGAGAGGGTTCAGAAAAGATTTACCAGGATGCTCCCAGGACTGGAGGGTTTCAGTTATATAGAGAGGCTGGTTAGGCTGGGACTTTTTTGCTGGAGTGTAGGAGTTTTAGAAATGACCTTACAGAGGTTTACAAAACCATGAGAGACACAGATAAGGTGAATAGCATAGGTCTTTTCCCGAGGGCAGGGAAAACTAGAGGGTATAACTTTAAGATAGAGAAGAAGGATTTTAAATGGATTTGAGGGGCAATTTTCTCACACAGAGGGTGGTTCATGTGTGTAATGAACTACACCACATGGAAGGTGGCTCTGAATTAGGTTAGGAGCAAGTGTGCACTGCAGATGCTGGAGATCAGAGTTGAAGAGTGTGGTGCTGGAAAAGCACAGCCAGTCAGGCAGCATCTGAGGAGCAGGAGAGTCGACATTTTGGGCATAAGCTCTGAATTAGGTTAGGTCTTTTTACTTCAATTAGTCTGATAAACTGTGATTTTGTGGGTATCCGATACAAATTTGCATTTATATCCTCTTATTTTATGTTTCTGATTAAAAGTGAGGTAAAGGGCAATGAGGAGCAGGCAGGAGAATGGAGTAGAAACCAGGAAAAGATCGCCATGATCATGTCAAATGGCAGAGTGGGCCCAAGGGGCTGAATTTCCTACTCTTGCTCCTAATTCCAATGTTGTTCCTACTTCAATAATTCCCCAGCACCCCTTTGATGAGCAGCTATTCATAGGAAACTTAAACTTCAGCTCTAAGAGTGTGAATTGGACAGCTGAGGGTGGGATCAGCATCCTACTGATCACAGCTTCTCCCATACCCAAGTCTACTCAACCTCAGGAAATATGGAGCCCATGAGAGTTTTGGTCCTAGGCCACATCATACCTGACCCACGGTTAGCTGCCTGCCTAAAATAGACAGGAAGCAAAGTTAGGTGGTGGGCAAGGGTAGGGGTTTAGACAGCCAAGAGGCTCTGAACACTCTCTCACTATTATCAGCTGGCACTCAGATCACAGTTCAATTCTCAGTCAGGGTCTGATGAGAAAGAGAAGAATATTCATGCCTGGTCCTTGTTAAGATGATGGATCAGAAGGTTGTTTTACTTATGGACATCTGGAATGCTTGAACAAGGCATGTCTGGCTGATAAGGTGACTTCTAAGAATGAAATGCACCGACTGCCAAAAGATTCCCTGTGTGAACACCTTGTAGGATGCCAAAGAAGCTTGAAAGAGTAAGACTTCAAAAGGCAGAGGTGCAAGGCAATCTAATTAACTCCTCTCAATAGGAAAATGTCTCCTGTGTGTTATGTTCCAGACTGAGACATGAGTCCAAAAAAAATTGTGTTTTTACCTTTCCAGACATATAACCAAAATAGGTTAAAAAGAAGACTGTAACCCTGATCTCAGTGTGCCAGAAGCTGAATGTACCAGTGTGGATTAATGTGCTGTGAAGGTCAATATACAACAATACGCAATGCTGTACTGTAGATAGAAAGGAAAGGCACTCTCTTGCTCTGATTGCTGGAAGACAGTTACCATCAAAAAGGAAACAGGACAAAATAATTTCTTACACAATAGCCTGCAAAACCAAGAATCTCAAAATCTACCATTTTCAATGTTACTGGTATCATGCAATGTCGTAGTCACAATATTCCACTAATGTCTCTTCATTATCAAAAAGGGACTGAACTGATATCATTTAACTGATTTCTTGGACTGTTTTCTCATTTCTCATCTGTGTGGAAGGGTGTTGCATTATTCCTTCTCCTCATGCTCAATAACTGATAAACTTACTCTATTAGTGAGCCTGTATAATGGAAGGTGATGGCCTAGTGGTATTATCACTGTATCATTAATTCAGAGAGCTAGATAAAGTTCTGGGGACCTGGGTTCTAATCCTGCTGTGGCTAATGATGGAATTTGAGTTTAATAATTTTTAAAAATCTAGAATTGAGGATCTAATGATGATCATGAGTTAGTAAAAAACCTATCTAGTGTACTAATGCTATTTGGGAAAGGATTCTGCCATCCTTACATAGTCTGACCCATGTGTAACTCCAGACCCACAGTAATGTGGTTGACTCCTAACTGTGCTCTGGGCAAGAAATGCTGGCCCAGCCAGTGATACCCTCATCCCTGGGAATAAATAATTTTAAAAAGTCATTAATTTGATCTGGGAGAAAAGTATCCCCAAAAAAGGGGATCCTTTTCAATGAAACTTGTTGTGACTAGTTTGTGGATGAATAAGGAAGGGATCATGTTCATCATCACCTCCCACACACCCCCAGCCCAGGAGTTTAACAATTTGGGATATAATCTGAAACTGTCGTGAAAAGGAAACCCTTACTTGAGGACACCATGTTACAAAATGTATCACTGATGAAAATGTCAAACATTTAGTGTGCTAAGGAAGGGTCACTGGACCTGAAATTTTAATTCTGATTTCTCTCCACAGATACTGCCAGAAATGTTGAGCTTTCCCATCACTTTTTGTTTTTGTTTCAAACATTAAATGTGCTCTGTTTAGAATTGTATATCTTTCCCACTAACTAAAGATATGTCTTAAATTGAAAGAAAGCTTCTGTGGAGCATGAAGGAATAGGATTATTGTCACAACCCTATGTTAATTGCTTGGCATGGCAGACAAGTTCAGGCTGATTTTCTTCTTTGAGAACATTACCTGTGGAGGTGCAGTGGGCATTAACAGCTTGACTCAAAGATGGAGACAAAGTCACAGCTCAAATCCTGGTGATCTTTATACCTCTTAGTTCAGGTTCTTATTGCCTGGGACATAAATCCACATCTACAGGTGGATTAGCCTCTGACATTTGAAAGTAGACATCATCAGCTAATACTCACTCAATCACCATTAGGTGATTACGATGAGACAGTGATGCTCATTCATTCAAGACACCTGTGACCTTCATTGCCACAAGCAAAGGCACTCCAGTCACAGAAGAGATCTATAGGTCACAGATACCATTTCACAAAGATCTGTAATCAATGCCTTGGAAAACTTCAACCATGCTGGGCAATAGTCGAGTGAGTTTTGCAAAGACCACTTTATTGTAATTACAGGCTCAAGATATGTTGAAAAATTATGTAAATGTTGCTAAGAATTTTCTCACATGTAAAATCTAATATGATTTAAGTTAGTTTGACAAATGATAATAGTTTCATGTTTGATGCTACACAACATAAAGCAGAGTTGGCAAGAAAGTGAACTCATTGCCTTGTGTTTTTTGGGCCTTGTGAGAGCCTGTGCAGATTCAAAGTTGTATGACTGAATTTCATATTATGCACTGAGTCAGGTTGAACTATAATTTTTTATCATATCCACTGTGAATATCAGCTGGGAGTATGTAGAACAAATTCATGATGTCAATCAATAATCAAAACATAAATTTGATACCAGCTTTGCCATTTTGAACACTTAATGATCCAGCTAATACACTCTCTTAATCTTACATCCAATGGCAGGAAGGAGTCCTCACCAACACTATTTGTAGAGAGTGCCCACTACTTATGGACTGGTGGCTACTTGGTTTTCTTTGGCTGCAACTCTACATACGCTTTGTGTTTAGTATGCTTGTATCAAGTTGCAAAAGATTAAAGGGAGTGTTGGAGTAAGTGTTGAGGTCTCAGTTTTGCTTTCAAGACTGTAAGCCATATAGGTCATAGAACAAAGCATTTGGTCCATCACGTCTATGCTGACCAACCAATAGTAAGTTACATCAATCCCATTCCCCCTGCACTTGGTCCATAGCTGTTTTGCTCTGACATTGTAAGTGCTCATCCAGATGCTTCTTAAATATTGTAGGAGTATCTGCCTCCACCGCCTCTCGGGCAGCACCTTCCATATTTCTACAACCCTTTTGGGTGAAAAGATGTTTTCATATTTCCTCAAAACCACTTAAACTTCACCTTAAACTTGCTCCCTTTGGTCTTTGACATGTCTGCCATGGGCAAGAGATTCTACTCAGTCTATATCTCCCATAATTTTGTACACCTCAATCAGATCCTCCCTCAGCCTCCTCTGTTCCAAGGAGAACAAATCAAGCCTATCCAGTCTCTCCTCATAACTGAGGCTTTTCTCCACAAACATCATTCTGGTGAATCTCTGCTGCATAAATAGTGGCTCCCAGACATGTCTTCATTAAGTTTGGAATGCATACATTGACATGAAGAATGCATACAGAAAGATTGAGCCGGAGGAAATACTGGAAAGAGGAGCAAGACTGTCAGCATGTCCGAAACGTCGATTTTGCTGCTCCTCGGATGTTGCCTGAACTTCTGCGCTCTTCCAGCACCATTCGAATCCAGAATCTGGTTTCCAGCATCTGCAGTCATTGCCACATGCTGACAGGGTAAAAACAATCTGTAGGAAAAAGGTCGGGACTGGGGACCCCAGTCAGGGAAGTGTTCAACACTCCCTGATGGATTTGGCTTAGGGTGCTGCCTCTTTCAGATATGGCCGGTGGAAATTAATAAGGAAAGAAGGCAGGCTCGGTAAATTTCTCACCCCGCATTATTGAAATGGTCAGTGGAAATTGTTTATAGCAGAGGAAGGAGTCATAAGGTAAACTGGTACAGTCCCTCTGTGTGGTTTGGAAGGGGCACAATCTGTGGGAAAATACCTGATCAGGAAAATAGTTATAGGGGTTGTAGGCCTCTATGAGAGATTGGTCATTTTGCTAAGTTTTCATATACAAATTAAAGGATATCCAATTTGAATTTTTGAGTGATTTGTGATGGTATGTGTGGTGAAAGCTTTCATTTGAATGATAATTTGTTTCCAATACTATGACTTAGCTAATGACTTTTAATTGTGACTGCATTAAAACCATTGACCAGGCTGCCAGGGTTTAGCCCTGTCTGTGTGGGTTTTGTGTTGTTTGTTCTTTGGTTCTGGTTTGTTTGTTTACAGAACACTGGGCTGAACTCTAAAACGCCAGAGAAAGGCTGCCCCTGGGGACATCTGATAATCTAAACCTAACATTGAGGGAAATCACCTCAGACTTTAACATTTGTTCATTAAGTAGAGGAATTACAGTGAACTCTGTTTTACACTCTACAGAGTTTAATTAAACAGTTGTAAAGGTGGATCTGGATATACCAAATCAAAAACATCGTTTTCAGAAAATGATACTGGTTGAATTGAATCTTTGTTTCAGACTTGTTTGCCTCTGCGTAATTTTAAGACTGTTGCATCTCCTTTGTCAGTATGGAGTGCCATTCTATGGCAATTTCTCTTCCTCACTGAGAACTCAGGTGTCAGTTCAACATTATCTTGCAAAACAAAATCATATAACAAAGGTGAAGATACTGTTGTAAATATCTGTGATTTTTGGGTTAGTCATTATTTGTGCATATAAGGCATCTTGACAAGACTTTTATTAGTGCTGCCACAGTCATTTCACAGCCTAGGACATTATAAATAAGCAATAACTGATCAGAACTGCTTGAAAAAAAAATCAAATTAAGGATTTAAATTGAAAGACTAGGTAATTATAATGGAGTTTAGATTTGGAAACTATGCACATTCTACATTATAGCGCTGGATGTTTGTTAAATGAATTTCCAGTTTATATTGAAGACCCTTAACAAAACTCCTACTAGATAGGAAAAGACTTGTGATTTGGTCAGCTGAGTGGGATATGCACGTAATTGAACTATCCTGCTACAATTTCATATAGAATACTAAGCAGGTTTGAATCATTTCTGTGACTTTGAAATCTGTTTGTTCGTTTGTATTATTTTGCAGTGTGATGCCTATTCACTTGTTCAGTTTCCATCTCTCATTAAATATGCATATTATTCAATATTTTAAAACAATTTGTACTATCCTGAACTGCGTTATCACATTTAGTTAGCTGATTAATTACTTGGCACATTGTCAGGGATCTGTGTCATTGCTTCATGGTTATTTTAAAGCATGGCTGCATTGATTAATGTTCAATTGGTGACAGAAGTTAGGGCAATATGAGGAAACTTGTAGGTAGCATTGAAGTGAGGAACCATTAAGGGAAAGTGAGACTTTGTGTTCCTCATGCAAAGCACTGGCTCTGAAACAAAAGGTTGAATAACCTTCTTTGTGGTAACCACCTTTATTTTTACTCAACAAGGTTGCCTAGGAGTAGGACAAATCTAATTGATGGGATTCTTTGCACGACTATTTCTGGACAGTACGGAGGCAATACATCTCTTAGATGTTGAAATTGGATGTATTAATGACATGTCTTTTAAAAAAAAAGGAATAGGAGAAACAGCATAAATAAGCTAAAGCTGAATAAGATAAATAAGAGGGGTTAAAGCAACAAAGCTGTAGACAGAACCTAAGCACTTCTCAGGATGCCAAGCTCAGGTCTATCATACCAACCCTGTTTGAGGAGGGAGGGAATGATACCGAGGTAGAGGGGGAATAGGGATGTCACCCTAGTTCACCGGTGCCTCCTATTGAACCACCTATGACTCCATCCCCGCTGCTGTATCCGAGTCCCTGTATAGCTGATCGGGTTAAGATGCTCTCTAGGAAACCAGCAGCGGAAGAAAGTGAGGACTGCAGATGCTGGAGACCAGAGTTGAAAAATGTGCTGGAAAACCACAGCAGGCCAGGCAGCATCCGAAGAGCAGGAGAATCGACGTTACGGGCACAAGCCCTTCTGCCAATATTTATACAGACTCTCGCTATGCTTTCAGTGTTGCCCATGACCACAGTGCCTTTTGGGAGCATAGGGGATTTTGAACCTCCTCTGGACAACCCATTAATAACACTGTTTTTGTGCATAATCTTTTACAGGCCTCACAGTCGCTGTTCAGCCTAGCGATGATCAAATGTTCAGCTTACACTGGTGCCACTGACAATCTCCAAGGGCTATGCGCAAGTAGATGCAGCTGCCAAGCAGGCAGCCTTACACCCAGCTCTCCTGGTTCTTTTGGGCTCACAGAAACACCTCATTGCAAAATGCATGAGGATGGATATGCCAGACTTGGGTGAGATATGTCACTTACCGGGAGACAACCCTGCAGAGAAACCCAGACTGTGGATCACAGGTGGGGTGCATCCTTAATGTTCATACCAAACTGTGGGACAGGTCTGTGTTCCTTCTTTGCTTTTACCATTCTTGGTGGATTAGGTATATAACTGTACACCTAGGCAAGGAGGGAATGGTCAGCACTTTGCTACAAACCAGGTTGCACCCTGATTCCCCAAACAATGGCTGAGAAACTAATCAAATCATGCCTGATCCGCAAAAGACAAATGCTGGAAAAGGGATGCCCTGCAATTCTGGGAATAACCCCTTGCCCGGTGGGCCTTTTAATTGTCTACAACTAGATTTCATAGAATTACCCAGGGTACAATGTTATAAGTATTGTTTGGAAATTGTAGATGTCTTCAGCAGATAGATTGAGGCAATCCAGACAAGGGACAATACGGGTGCAGCAGTGGTAAAAATATTGACGAGAGAAATAATTCCCCGCTATGAACTCCCAGAGACAATAAGCTCAGACAACGGGCCACAGTTCATGACTAAAGTTAGCCAGGGGATCTGCAGGGAATTAACAATAAAACACCCATTCTACTGTACTCACCACTCAAAAGCGGCTGGAGTGATGGAAAGGGCAAATGGTACCAAAAAAAAAATAAGCTGGCGAAGCTAAAACAGGAAACAGGCCTAAGTTGGTTGAAGGTCCTACCCTTGGCCCTGTTGCATATGAGGGTTATCCCTCAAGCAAAACCGGTCTATCTCCTGCTAAGGTGGTTTACAGGAATCTCATGAGGACCCCATGGGGACCTGGAATAATCTGGCCTCCCCTCCCCAAAAGACTAGATATGAAAACCCTGAGTGAGGAGGTGGGAGCTAACCAAAACTCTCCAAAGTTTGCATTCGCAGGTACACCAGGCTTACCAAGAAAGTGACAATCTGCCTGAAGGGACTACTCCACAGCTGAGCCAGGGGACTTCGTCCTGATAAAGGGTTGGGAACAAAAGAAGCTGGGACCAAGGTGGAAAGGACCGTTCCAGGTGCTGCTGACCGCTCCCATGGCTGTGAAAGTACAAGAGCAGCCCTGGTGGATATAAAGAACTGACTGCAAAAGAGTCAACATGGAAGCAGACAACTAAGGACAAGGATGTTTTCCATACTTATGATCTTGGTGACTTTGGGAAATGGGGTCTTGAGAATAGATGGATTCCAAATCGACACCCCTCAACGTAATACCATTTTGCACCTAGCCTATCAGACAGCCTGCGTAACAGGGAGAGACACCTATTGCTGAGTATGTGTCCACATGCCACCCCACTTGGTGGGAGGAATCCCTTTGTGACCTATACCTTTTCACTAGCTTGAACTAACCGAATGGCTACTGCGTCCAAGCCCCACTGGTGACCTGGCTAACACTGATGACACGAGTGGCAATTGGCAGGGTATCACCCTAATTACAACCAATCGCATAGGCCTCTCTCCCTTGTTGTTCTCAACAATACCATCGATACACTATCTTCTTCAGGCGGGAAGGGAAGCCCACCAAAGGTACTTTTGTGGGAATGAGTGAATGCTCCTCTACCACCCTCTGGGTCGAACATATCCAGAACTTAACTGAATATGTGTACTTTATATTTGAGTGGCCCACCGCCCCAGCAGAACCTCAGGCCACCTCTGAAATAATTCTGCTCTCAGGCTGTTGGGGCGGGGGGTGCCTTTTCCACCCTGACAGCTTACAATGGCACATATTTCATTTTCAGGTTGAAATCCTGCTTCCCTCAGATTGGGAAGTGTTGTGTTACATTGTACCTCTCATTTGAGGTTTGGGCAACCTGCCCTCATCCCCGAGATCCAGAAGGTCCCTTGCCAGATTCCTCACTTGGGTGGGAATGTTCTCTTCCCCCGACAGGAATCTACTTACACTCTCAAGACCTTTAGCCAGCTCAAGACTGGTAACCCTTTCCCATTCAATGTTACCACTAGTACCCTTACTGAAATTAACCCTGAACTATTTGCAGTTAGGACTGTGACCCTCCAGAATCAATTGGCACTGGCCTTCCTGCTAGCCAAGGAGGGTGGTACCTGTGTTATTGTTGGGGCAGAGTGCCGCACCAACATCCCTGACGAGTCCACTAACATCACTGACCTCTCTAAACACACCACATGGGAAATCCAGACTTTCCAAACTATCAACAAGGACTTCAGCGATGGTATGGGAGGGTGGTCACTAGGGGACATTCTTGGAGGATTAGGAGGCCTGCTTGCATATTGGATTTACAATACTAATTGTAATCTCCTGCATTTTAGTGCTCCGATGCTTATGGCCACTATTGTCTCAATGTTTTCACAATAGGCTCTAAGGGCACCTGGTTGATCATCAAATGATCAAAATGAGGAAGTTAAAATGCCACAGAGGGTCAGTTCCATGTTTTGCTTCTCTTTCAGGACACATTGGGGACTCAAGAGTTAAACATTTCACTACCAAAGGACTTATTTCAGTATCAACTGAAAGCCTGTACTCTTACAAACACACAGAACATCTCAGTAGAGGGGAGGCTGACCGTATCTCAGAAATAGAGCCGAGTGGAGCCACACATGTGATTTCCCCCTGTAGCAGACAGAGGGATTTGCCCTTTCCAGACAAGACTGATAGCCTTGGCTACAATCATTTTAAACTGCCTTCCTCTCCCATTGTCTTACTTCCCCTCCATATTAGCATAGGTATGTGAATCCCCCATTTACAGCAGGCAAAACCCTTCTATCTTAATCTCTTCCTATCAACACATAATCATGTATAATACGATGATCAGTTTCTGTAATCCATTCACATGTTGTCACAGGGCATACATCGGGTTCTGTAAATTCATAATTACCTCCTTTAAACTATGTGATGACAATCGCCCATGTGACTGATAAACCTTTTGTTTAATCCTTGTAAAATGTATTGTCTCTGTGTGTAGGGCAGAGATTCATGGAGAAGTGTCACCATAAGTAAACACATGGTTACTTCGGGGACATTTTGAATCTATCGTTGGCTATCTGATAATAAAGCA
Source organism: Hemiscyllium ocellatum (assembly GCF_020745735.1). Taxonomy (NCBI): domain Eukaryota; kingdom Metazoa; phylum Chordata; class Chondrichthyes; order Orectolobiformes; family Hemiscylliidae; genus Hemiscyllium; species Hemiscyllium ocellatum. The sequence goes on from NC_083405.1 coordinate 107,614,272, forward strand.
TCTGTCATTGTACAGAAAATTGTCGTCCGGGTTTGTGGAACAAAATATACATCAACACTAGGAGAAAGACCTTTGCTATTCATCTTATCCACGCTCCTCATGATTATATAAAACTCTATAAGGTCACACCTCAACTTCCTATACTGCAGGGAAGGAGTCCCAGCTTACCCAGGTTCTCGTTATAATTCAAACCCTCTAGTCCCAGTAACATCCTTGTAAATCTTTTCTTCACTGTCTCCAACTTAATAATATCCTTCCTCTTGCAGGGTGACCAGAATTATACACAGTACTCAAAAAGTGGCCTCACTAATGTCTATGCAGCAGAACATGACAACTCGAATCCTATACTCAATGCTTTGACCAATGAAAACAAGCATGCCAACTACTTCTTCACCACCCTGTCTATTTGTGATGCCACTTTCTAGGAATTATGTGCCTGAACCCCTAGGTGTCTCTGTTTGACCACACTTCCCAGAGCCTGACCATTAACAGTCCCACTCTGGTTTGTCTTATCAAATGCAGCACCTCACATTTATCTAAATTAAACTCCATCTGCTACTTCTTGACTTGTTGGCTCAGCTGATCAACGTTCTGTTATATTCTCAGATTACTTTCTTCACCGTCCACTGTATCACCAATTTTGGTATCATCTGAAAACTTGCTAATCATGCTTTGTGTATTCTCAGCTGAAAATGTGTTGCTGGAAAAGCGCAGCAGGTCAGGCAGCATTCAAGGAGGAGGAGAATCGACATTTCGGGCATAAGCCCTCTGAAGAAGGGCATATGCCCGAAATGTCGATTCTCCTGTTCCTTGGATGCTGCCTGACCTGCTGCGCTTTTCCAGCAACACATTTTCAGCTCTGATCTCCAGCATCTGCAGTCCTCACTTTTCCCTTTGTATATTCTCATCCAAGTAAATGGACAAAAACTTTGCAGATGGAATATTATGTTGGAAAATGAACTTCTACTCTTTTGACAGGAAGAATAAAGGAGCTGAATAGACAAATGTTTATTAAGTAAGGGAATAATAGGTTGTGGAGATATGGAAGTGAAATCGAGTTTGAGGATTATTAAATCAGCCATGATTTAATTGAAAGGTGGAGCAGACTTAATGGATCAAATAGCTGATTTCTGCTTCTATATGTTATGGTCTTGTGGTTGATGTGTGATGTTTCACAGCACAATACCAATAATAAATTTGTCATTCACCAACAGTCCCAGACTTCACCATCTTTCAACAGGATTTGCTTGACAAGTATGTAACTCAACACAAAGTAAACATTCCAAAGCAAATTCATCAAGGAAAGTTTGCCATGTTATTGACGTAAGTCAAATTATCAGCCTCCTGCATGCTCCTAGTATCTATCTTTTGTGTGCCTTTGGCTGTCCTGGTGTCTGATTGGGCAGAGCTCATGTAACAAAGCATATACTGCATAATTCACTCTTCCAATCTTTGGCTGTGTGGCCTATGTATTTGGCATCAAACAAGCCCATTGCATATTTACTCTTTTCAGTGATGATATACATTCATACACAGGGGCCTGTTCTTTGGAAACAAAGACTCTTAGTAATTTTAAGCCATGTATCTTTTTGAATTATATTGGAGTTTGTTTTCTCCACAACAACAAACTGCAATATAATTCAAAAAGATACATGGCTTAAAATTACTCAGAACCTTTGTTTTCAAAGAACAGGTCCCTGTGTATGAATGTATATCATTACTGGAAAACAATGAGCTTGTTTGATGCCAAATACATAGGCCACACAGCCAAAGATTGTGGACTGTGACGAAGGATGTTGTAGGTTACAGAGAGACATAGATAAGCTGCAGAACTGGGCTGAGAAGTGGCAAATGGAGTTTAATGCAGACAACTGTGAGGTGATTCACTTTGACAGGAGTAATTGGAATGCAAAGTACTGGGCTAATGGTAAGATTCTTGGTAGTATAGATGAGCAGAGAGATCTCGGTGTCCAAGTACACAGATCCTTGAAAGTTGCCACCCAGGTTGACAGGGTTGTTAAGAAGGCATACAGTGTTTTAGCTTTTATTAATAGAGGGATCGAGTTCTGGAACCAGGAGGTTATGCTACAGCTGTACAAAACTCTGGTGCGGCCACATTTGGAGTATTGTGTACAGTTCTGGGCATCGCATTATAGGAAGGATGTGGAAGCTTTGGAAAGGGCGTAGAAGAGATTTACTAGGATGTTGCCTGGTATGGAGGGAAGGTCTTGCGAGGAAAGGCTGAGGGACTTGAGGCTGTTTTCATTAGAGAGAAGAAGGTTGAAGGTGACTTAATAGAGACATATAAGATAATCAGAGGGTTAGATAGGGTGGACAGGGAGAGCCTTTTTCCAAGTATGGTGACAGCGAGCATGAGGGGGCATTGCTTTAAATTGAGGGGTAATAGATATAAGACAGATGTCAGAGCTTGTTTCTTTACTCCAAGAGTAGTAAGGGTATGGAATGCTTTGCCTGCAACGGTAGTAGATTCGCCAGCTTTAAGTACATTTAAGTAGTCATTGGACAAGCATGTGGACGTACATGGAATAGTGTAGGTTAGATAGGCTTCAGATTGGTATGACAGGTTGGCACAACATCGAGGGCCGAAGGGCCTGTACTGTGCTGTAATGTTCTATGTTCTAATAATCCAGCCAATCAGAGTTGATTTACCAACAAATCAGCACCCATTTATCCCGCAGTATGTGTTGGGATGTTTTAAAATTTTGCAAGTGTCCAGATGTCATAGAGGTTTACAGCATGGAAACAGACCTTTCAGCTCAACTTGTCCATGTGACCAGTATTCACAATTAATCTAATTCCACTTGTCTGTGTTTGTGTGCAAGCCTAAGAACTTTGGTAGCAGTTCTGCTTTTCAACAACATTCAAGTTCTTTATTATCAAGCAAAAGATTAATTATCAATCTGCTATTTTTAATTTAGTAAGTTGGCTCCAAACTGTATTTATTGGCATTCAGGCTTATTACATGTGAAAGATCATTTACTCTGATTGACTTCCTCCCTCCTTCCCTTTTGTACGCAATTAACAGGTAGTTTACAATAATTTTGCAAACCTATTTGCGACCATATTAATAGATTGTGGCCAAACAAAGACTAACTGGTCAATTCTTCTCTTCAGAACTTAACACCTTAGTTCCCATAACTGACCTTGTAAACCTATGTTCATCATTGCTGAGTTCTGATGATAAAAGCTAATTCAATGTTCTTAGCACAGCAGTTTCCAGATATTGTTGAAACATTTTCATTTTAACTGCTTAAATTTATTCATCTTCAGTCCATTCTGGCTTAATATTGTTCTCCAAATGATGACAGCACTAAAATTCATACTCAAATATTCCTAGTTAATTCTTTTTCAGAGGAGTAAAGATGTTTGCATTCACCTTTTGTGACTCATTGGTGCAAGAATCGTTGATCGTAGTGTATAGCTGTTTGTCCACCTCTAGGAATATTACATTAAAACACAATGTAGAAACACCTTGCATTCCTCAGCTGTCCTCACCACAACCAACATTAAGCTCATGTTGAAAGAATTAATGTTACATCATTCATTACCTTAAATTAAACCCATTCAAGGGTTTCTTTTCTAAATATCACAAGCTATTAGAATTACCTTTTTGATTAAAGTGGTCTCAAGGAGCTGTAGCAGCGATTGAAACCAATGATTACAGATAATGGCATTGCTTCACACATAACTAAACTGCAGTTCTTGTGTATTATGGTAAAAGCGTTTCTCATTTTCTGTCACTGGAGAGCCAAAAGGCCGAGAAATAAGTACCACCTGGAAGTCTAGGTAATGTGCGTTTTAATTTAAACTGTAGAAAAGGGGCTTTGATGTGGAAATTGAGATCTACACGAGCTATCTGTAGAGATGAGTGATTGTACAAACACTCTTCAGTGCTGTAAACATGATAGCTTTAATTATTGCTCGGGGAACCTTTAAAATCCTGTGTGTATGGTTTGTGAATGATTGGTTCACTGTTAAATAAGGGACTCAAATAGCAGAATTGGTTGAAGAGCTGCCAGATGGCACATTGAGTTCATTCAGTGGGTATTAGGTCATGCTTTGTTCAAGAAACCAGGCAAGAGCTGACAATGCAATGCGCAGTGAATGGGCAGGCCACTTTCTTCATTTTCACATTCATGAGCAGCTTGGAGATGACACTAAATTTAAACAACTCCTTGAAGGAAAAAGGTGAATAAATAAGATGGTAATTATCATAAGTTAAGGCAACGGAGTTCTCCATTGTCATGAATAAAAATGAAGAGTGGCTTCCTTGATGGTTAGATTGATACCTTTTGATGTTTATACCTTACAAAATTTATGGAACATGGGTGAGTAAATGGAATGTGTGAGGAATATGAATATGGAGGTGGACCAGTTATACAGCTTGAAACTGAAGCTTCATCTGCCTTCCATACCATCACATGCACTCCATAAACCTTCATATACTTCATGTCCCCCTCAGATCCTCATACACTTTCTTGATCTCTCCATGTTACCTTGGATTTCTCAAACCACACAATGCCCCCTTATACCTGCACACTACTTTCGTGCTCCCTCATGATTTCTCCTTAGCTACTCAAAAACAACAACCACTATTAAACTCCTGAAAATCTAATAAAACCCTACATTTAAGCAGCTATCGCTGATACCACACAAAAAAAAACAACTGAATGTAAAACAAAATTGTAATCCTTTAAGTACCTATTAGGTTTGGCAGCAAACAGGAAACTACATCAAAAGTATATTCTTTCATTACAGCCTCTTAAAAGTGCCATTTGTAATCATAAGATCCATACAGTGTGGGGCAGACCATTTGGCCCATCAAGTCCACATTAATGCTTTGAAGAGCTTCCCACCAATCCCTGTAACTTTGCATTTCCCATGGCAAATTCACTTAGCCTACTCAATCCTCGACATTATGGTAGTTTAGCATGGCCAATAACCTTCATATCTTTAGATTGTGGGAGAAAACTGGAGTACCCAGAGGAAACCCATACAGACAGGGGGAGAATGTGCAAACTCCACACACACAGTTGCCTGAGGTGGAATCGAACTCAGGTCCCTGGTACACTGAGCCTTCATGCTGGCCCAATTGATCTTAAAACAATTGTGCGTTATTTCAACCACTTGAAATCCAAGAAGAAGTTGACATCAGCCTCACTTGTGGAACTTCACTATGAGAATGGCAATGTTGTCTTTGCTCTCTCAGAAGAGAATATTCAAGCCTCAGAAGCATACTAAAGAACCGATCTCAGTCTCAACCTCAAGAAGACGCAAATCCTCTATCAATCAGTCCGAGATCATGTTCTGGTCCATCTCTCCATTAAAGTTAACAGAGAAATCTTCCCAAACATGAAACACTTTCCTTACCTAGGAAGCTGGCTGACATCAATGCAAAGATTCAACATTGCATCCAATTTGCAAGAGCCACCTTCAGATGCGTAAGGATGGGAGTATTCGACAACCATGACATCTGTATTGATACCTAGATCCTTGTCTATAGAGCAGTCATCCTTCCATCCTTCTATATGGCTCCGAAATTTGGACCATGTATAGATGCCACATCAAGAGTCTTGAGAAGTACCATTAACACTGATTGAAGTCGATTCTCCGCATCACCTGAGAGGACAGATATACAAAAATCAATGACTTTGAAGCAGCAAACAGCACCAGCATTAAAACCATGATCATCTGAAAATGACACCACTGGATAGTTCTATGTTTAGGATGCTCCAATTCTGACTACCAAAGCAAATCTTCTTTGCCCAGTTCAAGGAATGCACTCAAATGAGAGGATGACAAGGGAGTGACTCAAAGATTCCCTGAAGGCTTCCCTCAAGAAATGCAACACAGATGTCAATGTGTGAGAGACCTTCACTTTGGAAAACTTGACTTGGAGGAAACTCATGTCTGAAGGGATACAATTTTTGAGAACGCTTGTTGGCACGCTTGAGGAAGTAGGGAAAAGAAACCAAAAAAAAGGAATACTGACTATCTCAAGGCCAGGGGCCAATTCTACTCCCAGAAACAGCTGCCAAATGTATGGTTAGAAATGTGGATCTAAGATTGAGCTTATTATCCACACAATGACCCACAGAACCCATGACCCGTGACAGCGAATTTTCAAGGTGGACAACCATCCTTGTTAGTGAGTGATTTGCCAAAGACAACAATAAAAGTCAATACATCTTTTGTAGGGCAGGTACCAGCATTAAAAATTATGCCATAATAAAACTATAGCAAGTAAGACTAACATGTGAGTATATCAAAGCATTTTATACCAACCAATCAGAATGTTCCATAACTCCTCAAACGTCTTGCCATGCTCGTCCTCAAGGCAACTTTCTCTTTTAGATTCCAAAGCTCTGCATTTAGGATAAAAATGGTATGCAGGATTCAATATCATTTTTCCTGCAGACTCCACAGCAGTGGTTCTGACCATTGGGGTTGAAATTTTGCAGGCCTTCCTGAACTATGAAAAGGTCACAGAAAAGTAACTTGGGGCCAGAAAGGCAGAGGTAAATTGTTTTTACTTTGAGGAAAATTCAAGTACTGCATCCCTATTCCTCCCTCCATTTGGTGTACAATGTTTTGGGGCCTGTGTGTGAAGCAGATTGAGTAATGTTACTATGATAATGGACTATGTAAACAGAAGCATCATTATTTAGTACTGGATTGGGTGAGTAGTAAATGTTCAATAAAAGAAACCACGTAACTGATATTTTTATTATGTATCTCTTTCTACAACAGATTGAACATACCCTAATAATTATGGCCCTAATAAAGACGGTCTGCCCAAACCCATTTAAGTATAGTCAAGTTGTTTTAATGTAACAATATCTTCAATTTATATTCAGAAATAAGTGGAGAATCTGAATTTTGGGTTCCTGACATCAGGTTAAATTAGGATTTTCAAATTAAACCCTGGGGCACTAGTATACTGATACTCCACTCTCTAGATTGCTAAATGTGAAGGTGGGACCAATTCAGGATAAAACTGAAGTTTACCCATTAGTGTCCATTTCATTTAACCCAGTCCCACTCTCCCTACCTCTCCCTCACCTTTGTTGGTTTGCATTGCTCTTAACTGGGCTTTGCATATCAATTAATCAGTTTTGAAAATCCAGATGATTTACTAGTGGTAGTAGAAAATATGGGTGATTTGGCAGTTGGGGGTAAAAGCACCATTCTATTGTGTGTAAGAGCACATTGAGATATTTAAAATATCATAGTGGAGGGCAGGGGGTGATAGTTGCTGGCTGTCTACTCCTCTACTGAGGCTACATTCATGCCCAGGGTATTTTTAGAGTGTCAACCAATAGAACTGATGCTTCTAAAGAAAGGTGGGCACAGAAGATAGTGGAGTGCTTTATATCCCATTCCAACTCCATTTCCCTCTCTCCCTACTGTCCCTCACCTTTGGTGTATTGTCTTTATTGGGCTTTGCATGTAAATTGGTTAATTGAAACCATGAGCGATTTATTGGTAGTGAATAATAGATGAGCCTTATTTGGTGGTGGAAGCAAGTCATTCAGTTCTATGTAATAATATTTCCTGTATTCAAAAAGAAGAGGTTTCTTAATGGAGACAGAAGGACTGAGAATTCCTCTGATCACTGTAAATATTTAGTGTGTCTTTGGATATCAGTGTCAGGATATTTGATGAGATTAAAAACAGAGAAAGTGGAGATAATTTAAAGGCTAGGGGAAATAATAGCACAGTTCTACAATCCCTGGCCCAGTAATCTAAAGACTGAATTTAATGTTCGAGGGGCAGAATTCAAATCCCACCATGGCAGAAGTGGGAATTGAAGTTCAGTCTGGAACTGAAAGTTAGACCTAGTAATGGTAGACATATGGCTTCTTTCTCTTCTTGCTGGCTCCTCACTGTTGTACACTTAATTTTTATTACTATTCCACCCTCTCACAATTCTTACCGAAATATATCATGTCATTCTTTGGCACATTAAATTGTATCTATGCTCATTTCACATATTTGTTGATTCCTTCCTTGAAGTCTCTTAAAATCTTCATTATACATTATCTTTACATTGTATATTTTGCCATCTACAAAGTTTAAATGTAAAACAACATCACTTTATTGGCTGAATTTTGAGATCCACGCAAGTGACATAGGAGATGTGGGTGTCAAATGTGGAGATTTGCTTGTCCATAATCCTAATGTTACCAGGTGGGGGCAAGTTGGACTTGAAGGTATCCAGGTTCAAAGGCCAGGACACCACCACTGTACCACAAGAAATTCTTAAGATCCAAGGCAGCATTAAAGTGTGTCATCAATATCGTCAAGACTTCTTCCGGGGTCCTGACTGTGATTTTAGGCTGAGTGCTGATATTAATAACTGACACTGCATATGACAAGATCTCTGACTGATTAAAGCTGGCTGCATTGAGGTCTAATGCATGATAGCACAGGAATCCAGGAGGACTGGGATGTCTTTCATGCTGGGAGACTTTTGCACAGGTATCTTGCCAATCAATAAATTTCCAAAGCTAATTACAGTTGCAAAGTCAATTATTGACTTAAAGTCCTGTGTTAGAATGTCCACAATCTTTTCCCAGTGACTCATTACTTTTATCCAGGAATCCAAAAGGTTTAAAACATTACGAGAATTCTGATGGAATATCCAGGAATGTATTTAACATATCTTTAATTTAATATTGTTATGACCCCAGCTATATTATTATAAGGTAAAAACAAGGACTGTAGATGCTGGAAACCAGAGTCTAGATTAGCATGGTGCTGGAAAAACACAGCAAGACAAGTCAGATCCCAGCCTGAACTCTGGTTTGATAGATTATATTTAATCAGGTAACCTTTTTCCCATCTTGCCTGAGGCATGATGACATCCAGTTTAAACCACCATCAGTTGTCTCTCTCATGAGCAAGCAGCCCTATGGCCCATTGGGACTATGGTGACTTTATCTTCACTAAAACATAAGCACAAAACGCTGCAGAACATGTTTTAACAATAAAATAGTTTGGTATGCAAAAGAAATGAAAATGAAATAGAACAGACTAAACTATTTACATATAATGAATGGTTTTTAAATGCACAATTGAAATATAATGCCATATTTCCCAAAACTATAATTTTATCATACTCAAACACATTTTCTGTCAAATCTATAGGTGGTTTCATCCAGTTCGGTCTTGAGAATTTGATATCTATTTTCTTGATTAATAACACAACTGCATAAACTTGCTTCACTTCAAATTACACATTTGAAAGTCTACCCAAACACTTCTGATCTGGAGCTTTCAACATAAACCTTTATACTGAATTAATCTGTTTCCTAAATTTTAGGAATTAACTCCTTTCTCTGGGAAAAAACATCTCATACACCTAACTTCAACTGAGACATTTGCAAACTGAAACTAAGTGGTCTCCCCTAAACAATAAAAAGTCCTAATGTTTAATAGTTCCAATGTTTATTCTGCCTGACTGTAAAACTCACAATGTAAATTGGTACCTATTATCACCCTGGGATACTTTCTCTATCACACAGATTTAAAAGATCATATTGTTAGACATTATATATGATAAGTGAACCATTATACCTCCTCTCACACACAGATTGAACCAACACGTCAATGCTTCAAAATCAAAACTCTAAAATAAATAATCTTAATAAATCACATATGTCACATCACTGTATACACATATTGACTTGACTACTGTGTTGAGAAAAAACAGCAATTGTTTCATGCTTTTATCGATGTTTGGAATCTTTCTAGATTGACCATCTGTCAGAGAAGAACAAGAAACAGACAATCCCAATTGAAGCTCTTTCCAATTTCAAAAACATCTGTTTTTATTTTCCACTAGCATGCAGAATTGGCTGCTTCACAAGGTGAGGATTGAACCAGATAGGAAATGGGGAGTAAATGTGTCTTTTTACGTTGGAATGACATATACAGCTGTTTTCCTAGTTTAGTTGATCCCACACAGCTCTCAAATTTGATAAACCGAGACTATAAATGATCTTGCTCCACGAATATGCACTTGGGCATTTGAGGAGTAGCTTTTCTAAAATGTTAGCAATCTCACTCTGAAATAGTGGTCATGGCTTCAAAACTTGTCCAGAGAATTGAAAAGATAATTCATTCAGAGGGAGTTATCTTGTCTTTTGAGTGAGATGCTAAACTGAGATATCCATTGGCTACTCATCTGGATATAAGCATCCATTTGAGAAAAAAGGTGGAAATCAAATAGTCCTGGCTAAAGTTTATCTATCGACCAAAATGATTATCTTGCCATTCATATCATTGTTGTTTGTGGGACCTTGCTGTAAATAGAATTGGCTGGTGTATTTTCGTACACTGCCATGATGCACAACATACACCAGAAACCCTTGAGACATATCACCAGTGTTATCTCTGTCAAATCCTACAAATCCACTTGTGGAACAGACCCTGAAAGATCCCCAATATCAAGGCACTGCTTACAGCCAGTCAGCTATACTGAGTGGGTTGTACTGTTTGCATGGCTGTCACAGGACTTTCAAAACAAGCTCTCTATCCCTATTCTGTCAAGGCAGGAGGTGACCAACAGAGCAGAGGAAATGCTTCTAGGATATCCTCAACACAGCCTGAATAAAACACATGCAACATTCCCAGTGACTCATGGGAATTGTTACACTGAGACCATCCAAACTAGAGAAGGAGCTTCCATGATGATGTCTCAAGTCTAGCTGAAACAGCATGGGAAAACCCAAAGCATGTAACCCACTCCGTTCATCTTCATCATCTACTCCACCTATGGCACAATGGGTGGACCTAGTGTTGGATTATCTATTCTTCTGAGTCATCCTCAATTCTGAGGGACTGCCTAAGAGGAGTTACCACCATGACTCTGAAAGCACTTTGGTACACAGAGGCGTACAGAACAGAAAGAGACTCTATAGTCCATTCTGAAGTTGGAACATACAGCATGTAAATGAAAGTTCTTTCACCAGCAAAACCAGCAAGACACATTAATATGACACTGTTAATGCAGGGGTTATAGGGGAAAAGGCAGGAGATTGGGTTGAGGAATACATCAGCCATGATCATGTGGCAAACACGATGGGCCGAATGGCCAAATGCTGCTCCTATATCTGATAGTCAGGTTCCTTCCTGAGCTTCTGATTAGAAAATTAAATGTCAAGGCCAGGGAAGTGGTATTAGGAAGTGTGACCTATAACTTGGTTAGTGAAATGACCTTTGACACAAGGAGGAAGGTTGACAGGCAGTTGGGTTTGGGAAGAAGCTGTTGGAATGTGGGGCATAGGTTGCTAATCACTCTTACCTTACAGAGATGGATGTAGGGAGAGAAGGATGCATAAGATATCACAATAGGAAGAATCAGGAAATCATTGGAATCCATAAAGCTAAAGACAATTATTAAGAGCATTTATCAAGGAAATGAGCCCAAGGTGGGTATATAGTGTTAAGTCAGAGGTCAACCATGATCTAATTGAATAGCTAAGCAGGCTCAAAGGGCTGAATGGCCTTTTCCTATTCCTATGTTTCTAACTGGGGCAAGAGCATCCAATAATTTAAATAAAAGTTAACATATCAGGAGCCAGGAATATAGGCAGCAGGTAAAGAGCTGATGAAGAGCTTATGCTCAAAACATTGACTCTCCTGCTCCTCAGATGCTACCTGACTGGCTGTGCTTTTCCAGAACCACACTTTTTGACTCTAATCTCCAGCAACTGCAATTCTCACTTCCTTCTAGTAATTACAGAGCTGTTGGCTTGGAGGTATGGAAGCCATGAAGGCCATCCCACACCCACTTTAACCTGTGACCAAGAGCCATTGAGTCAGTGGCATGGCCTTGGGATTTGTGAAGGGGTCTGAGGGCCATGCTTAGTTGGAGAAAATAAACAGCTAATTCAGGACTTCAGATTTCAGTCTGACAGCACAGTGGCACTGGACTGGCTAAGAAGTAATGTTGAATATTGAAAGCTCGCAGGTAAAACGCTAGTGCTATGGGGCTGGAAATGATTGCATTTTGAATGTTGGGTGGTGGCAGGGGCAAGAGGGGAAAGTTCACAAAATAAAACTGATAGCCTACCCACAACTATCTTACTCCTAGTGAGTAAGGTGTCAGGAATCCTTAAGCCAGTTGTGGAGTGTGAAGTAACTACTTAAGTGGGGGTGTCAATTTACTGTGCCAGATGGAGGTAGGAGAAAGGCCTGTTTAATATTACTGGATCAAAGCCTGAGACTTCCTTTCCTAACAGCACTTTATCTACATCCAGAGGTTGCAAGGGTTAACAATACCTTCTTCAAGGTGATAGAGGATGACTAATAAATGCTGGCCCAGCCATAGATACTGACATCCAATTAATGAAATAAAGAAATAAATCACTGATCACTTTGATTTAGTTATTGCCATGTGTGCCAAGGTACAGTGAAAAGCTTTGTTTAGGAGTTGTACAGGCAGATCATAGTAAGCAAGGACACACAGAATAAAAGATTTGGATGGAGGCATAGAGGTAACATTGCACAAGGCATACAAGAGAGATCAATGTTAGTATGATCAGCATTATTTGAGGCTAGAGGGTCCATTCAATAGTCTAATCATGGCAGGGAAGAAGCTGCCCCTGAACCTGCTGGTGCATGTGCAAATGGACTCCATGGCTGCAAGGTTGGCTGCTATGATAGTCGAGGTTGTTCACACAGCCTTCTGTAGTTTCCTATAATCCTGGGCAGTGCAGTTGCTAAACAAGTATACTGTTATGCACCTGGACAGCATGCTCTCAATGGTACATCTACTGAAGTTGGTTGAGGTTCTTTTGGACTGTCTGAGGAAGAAGAGTCATTGTTGCGTCTTCTTGACCATTGCAACCAGATGGGAAGTTCAGGACTGGTTGTCGGTTATCATCACTCTGAGGAGGAACTTGACACTCTCAACTCTCTCAACCTCAGTTCCATTGACGTAGATGGGGATATGTTCTCCCCCTTTCTTACTAATGTCTATGATTAGATTTGCCAACATTGAGACAGAGGATGTTTTCATTGCATCATGTCAGTAAACCCTCTATGTCCATTCTATATTTTTATTTTCATTGTTAGATATCGATCCTACTACAATAGTGTCGTCAGCGAACTTGTAGGTGGCGTTCTTTTGGAATTTAGCAACACAGTCGTGGCTGTACAGGGAGTACAGTAGGGGGTTGAGGACGCATCCTTGGTGGGGTGGGGGGGGGGGCTCCGGTGTTGATTGTTATTGTGAGGGAGGTACAGTTGTCTATCTTTACTGATTGTGGTCTGTGGGTCAGAAAGCTGAGGATTCAGTTGCAGAAGGTGGAGCTGAGACCAAGTTCATAGAGTTTTGAGATCAGTCTGGTGGGGATAATGGTAATCAATCCTTTGTGACAATCTTCATACAAATCAAAACTTTGGAAATATTGAAGCAAATAAAAATGCTGAGAGCATATAATAGACTGAGCAGCATCTGAAACAGAAAGGTTTTGGATACAGCAATTTTTGCACGTTAACCTAGCTTTCTCCTTCAGTTACCATGCATTTCTGGCAGTTTCTTTTGTGTTGTTATTTTAGTTAAGCCTGAAATAATTTGATTGATGAAAAGGTCTCCTAAGTGGACGGCCTCCTTTCGAAGCCAACACTTTTTTTTTTCAACTTGGCAAAAAAATTCCAGTCTGGGTTGAAAACAGTTCCCTGGACTGTGACTGGCAGAATGATTTATTACTGATGAAGGTCTCTATTCCCTGACCTTTGGAAGAGTGATTGGTGAAGACAGTTCTGCTGCTTTTACATTTACTATGTCCTTGCAACCAGATGGGTTAAAATTTCATGACGTGACGCTGTGCACATAAATAAATTCCCAGGTCTGTGTTGGAAATGCAGCAATACACCATTTATTTACAGAAAACTGTGGAACTGACTGTAATCTAAATATGATATGTTTAAAAAAGCTTTCTTGTTGGCATTCAGAAATAAGTCACATACCACTGGAGTCATCATGCTTGCTTTTCGTATTGATTTAAGCATTGGATCCAGCAACTCATTAGATACCTCTCCCCAGATATCGTCAAGAGATCCTGGCAACAATCAAAGAATTGACATACTTTAGTTAGTGACACTTGGTTGATGTAAACCAATAGTGACAGGGCCTTCATTTAGCACAGTTATTTACATTTTCACAATGGATATTGCTAACATATGCTGCATGTTGCAGATTATTTGTGCATCAATATTGTTGGTAATTGGCAGTGGCAATGCACTGAAATCAGAATCTGGCACACACTTCACTTGCTGGAAATGGCACAGACTTCAGCAATCAGCAGTAAAATAATAAAATAAAAATGTATACCGCTGTCATGTGGCAATGTTAAGCATTAAAGAATGATGAAATGAATGTTTGCTTTAAAAATAAGTAGCTTGATTACACTTGTTTCTTTAGCACTTAGTAACTTTACGCCTTTCATTTGCACAAAGGACATTGTGGGTGGGAGAGAGAACGAAAATTTAAAAAATCAGCTTGGCATTGTCAAGCTGTTAATGATATTTGTGTTCAGGCGAGTGCATTCTTGAACTTTGTGTGTTGGACTTTCTGAGATATTTCAGTACATATTAAGGTTGTGAGGGGAATTTTAACTTGATTTAGCATGTGAGTAGGAGTTGAAGTCTTGAGAAAATGCATGTGTTTTGAAATCCTGGCTCCAACCTGCTGACGTTTGAGTTCAACTCATGCATGGTAATGTGTGTGTGTGTCCGTCCGTCCGTCCGTCCGTCCCTCGGGAAGATGATTAGCTGTACCTGATGAATATGTTAATCACACACTTAGCTGGCTTCTGGATTTTGTGTAAAAAGTGAGGTCTGCAGATGCTGGAGATCAGAGTTGAAAATGTGTTGCTGGTTAAAGCGCAGCAGGTCAGGCAGCATCCAAGGAACAGGAAATTCGACGTTTCGGGCAAAAGCCCTGAATGGAATCCTTCTGGATTTTGTGAACTTGTCTGTGAATGAAAGGCACGAGGACAGTAGTAATGGAGGCTGCCATCAAGGATGGATGCTATAAGGTATAGTAACCTCACAACTGCTTTCATGCCTACTTGAGAAAAACATTGTTCTTGGCACCGTAAATCACGATGAACAAGGCAACTGATATATAAGACAGCATCCTTTCAACATCAAAATATGTTTTACCAAATGCTTGGCAATTAACATAAGATACGTTTTTCAGCCACAACATGATGTACTTGTACCCTCCATTTTAGATACCCTCAGTTTTTTTTTTGCCTCGCAAATGGGTGTTTTGTGTACCAGAATGGAATAACAGGGTGCCAGGGATCAAACAAGTGTATTGGGAAGATGCATTGGAGTTTATGACATACCCACACAGAGAGAACAGTACAGACCCCACATGGTGAATGACACCTACTCCCATGGCAGCTGTTTGCCTTTACAATTGGCCTATGAGTTTTTGGAACAATTTGTCAAGGCTCCAAGGTCAACCTATAGAACGACACCTGTGACCCTTGCACTGATTGATCACTTTTACAGTCAAGATTAGAGTGATTCTGGAAAAGCACAGCAAGTCAGGAATAAGGCCTCATTCCTGATGAAGGGCTTTTGCCCGAAACCTTGATTTTCCTGCTCTTCGGATGCTGCCTGACCCGTTGTGCTTTTCCAGCACCACTCTAATATTGACTCTGATTTCCAGCATCTGCAGTCTTCACTTTCACCTCGTTGATCACTTTTACAACTTAGAAATGTCATCGGCATCATGGAGGTTTGATCATTGGATCTAGTCTAATCTCTATCATAGACATACCAGCAGCGCCAACCTGTTACTCATAAGAAGGCCTGGGACACAACATGGCAGAACACTAGTATTTCAGGAGAGCACTAGGTGATGGCAGCCATTATCAGCCTATTGAGACTGGACCTTTGCCATCTGGGCCTGATGGTCACAGTGACGGATAAAGACACCTCTTTGTTATGTTGGAGAAACCGATGGATCTGCGTGCAGCAGCTCCCAAATACACCAGGACAGATGACTGACCAACTGATGATGGGGCCAGCGCTTACAGGTACATTTTACTGCAAAGCCAGTGGTCAGAATCCTGCCTCAAACTGCACTCATTATTGTGTGAATCGAAGTGAGTGTTGTATGCACCAATGTAGTGAGATATATAATTCCTTAGCCATCTGGGAAACCTCATCTCCCTCTTCCATACCAGTAACACCAAATATCCATTAATATCAAGCACTGTCTGATCTGAAACTGTTAGCTGCAGGTAGGCTGATGGGCTATCTCCAGTTTTCTCCAGTGATCGATGCTGGCTTCTCCTGTAAAACGAATTAAAGGAGGCAGTGAAGGTCTGCATTATCTCTTTTAGAGAATGATGTGGAGGTGCCAATGTTGGACTAGCCTGAGGAAGGCGTAACGCTCATAAGCTTACGGTTTCAAATACACCTGTTGGGCTGTAACCTGGTGTCATGTGATTTTTGTCTTTTGGAGAAGACCTGCTGAATTAATTGTTACCTCAGAGGGAACAAAAACTTACAAGAAAACAGTAACATTGGAAATGAATGTACTGGTCATTTCCTTGCACTGTTCTGAGACAAACAGGGCAAGGTAGACCAGTACATGTCATCCACACATTTGACTGTTCTTTTTTTCAGGGGCTTTAGTGGACAGCAGGATTAAGGAGCCTGGGGCAGAAGTCTCACCCACCAGAGCTGTTGGCTAATCAGAGGCCAGTAGTTAGACTGAATGGCAGTGCCACTGAGGATGGCAGTGCCTGCTCCGAGGTCTCAGAATCCATTATTCAGGATGAGATTGTGGAGTACTTGGAAGTGCATGGTAAATAGGACTGGGTCAGACTGATTTCATCAAGGGAGGCCATGTCTGACAAATCTGTTAGAATTCTTTGAGGACGTAATGAGCAAGTTGGACAAAGGAGGGCCAAGGGTTTTAATCTTGGATTTCCAGAAGGCCTTTGACAAAGTGCCATACAAGAATGAGAAACACTCCCCAGCATTTCCAAATAACCCCACAATGGTTTGCCTGTCACATTTCCCATGCAGTTGGGTTAATTCCTGTGGCTGCAGGAGTGGGCATTTATCTTTAGGCATGGCAGATTGATTGTCCATGGACCTTACCACCACAGATTCAAATAGGATGGAGGCAAGAGCGATCAATGCCCACCCACCACTCTTCTGCTTGACAAAATGCTCCTGTGCCATGGGAGAGGGTATCATATTCAGCCTGGTGAGCCAGGTGGTATTGAATGGATGGACAAAGAACATTTGTTGAGGCTTATTATAAGGCATTGTATACAGATGAAGGTGAGTGTCGATTGCTGTAGAGAAATGGAGATGTGAGGAATTTCATCTAGAAAAAGATGGGTGAATGCTTTGAAATTACACAGGGGTACACTCACCCCTGAACAGCCCTGAAACCCTGAAATTCAACCAAGGGCATGACTAATCAAGGAAATCCAAAATGTACAATTGATGAAGAGCTGCTGAGGGGTGACCTTATAGAGGTTTACAAAATTATGAGGTGCATGGATAGGATAAATAGACAAAGTCTTTTCCCTGGGGTCGGGGAGTCCAGAACTAGAGGGCATAGGTTTAGGGTGAGGAGGGACAGATATAAAAGAGACCTAAGGGGCAACATTTTCACGCAGAGGTTGATACATGTATGGAATGAGCTGCCACAGGATGCGGTGGAGGCTGGTACAATTGCAATATTTAAGAGGCATTTGGATGGGTATATGAAAAGGAAGGGTTTGGAGGGATATGGGCCGGGCGCTGGCAGGTGGGACTGGATTGGGTTGGGATACCTGGTCGGCATGGACGGGTTGGACCGAAGGGTCTGTTTCCATGGTGTTAATCTCTATGACTCTATGGTTGTCCAATCACAGGCTGGTTTTCTCTCATCTTTTCTACTAGTAGGTTCACCAGTGAACCTACCAGTAGCAAATATGGGTGAGAAACAGCCTGTGATTGGATGAACAATTAGAAGTTAGGAAAATGAGTGCGAGTAGTGAGGAAATTGAAATGTAAGCTTTATGCTGAGAGTCACAGATCAGGTGGTGAACTGGTGAGGTTGGGAGTAGGCCTGTGGACTCTTACCAGGCTCGGGGTTCAATCAACTAATGGGCAAACCTTAGTGGGTCAGAGCATCTTTTGGGGGACGAGCAGGTGGCTGCCAACGATTTGAGGAGAAAACAAAACTCCAAAATGGGTGAAGAGATGCAAAAGTAGTTACAGTGTAGGGAGTATGGGGGAAAAAGGAGATTGTAAAGCAGTTTAAATTCTGTCAACAAAGGAAGAATATCCTCTCAGGAAACCATAAAATCTTGAAATCACTGAGGTAATTCATTTCTGGTTGATGAATGTGGAGTCCTAGCTTAAGACGAGGAGACCTTAAAAACAAATTTATCTCAGCCTTGAATGCACTTAACAAACCATCCTCAAAAGCTCTCTATGTTAAAGAATTCACTAACCTCACTTGTTCACTATTCTCAGAGAAGTTTGTTCTTATTTCTGTCTTTAATGAGAGACCCTTCATGCTGAGATAATGCCCTCCCACATGGGGGAACAACTCTTCCACTAAGTCAAGACCCCGAAGAATCTTGTGTCACCTCTCATTCTTTTAAACTCCAATAAGTACAGGACAAGCTACTCAATCTGTCATCCAAAAAAAGAGTTCACTCATTCCCTCTGGACTGCCTCCAATGCCAATATATCTTTCCTTAGATAAGGGGGCAAAGCTATTCACAGTAGTCCATCTTTTGTCTGCCTGGTACCTTGTATGGTTTTAGCAAGACCTCCTTACTTTTATATTACATTTATTTTGAAATAAAGGTCATCCATTTACCTTCCCTGCACCCCACTAAATATATATACTAGTTCTTTTGTGATCTGTACACAGGGACTGCTGAAATCCTTTGTGCTGTAGCTTTCTGCAGTCTTTCTCAATGTAAATAATATTCATCTTCTCTATTCTTTCTGTCAAAATGAATAGCCTCACATTTTCCCATATTATTTTCCATCTGCCATGTTTTTCTCCATGTGCTTATCATGACCATGTCCCTCTGCAGACTCTATTTGTTCTCACCACTTACTTTCCAGCCCAATTTTATGTCAGCCTCAAGTTAATTACAGTATATTCACCTTCCTCATACAAATCATGAATACATGATAATTGTGACTCTAGCACTGTTCCTGTTTCACACCACTAGTTATAGGTTACTATCTCCAAAATGCATCCCCCCCCAACCTTTTCCCAGCTCTCTATCTTCTAGTAGTTAGTCATTCCTCTATTCATGTTAATATGCAACCTTCTCCAATATTGTGAGCTCTTATGTTATTAAATAGCCTAACATGTGGTACTTCATAAAATGCATTTTGAAATTCCAAATATAACCTATCCACTGCTTCCTCTTTATCCAACCTGCTTGTTTCCTCCTTAAGGAATTCCAGTAAATCTGTCAGCATGATTTCCCTAGCATGAAGCCATGCTGACTCTGCTTGTTTATGTTACATGTTTCACCTGCAAAGGTAGTATATTCATCAATTTTAAGTACATTTAAGTCATCATTGGACAAGCATATGGATGTACGTAGAACATAGAGCATAGAAAAATACAGCGCTGTACAGGCCCTTCGGCCCTTGATGTTGTGCCGATCCAAGCCCACCTAACCTACACTAGCCCACTTTCCTCCATATGCCTATCCAATGCCCATTTAAATGCCCATAAAGAGGGAGAGTCCACCACTGTTACTGGCAGGGCATTCCATAAACTCACGACTCGCTGAGTAAAGAATCTACCCCTAACATCAGTCCTATACCTACCACCCCTTAATTTAAAGCTATGCCCCCTTATAATATCTGACTCCATACGTGGAATAGTATAGGTTAGATGGACTTCAGATTGGTATGACTGGTTGGTGCAACATCGAGGGCCGAAGGACCTGTACTGCGCTGTAATGTTCTATGTTCTAAATGCTCTGCTATCATACTCTTTATAATAGATTCTAACCCTTTCCCAATAACACCATTAAGTCATCTCGATTCAAGTTACCCATTTCTTGTCTCTTTCCGTTTCGACTTAAAGTGTCACATTGCCAGTTTGCCTGTCCTCTGGGACTTTTCATGAATCTAAGGATTCTTGGAAGATCACTACCACTGCATCCATTTTAACTGTAGCTGCTTCCTTTAATATCCAAGGATACCTTCGTTTAGGTCCAGGGGGGCTTATCAGCCTTTACCAAAATATTTTCCCTAGAACATTTTCAGTTGCTATTGTATTTATTTCTTTTTAAAAATTTATTTTCTCTACTCATTTATTCATTCATTCCTTTTGACGTTTAATTATTGAGTAATTTTGGAATGCTTATAGTGTTTTTCACTGTGAAGACTAAAGGCTGCATCTGTTCAGCAGCCATTAAGTGCAGGAACAGAATTGTGACTACTATTGTAATAAACATGGAGTGAATTCTTAGATTTAAATCTAACCTGAAGATCTGACATGTAGTAATACGAGACATTAACTGCCTCGTTAAAATGTTTCAGCATTGTGCACTTGCCATGAAAAAAAGACACATGCACACAAGCACGCATGCACATACATACATTATGCACACACCCTTTTGGGTCTGTAGAAAATTTAGACTGATCTGCCTTGGTGTTTCAGTTATACCTTCACCTCTCCAGGCAAAGAGATCTCGCTCATCTTTGTTCTGTTTAGTTTCTCTGTTTCCAGCAACCCTTATAATCAAATAAAGAACCTTATGAGACGCTTGCTCTTGTTACAGTTTCTGGCTATGTTTCCTGCATACAACAAACTACAAGAGTACTCATTTGGGTGTGGAGAAGTCCTTTGGTCATGAAAGGTGCGATATAATTGCTAATATATTCATGGTTGACCTTGTGAATTTAGGGGACTCATATATAAAGTTTATTTTGTTGCTTATTAAAAGTCATA
This sequence comes from Hemiscyllium ocellatum, assembly GCF_020745735.1. Classification (NCBI taxonomy): domain Eukaryota; kingdom Metazoa; phylum Chordata; class Chondrichthyes; order Orectolobiformes; family Hemiscylliidae; genus Hemiscyllium; species Hemiscyllium ocellatum. Next base: position 107,635,267 of record NC_083405.1, read on the forward strand.
TATGAACTGAAAGTGAGCTGCCAGTATTCTGGTAAAGAATACCACATGAGTGGAATATGTTGCGGGCAAAGGGATGTTGGGTTGTCAAAGTCGGTCTCTTCTAAATTGAAAATAAAACAAATAATTCGAATGAGAAAGATAAAGTTTTGAAATGTGCTCCATTCTTGAACACTAACTTCCTCCAACAAAACTATTATGTTTGCCCTTGTGTGTGTGAATACCACAGAATTATATTTAAATCAACTCTAACATTTGCCTGATTTAAAAAAATGTATGACTTGTGTCTGGTCTCGTCTGGATTTAATATCTTGTAGCTGTTCAGTGAAAAGTATCTGATGTGGTCCAGGCGCAAGACAATGGCAATATGTTTCAAATCAGCATTGATGGATGCGATGTCAGCTCAGCATCAGTTTATAAATAAACACTTTCGCCTGAGGGTAAATGTTTGTTATTTCTGCACAACAGCCAAGTGCATCTAGATTGGCTGAATAGAGATAAGAATGTCACTAATGGTTCAACATTTATCATAAGGCAGTGCTACCAAATTCCAGCTATATGTAGTGGCAACTTCAGATGAATTTCACATGTTCCAAGTCAAATTTCCGGGCTTTTACCCGAAACGTTGATTTTACTGCACCTTGGATGCTGCCTGAACTGCTGTGCTCTTCCAGCACCACTAATCCAGAATCTGGTTTCCAGCATCTGCAGTCATTGTTTTTACCTAGTGGATTTGGCTCAGTCCAACCAAAAATATCAGAAACCAGTTAATCCAAGGCTTGAACAAACAATTACATAAACATTTTAAAAAAAATTCATAGATTGTGGGCATCATTGCCTGGACTAGCATTTACTGCCCACTCCTAGTTGTGGTTGTGATGATGGTAGTGAACTGCCTTCTTGAACTATTGCAACCCACGTACTGTCGGGAAACTCATAATGCTGGGATTTTGACCCAGCGATACTGAGGCAAATATATTTCCAAGTCAGGATGGTGAGTGGCTTGGAGGGAAACTTTCAGGTATTGGTGTTCTCATGGATCTGCTGCCCTTGTGCGAGATAGAAGTGGTCATGAGTTTGCAAGGCTGTTTGAGGACCCTTGATGAATTTCCACAGTTTCTCTTGTAGATGAGGCATAATGCTGCTACTGTGAATCACTCATGGAGGAAGTGAATGTTTGTGGATGCAATGCCAATTAAGGATGCTTGAAAACACAGTTGATGACCCATTCCATCACTTTATTGATGATTGAGGGTAGACTGATGGGTGTTTAATTGGCTAGGTTGGATTTGTCCTACTTTTTATTGACTGGTCATACCTGAGCAATTTTCCACGGTTCTGAGAAGGGTCACCGGACCTCAAAGGTTAACTCTGATTTCTCTTCACAGCTGTTGCCAGACCTGCTGAGCTTTTTCAGCAACTTCTGTTTTTGTTTCTGATTTACTGCATCTGCAGTTCTTTCGGTTTCAATTTTCCACATTGTCTGGTAAATGCCATTGCTGTAGCTGTACTGGAACTGCTTGGCCAGGGTATAACCAATTCTTCAGTACTATTATGGAATGTGTCTCAGGCCACAATCTTTGAAGTAGCCAGTTCTTTGGACCATTTCTTGAAATTCATCAATTGAATTGGATGAGGACTGGCCTCTGTAATGGTGGAGGCTGAGATGAATTATCCAGTCAACACTTTTAGCTGACAGTTGTTGCAAAATGCTTCACCCTTATCTTTTACACTGATGTGCTGGGGTCTCCCATATTGGGGATTATTGTGGGGCCTCCTGTTCAAGTGAGTTGTTTAACTGTCTACCACCATTCATGACTGGATGTGGCAGGACTGCAGAGCTTAGGCTTGATTTGTTGATTGTGGAGTAATTTAATCCTGTCCATCACTTGCTGCTTATACTGTTTTGTACACATAATAAACATTGCTTCCTCCAAAGTTGTGCAACATGGAGGAGAACTGATTTGTGAGCTGAGCAAGGTATCTTAAGCAGTAATTAACAGAAGGATTCCTTGCCCATGTTTGACTTGATTCCATGAGATTTCATGGAGTTTGGTGTCAATATTGTGGTCTCCCAGGCAACAGCCTCTGGACTATAACCCACGATGCCACTGCCTCTGCTTGGTTTGTCCTTCTATCAGGACAGGACATATCGCGGGATTGTGATGGTGGCGGTAGTGTCAGGGCTATGTAAGGTATAATTCTGTGATATGATCATATCAGACTGTTGCTTGACTGGTCTGTGAGAGGGCTCCCCCAGTTTTGGTACTAGCCCCTAGATGTTAGTAAGGAAGGCTTTATCAGTTTGACAGGTCTGTGTCTGTCACTGTTGCTTCATTACTAATAGTCAATACCAAGCGATGTATCCAATTTCACTCCTTTCTTGAGACTTCCTTACATTTGGTACAATTGAATGTCTTGCTAGGCCATTTCAAATGGGAGTTGAGAGTCAAGTGCATTGCTATGGCTCTGGAGTCACATGTGGGCAGAAAAGGAAAATATGGCAGCTTCATTTTCCTATAAGAATCAGATGGGCCTTTATTAGTAAAGTTTTCATGAGTCATCATTGACTATTAAATGGATACTACTTTTGAGGGGCTGAAATTCATGCCCGTCAAAATTCATACCACATCATTAGCAAAAGCCCAACTGATGTCTTAATGAATAAAGGGGGAACAAAAACAAATTATGGTAATTCTGAAAACCCAGAGCGGAACACAACAGCCAGTGGACTGAAAGACTGGGAGCAGAGCAGAGCAACTGACAGACTGGAAAGCTAGAGCAGGATGTGATGGCCAGCACACTGACTCATAAACATTGACCTGTTATCTGTGAAAAGCTATGGTCAACCTTTACATGAGATATATGGAAAATTCCAGGTTATTTGGCCAAAAATAGGCAGCCATCTTTTACATGATGTCAATTATTACTTGAGTAAATACGGTAAATCCAAATTCCACCATCTGCCATGATACGATTTGAACCTGGGTTCCCAGAAGAATACCTGAATCTCTGGCTTAACCTCAACTGATCACACTACTATGCCATTGCCTCCCACAATATGTGAGTGCATATTTCGAGGTTCCTCCTTCATGATATTGCCTCCCCTACAATCAAAATGCTGACTCCAAACCCCACAAGTGAATTCCCAATTTTCCAACACCATCAAGGACCCTTGACAACCCCTCACTGATTTTCATTGAGCTCACCCTGGGACAGAGCATAGCATACCTGCTTTGACCAACTTGGACGAACAGACCCACCTGATAACTGACCAAACCCTTAACTGACCTCTGTGTAGCTCCCCAACTGACTCTACATGACTCCTGGACTGATTTCACTAGACCTGCAAGACTCACCATAAGCCACTTCCCAGGCTGTAGGTGAGTAGTCTCCTAGATCTTGCCTACCCTGAGCAGCTGACGGACTGTATCCAAGTCCCTGGTCTGATTTGCAGACTGCCCATGACTCACTTTGTCATGACCCAATGACTAAATGCTATCTCCCTTGTCATGAGTGAGGACATGTCTTTGAAGATGTTCATTTGGTTGTATCGCAGTGTCTTTGTTGCGTATACTTCCAGCATCTGGTGCAGCTGTAAGGTTGGCATAACATGGGGCTGTATAGCAACATTAGAATGGTGCTGGAAAAGCACAGCAGGTCAGGCAGCATCCAAGGAGTAGGAAAATCAACATTTGGGGCAGGAGCTCTTCAGCAGGAATGAGACTGGAAGCCTCAGAGGTGGAGGGATAAATGGGAGGGGGTGGGCTGGGGAGAAGCTAGTTGAGAGTGCAGTAGGTGGATGGAGGAAGGGGTAAAGGTGATAGGTCAGAGAGGAGGGTGGAACGGATCGGTGAGAAGGATGATTGACAGGTGGGACTGAGGATGGTGCTCAGCTTGAAGCTTAGAACTGGGGTAAGGTGGGGGTGAGGGGAAATGAGGAAACTGGTGTAGTCCACATTGATGCCCTGGAATTGAAGGGTTCTGAGGTGGAAGATGAGGTGTTCCGGGCGTCAGGTAGTGAGGGAGTGGCAGTGGAGAAAGCCCAGGACCTGCATATCCTCGGCAGAGTGGGAGGGGGAGTTGAAATGCTTGGCCAAGGGGCGGTGGGGTTGATTGATGCGGGTGTCACGGAGATGTTCCCTAAAGTGCTCTGCGAGAAGTTGTCCAATCTCCCCAATGTAGAGGAGACCGCATTGGGAACAACATGTCCACCCATTGGACTGATGATTCATGACAAGTTGCCTGGCTTGGTAACTGCACTAAACATCAAGGCAAAACAGAAGTACTGTGAGCCTTTAGGATCTGGCTGATAGAGCAGAACACAAAACATCAAAACAAGGCAGGGATGTGGTAGGTTCAAAGTGAGTGAGAACAAAGAGAAAAAGCAAAGAACCCTGCTCCAGTCCATGGATTGTGTAACATATCCTGGCAGTAGCATTACAGTGAAAGGTGTTGATGAATTCCCATGTGCAGTTTTGAAGCACAGATCTGCATTGCAAGATGTGCCATGACAGTGCACTGTGGTTGGTACATGTACAATGCCAACATTCATGAATGACGTGCAGGTGGTCACTGTCCATGGAGCATACCCTGAGTCATTGGGGATTGCTGTCCACATTAAAGGTGTTTAGGGTGAGCTGGTGTCACCACTCTGACTTTTGTGTTAGGATTTATTGCTGTTTAGACTCTATTTAACAGTGATAAAAACAGTAAATTACAATGGAGAAAGGTAATAATTCAAATTCTATCCAGGAGGTGAGACATTGTGAAAACGAGGCAAGGTTAGTTACTAATGGCATGCAAATTGTGGCAAATTTCACTGCTCACTTGAGAGACACTCAATTCGCTGTTCAAAGCTTGTTTGGAGAATTGGATGTTAGGAATCTCATTTCTGCCAATCTCACCTTATTTTCCAAACTGTCTCACCAAAGCCCACATTGGTTAAGAGCTGGGAAGATTCCACCCATAGCCAAGGTTTTAACATCGGAAACTCAGCAACAAGCATTACACAGCATTCATAAGAGTACGGCTGAGTTATCTTAAACTCCTTGGACCTACCTTGATTCCATTACCTTGATTTGTCATGTCTAACAAAAATATATCAACCTCAGTTCTTTTTTCACCAAAGTTTCCATTGATCTAGCCTCGAGAGCTTTGGGAAGCAAGTAAGAGAGAGATCCAGATTTTCACTGTGTAAAGACATAGTTCCTGGCATTGATTCTGAATAGCCAGGTCTAATTTTGATGTTGTTTGTCTTGTTCTGGGCTTTCCCACTGAAGGGAATATATATCCTATCAAATCTTTTCTATCTTGTTATTTGCATTACCCATAAGGGTGTGATTCAGGAATAATTTGGTCGCTGTACAGTGCTCTGGGGCAGTGCTCTGCGGCTTTCTAAAAAATGTGATAAGATTTAATGTAAGATCAATTCACAGCATCATACAATCATAGAAATGCATGGTACGGATTGCAGCCACTCAGTACATCATTGCTCTGTGTGGACATAGTGAAACATCCAGCTCCATCCCACTTTGCAGCTTATGATCCATAGCCAAGTGTATGTTCTCATACTTGTTAAATTACATTCTGTCTCTACCTCTCTTCTAAGATCATCTGTCTCTCTTTAATTTGATTGTTTTTATGTATTGTCATGTGTATTTTGTTACAAAATAGTGTGAGAAGTGTTGTATAGTGTCACCAATCTCCGCCACCACCTTAAAACACAGGAAGTAAAACCGAAACATAGAATATAAAGAAAGAAAAATAATGAAATAAGGATAAAGTGTTCAACTTGATGTACCTTCTTGTTCCATGCTCTGGCATGGGCCTGATGGCCAGGCATGAGTCCCCTTGCCACGCAGTGCCATTGGAACAAAAGTCACCAGGTAAAAAATGAGGTCTGCAGATGCTGGAGATCACAGCTGAAAATGTGTTGCTGGTTAAAGCACAGCAGGTTAGGCAGCATCCAAGGAACAGGAAATTCGACGTTTCGGGCATAAGCCCTTCATCAGGAAATCTCACCTCCACCGACACTTTCGCCACTACGATTCTTTGCTGGAACTCACCAATGCACATGCCACTGATGCCACACCAGCCAAAACTCAACTCCACCACCTCCACAAGTCCAGTTTGTCTCACCTTGCCCATGCTGCCAATGCCATCGGGTCTCTTACTTTGCTTTTTTTACACATCATTTTTTCATTTCCTTTGTTTGAGAGAAAATTCAAATAAGTGTCTCAGAACTGTACGTTCCTAAAAGCAAAGTGCAAATGTTTCTGCATCTCTAAACACTTTTATGTGTCAAAAGCCTTTACTTGAGTTTCTAGACTCACTAGCGATTGCCATATCCATCACTTACTTTCAGTACACAGGTTCAAAAGGTTGCTTATCCTGTAGCAATACAGGTGTTCATCTGTATCTTAATCTTGCCAATAGAAATCTTTGCAGTGAGCATCTATCATGGTGCATTAATCATCCTCCAATAACTTTCACCTTCAGTGACCTAAATGAAAGATTGAGTAGTGTAAGCACAGCAAAATGATGAAGAGCAGCTTGCTGCTTTTTTAATTGCAGATAGAAAAGATTATAGTCTAGAAATAAATGATAGTGTTATTGGTTATTTCTATGACGTGTTTCTGTTTGTTATTTGAAGCACATTGTTAATCCAATTAAAATAAACAGGTAATGATTTCAGTAGATTATAATGCAGATGCATGTCATATGAATGTGCTGAGCGTTTATCCTCAATATTGTTGGCAATCTTAATTTTTCCATCCCTTCTCCCATTTCTCTCTTAATCTGCTCAACAGCATGCATTATTATCATGATTTCATGAGTCAAATAAAGTGCCACTTTTATAAGTTTCTACTTCAGCCATTCCTGCTGTCAGGGATTGCTTCTTTCAAGAGCAGCAGAAGAGCTTATGCAGGTGTCTGCTTGGCTCAGTTGCTTCTGAATTGAAAGATGATAAACTTTGAAATCCCCACTCCAGGAACTGAGAAGATAGACTGATGCTTCGGGACAGTACAGAGGGAGGACTGCATTGTCAGAGCTCCTCAGATTGGGGCCATGTCTGCCTCACCATGTAGATTTTTAAAAATAGCATCCAATTCTTCAATGCCCTGGGCCAGGTATTTCATCAGAACTGCTCTTGTGGTGCTAAACTGGAATTGCCATGGATACCATATTTCCTTCCCATGAAAATAATATAAAGTCCATATCTTTTCAATTTTGAAATTTTGATGGTGACTAAATGAGAAAAGAACAATTTTAAAACAAAGGATTTCTGTAGGATTGAAAGAAGTAACCTGACACTCCTTGTAAACACCATTGACACAGCTTCTATTTCCAGCAGCAGTTGAAATGTAGTTTGCAGGTGCACTGAAGCTGCATTGTTGCTTACAGATGGAGCTTTAGTTAACAACAAATAGCTAATTGGTCTGTGGACCAGTGATCAGTCACCAACGACAGAGGCCTTCTACCTGCCAGCAACAGGAAGTGTGCTTGACTGTCAGGTAGCTGACCAGCTTGGAGCTGTGAATAAGACAAAGAGAAACTTTCAGACATTGACCATCTCAGGAGCTCTCTGTTTTCTGTGGACAAACCCACTTTAAGCTTTGAGTTTGTTTTTTCCTCTAGCAGTTGCTGTGAGCTTTGACTTTTACTTAATAAATCAGAGACCTTTTACAAGTATACCAGCTACTCTGTTTCTCTTCCAAACCATTGGAAGTATCTGGAAAAGAAAATGAAAAAATAGCATTCCAATCAGCGCAAGAACCACTTCAGTAGAAGACTGAACACAGAGGACTGAACTAATTTCCCAATTTTCACTCCAACTTTGTTTTTTTCCCCGCTTGTGTGTATAAAAGGATTAGAGCTTTAATTGGTAGATTTATATGCTGATGATTTACAATTGTTTACCCATAGTTACCATCTTTTCTTTGCAATAAATGGCAATTCTTGATAAGTACAAAATCCTGTTTTGTGTTTTCTGTCAATCTAGAACTGAAAATGAGGTAAATTTAGAAATTCTTCATTTAGATATCATTGAGTCATGGAGATGCACAGCATGGAATCAGACCCTTTGGTCCAACTTGTCCATGCTGACCAGATATCCCAGACTAACCTAGTCCCAATTGCCAGTACTTGACCCATATCCCTCTAAACACTTCCTGTTCATATATCCATCCAAATGCCTTTTAAATCCTGTAATTGTCCCAGCCTCCACCATTTCCTTTGGCAGTTCATTCCATAAACAGACTACCTTCTGTGTGAAAAAATTGCCCCTTAGGTACCTTTTATATCTTTCTCCTCTCACCCTAAACCTATCGCCTCTAGTTCTGAGGTCGCCCACCCCAGGGAAAAGACCTTGTCTATTTATTCTATCCATGCCCCTCATGACCTTATAAACCTCTATAAGGTCATTCCTCAGTCTCTGATGCTCCAGGGAAAAAATCCCCAGCCTATTCAGCCTTTTCCTATAGCTCAATCCCTCCAACCCAGGCAACATCCTTATAAATCCTTGTATAAGATGCTTCGCAACATCCTTTCAATTGGAAGGAGGCCAGAATTGCATGCAATATTCCAAAAGTGGCCTAACCAATGTCTTGTACAGCTGCAACATGACCTCCCAACTCCTATACTCAAAAAAAATGACTAACTTTTAAGGTGACTATTGAAATAGTGGGAATTGATTTCCAATAGCTACCTCAGTCCGGCGTCAGGTGGCAAAGCCAAAGAAGCTCCATAAAGGATATTTACTCTCACCTTCAATATCCCTTCAGCAAAACCAGTTTACTTATATTTTGCCTCATTGCTAGTTTGGGTTCTGGTGCCTGTAATATTTGCCTTAACTCCTAACCATAATTCACGTCTGCACTTTGAAAATGATAGCCCATTGTTTGTAAGACACTCCAGACATTGAGGACATGATAAGATGATAAAATGTAAATCATTTCTGTTTCGTAATTTGCCATTAACCCACTATCACCGCAACAGAGGTGGATCAGTAAAACCCCCTTTACAGTGATACATTTCCATTTCCAAAATACTGAGGGCAGGTTGATACTGTGGTTGACAGGTAAGTGGCATCGATGCCATTTTTCTTTTCATTGCCATGTTTTACCAACACATGCGTGAGCAAGAAACTTGCCATGGAAGTTCAAGCTATACATACTGTCTCCTGCATGTAGCTTTTACTACATACTAGAATATAGATGAATGGAAAGTGAGTACATGTCTTCATAATGTTGATTTTATGACTTTAGGATGAAACATTATGTATAGAAATATCACTGAACTTACTTGGGATAATATTGACTGGTGATGGAAGTACAAAATTATGATGTTATATTGATTCAATGTCAATGAAAACTAGTAGAAATAGGCAACATGTTTTACATTATTGTACAATGTGAAAATTACCTTTGTTAAGTGAAGTATACATAACACAAAGAACAGATTGTCCCATGGCTGCTGCTTTGTATTTGCAGGACTTAATTTTATCCAGACATGCTGACACCACAACCAGCCACGCACAGACACCAAAATTAGACACACCTTGAACTCCATGTTACATAATACTCCTTCCTCTCCAGCAAAAAATACCTTTTCATTGAAATAGAAGTTTTCCTCCTCCTCTCCAACAGCATAATTGAGCTTCCATGTTTTTAACAGGAAAACAAAATTCTTCAGTTGAATTAAGCTGATGATTCCCAAATGTCTTGTAAATTCTTCCTCCTGCTCATGGGCTGAATACTACCAACATTCTTCCTAGCGTATAGCTTTTCCTGTCTGACTAACTTAAATAAATTACATGTTTACAAGAACTTTATAATGCTCATGGTGTTAAGTCCACCTACAACGTGAACTAATTATCCGTGTTTTCAACTGAAATTAAGCAAAAATGTAAAACATGCAGCATTTTTCCCTGACTCTTCACTCTTCAATTCTGAGCTGGGGAGAAATATTCTGCACTCAGCAATAAGTATTGTAATTGCTTAATCTGATAGTTTTGGCTTGGAAGTTTGTGAGTCTGTCATTCCTGTCTTTGAGTCAGAAGGTTAAATGCTGAAGTCAACTTGCAGAGTTTTAAGCAATACAATGCTATGTAGCCGCTTTAATGCTGATAGTGCACTGCACAGTCAAAGGTAATGCCTTTGACGTCAGATGTTAAACTGAGGCCTTGTTTGTCATCTCAGTTGGATGTAAAAGTTTCCATGACATGAGATGGATCCTGTGTGTGTGTGTGCGTGTGTGTGTGTGTGCGCGCGCGCGCTGATTTCAGACTCAAAGGTTTTGTCTTGTTTTGCAAAAAATGATAATTAATCCAAGTTGATTGAATTGTTGGACGTTCACCACATTGTATGGTTACATACCTATGTCCCACAAAAAGGCAGATGACATACACATTGCTCAGTTGCAGTTTTATGCTCATTTGGAGTCTTTTCAAAGAATAAAGAACAGAACAACATAGGAACAGTCCTTTTGGCCCACCAAACCTGTACTGACAGATGATGCCATTCTAAACTAAAATCCTTTTGCCTCTACATGGTCCATATCTCTGCCTATTCCTATATCTGTTCATGTGCCTCTTAAGCGTGGCTATTTTATCTGCCTTCACCACCTCCTTTGGCAATTCATCCCAGGCACTACCACTCTGTGCAAAAAAACTTACCACTCTCACCTCCTTCAAACATTTCTTCTTTTATCTCAAACCTATGTCTTTCGTAATTGACATTACTGCCTTGGGAAAAATACTATCTATTCTATACATGCCTCTCATAATTTAGTAACCTTTGATCAGATTGCCCCTCATCCTTCAAAGTTCAAGTGAAAACGGAACATTTTGTGCAATCTCTTCTCATATCTAATACCCTCTAGCCAGGCAACAGCTTAGTAAACTACTTTTGTACCTTTGCTAAAGTGTCCATGTCCTTCTGGTAGTTTGGTGTTATTCCAAATGTGACCAAACTAAAGTTCTTAACAGAGTCATGGCATCATAGAGATGTACAGCATGGAAACAGACCCTTTGGTCAAACCCGTCCATGCCGACCAGATAGTGCAACCCAATCTAGTCCCACCTGCCAGAACCCGGCCCATATCCCTCCAAACCCTTCCTATTCATATATCCATCCAAATGCCCCTTAAATGTTGCAATTGTACCAGCCTCCACCACTTCCTCTGGCAGTTCATTCTGTACACTTACCACCCTCTGTGTGAAAACATTGCCGTGTAAGTCTCTTTTATATCTTTTCCCTCTCACACTAAACCTATGCCCTCTTGTTCTGGACTCCACGACCCCAGGGAAAAGACTTTGTCTATTTACCCCATCCATGCCCCTCATAATTTTGTAAACCTCTATAAGGTCAGCCTCCGATGCTCCAGGGAAAACAGCCCCAGCCTGTTCAGCCTCTCCCTATAGCTCAAATCCTCCAACCCTGGCAACATTCTTGTAAATCTTTTCTGAACCCCTTTAAGTTTCACAACATCTTTCCAATAGGAAGGAGACCAGAAATGCAAGCAATATTCCAACAATGGCCTAACCAATGTCCTGTACAGCCACAACATGACCTCCCAACTCCTGTACTCATAACTCTGACCAATAAAGGAAAGCATACCAAATGCCTTCTTCACTATCCTAACTACCTGTGACTCCACTTTCATGGGCCTGCACTCCAAGGTCGCTTTGTTCAGCAACACTCACTAGGACCTTATCATTAACTGTATAAGTCCTGCTAAGATTTGCTTTCCCAAAATGCAGCACTTCACATTTATCTGAATTAAACTCCATCTGCCACTTCTCAGCCCATTGGCCCACCTGGTCCAGATTCTGTTGTAATCTGAGGTATTCCTCTTCGCTGTCCACTACACCTCCAATTTTGGTGTCACCTGCAAACTTACTAACTGTACCTCTTGTGCTCGTATCCAAATCATTTATGTAAATGACAAAAAGTAGAGGATCCAGCACTGATCCTTGTGGCACTCCACTGGTCACAGGCCTCCAGTCTGAAAAGCAACCCTCCACCACCACCCTCTGTCTTTTACCATTGAGCCAGTTCTGTATCCAAATGGCTAGGTCTCCCGGTATTCCGTGAGATCTAACCTTGCTAATCAGTCTCCTATGAGGAACCTTGTTGAATTGAAGAATTCCTGAAGAAGGGCTTATACCAGAAATGTCAATTCTCCTGCTCCTCGGATGCTGCCTGGCCTGCTGTGTTTTCCAGCACCACATTTTTCAATTCTAGTACTCCAGCATCTGCGGTCCTCACTTTCTCCTAGTTGAACCTTGTCGAATGCCTTACTGAAATCCATATAGATCACATCCACATGTCTTGCCAATTTTTATACTCTATGTCCCAACAGATGAAGGCAAGAATGCCATACACTTTCTTGACTAACCTACTCGTGTTGCTACTTTCAGGGAACTCTGGACCTGGGTGCCTCAATGCTTCTGCATGTTGATGCTATTAAGGGTTCTGTCATTTACTGTATATTTCCCTACTACATCAGACCTTCCAAAATGTATTACCTCACATTTATCTGGATTAAACTCCACCTGCCATTTCTTCAGATAAATTCTGTGTCCTATGATCCTACTCCATTAGCTATCTGACGAAGGAACGGCATCCCAAAAGCTTGGACTTCAAATAAACCTGTTGGACTATAACTGGTTTTGTGTAATTTTTGACTTGCTTTGTTGGTCAGACCACTGAGCATAGGAGTAGGGAGGTGATGTTGTGACTGTACAGGACATTGGTTAGGCCACTTTTGTAATATTACAAGCAATTCTGGTCTCCTATCTATAGGGTGTTGTGAAACTTGAAAGGGCACAGAAAAGATTTACAAAAATGTTGCCAGGGTTGGATGGTTTGAACTGTAGGGAGAGACTGAATAGGCTGGGGCTGTTTCCCCTGGACGGTTAGAGGATGAGTGGTGACCTTGCAGAGGTTTATAAAATCATGAGGGATGTGGAGAGGGTAAATAGACAAGGTCGGGCGGCACGGTGTCACAGTGGTTAGCACTGCTGCCTCACAGCGCCTGAGACCCGGGTTCAATTCCCGACTCAGGTGACTGTCTGTGTGGAGTTTGCACATTCTCCCCGTGTCTGCATGGGTTTCCTCCGGGTGCTCCGGTTTCCTCCCACAGTCACAAAGATGTGAGGATCAGGTGAATTGGCCACGCTAAATTGCCCGTAGTGTTAGATTAGAGGTAAATGTAGGTCGGTGCAGACTTGTTGGGCCGAAGGGCCTGTTTCCACACTGTAAGTAATCTAATCTAGTCTTTTCCCTGGATTGGGGGAGTCCAGAACTAGAGGGCATAAGTTTAGGGTGAGAGGAGAAAGATATAAAAGGGACTTAAGGGGCAACATTTTCACACAGAGGGTGGAGCGGGTATGGAATAAGCTGGCAGAGCAAGTGGTGGAGGCTGGTACAATTACAATATTTAAAAGGCATCTGGATGGGTATATGAATAGGAAGGGTTTAGAGGGATAAGGGCCAAGTGTTGGAAATGGGATTAGATTAATTTAGGATATCTGGTCGACATGGACGAGTTGGACTGAAGGGTCTCTTTCCGGGCTGTACATCTCTATGACTCTATGACTCAGTGAACAGTTCAGGTGTGGAATGGGTGGTGGGGGAAGGTCAAATGGAGGAATTTAAGAGAGCATTCCGATGATCATTTAAATAGAAACAAAGAGCAGGGTTACAGGGGGAAAAAAAACAGGAGATTGGCACTAAGTCAAAATTCTCAGAGAGCTTTTACTGACAGGATGGGCTAAACAGCTGTATCCTGCACCACAAAAAAATCAGTTCTGTAACCATAGCAAAGTTCAGTATGAAGATACTTACACCCACTTCAGTCTAAAGGGTCTGGTTTCAATAGGTTTGAAAAGCTGTTGTACATAAATCTTACAGTCCTCACAGTCTTTTCCTTCAACAAAACCTTCCCTTGACATTCAACGGAGACCATCACTTAATTCCCTCATCATCAACATTCCTGGGAGTTAGCATCAATTTAATACTGAACTGGACACACCATATAAATACTATCACTGTAAGACCAGGTAAGAACTGGAAATTCACCTCTTGACTCTCCACAGCCTGGACTGTGAAGGAATACTCCCCATTTGCCTGGATGGGGGCAGCACCAGTAACAATCAAGAATCTTGACATCATCCTGTGCAAAAAGATTGATTGGAATCTCAACTAACACTTTCAATATTTGTTCCATCCACCACAAATACACAGTAACAGTAATGTGTACCATCTACAAGGTGGACAGCAAAAACTTATCAAGTTCTAAAAAACATTTGCCACCAAGAAGGACAAGGATATATGGGAATTATAGAATTGTACTGTACAAAAGGAGTCTCTACTGCGTCCCATTCTTATTCTCTAGTCCTACCTCCGTAGCTCTCTAAATCCTTCACTTTCAAATATAGATCTACCTCTCATTTGAAAACTCCTAAAAAGTCCACTTCCACCACAGTCCCAGACAATATCTTCCAAATCCTAACAAATATCTAAGTGAAGACGTTTCTCCTCATCTTACTCCGAGCCCTTTTGCTGACGATCTTGAAATTGTGAAGCCTGGCTACTGACGTAGGGTGGAAATAGATTATCCTTCTTTACTCTGTCAAAATTGTTCATAATTTTGAACATTTCAATAAGGTCACCTCTTTATCTTTTATCCAAGGAATATAAGCCTGGTTTCTCCAATTTCTCCTTGCATCGAAAACCCTTCATTCCTTGTATAATTGTAGTAAATGTCCCTTGTCTCTCGCTAGAAATCTAACAACTTTTCTTACATAAGTTGTAGAGTCATAGAGATATACACGGAAACAGACCCTTCAGTCCAACCTGACCATGCCGACCAGATATCCATGCCCCTCATAATTTTGTAAACGTCTATAAGGTCACCCCTCAGCCTCTGATGCTCCAGGGAAGACAACCCCAGCCTGTTCAGCCTCTCCCTATAGCTCAAATCCTCCAAACCTGGCAACATTCTTGTCAATCTTTTCTGAACCCTTTCAAGTTTCACAACATCTTTCAGATAGGGAGGAAACCAGAATTGCACACAACATTCCAACAATGGCCTAATCAATGTCCTGTACAGCTGCAACATGACCTTCCAACCCCAGTACTCAATATTCTGACCAATAAAGGAAACATACCAAGCATTTTCTTCACTATCCTAACTACCTGCGACTCCACTTTCAAGGAACTATGAACCTGCACTCCAAGGTCTCTTTGTTCAGCAACACTCCCTAGGACCTTACCATTAAATCTATAAGTCCTGCTAAGATTTACTTTCCTAAAATGCAGCACTTCGCATTTATCTGAATTAAACTCCATTTGCCACCTTTCAGCCCATTAGCCTATCTGGTCAAGATCCTGTTGTAATCTGAGATAACCCTCTTCGCTGTCTACTACACCTCCAATTTTGATGTCATCTGCAAACTTACTGACTGTACCTCTAATGCTTGCTTCCAAATCATTTATGTAAATGACAAAAAGTAGAGGGCCCAGCACCGATCCTTGTGGCACTCCACTGGTCACAGGCCTCCAGTCTGAAAAACAACCCTCCACCATCAACCTCTGTCTTCTACCTTTGAGCCAGTTCTGTATCCAAATGGCTAGTTCTCCCTGTATTCTGTGAGATCTAACCTTGCTAACCAGTCTTCCATGAGGAACCTTCGAATGCCTTACTGAAGTCCATATACATCACATCTACTACTCTGCCCTCATCAATCCTCTTTGTTATTTCTTCAAACAACTCAATCAAGTTTGTGAGACATGACTTCCCATGTACAAAGCCATGTTGACTATCCCTAATCTGTCCTTACCTTTCCAAATACATGTACATCCTGTCCCTCAGGATTCCCTCCAACAACTTGCCCACCACCGACATAGGCTCACGGGGCTATAGTTCCCTGTCTTGTCCTTACCACCCTTCTTAAACAGTGGCATCATGTTTGCCAATCTCCAGTCTCCCGGCACCTCACCTGTGACTATCAATGATACAAATATCTCAGCAAGAGGCCCAGCAATCACCTCTCTAGCTTCCCACAGAGTTCTAGGATACACCTGATCAGTTCCTGGGGATCTATCCACCTTTATGCATTTCAAGACATCCAGCACTTCCTCCTCCGTAATATGGACATTTTGCAAGGTGTCACCATCTATTTCCCTACAGCCTATATCTTCCATATCCTTTACCACAGTAAATACTGATACAAAATATCGTTTAGTATCTCACCCATTTTCTGCAGCTCCACACAAAGGCCGCCTTGTTGATCTTTGAGGGGCCCTATTCTCTCCCTAGTTACCCTTGTGTCCTTAATGTATCTATAAAAACCCTTTGGATTCTCCTTAATTCTATTTGCCAATGCTATCTCATGTCCCCTTTTTGCCCTCCTGATTTCCCTCTTAAGTATACTCCTACTGCCTTTATACTCTTCTAAGGATTCACTCAATCTGTCTTGTCTATACCTTATATATGCTTCCTTCTTTTTCTTAACCAAACCCTCAATTTCTTCAGTCGTCCAGCATTCCCTATACCGACCAGCTTTTTGTTTCACCCTAACAGAAATATATTTTCTCTGGATTCTCGTTACCTCATTTCTGAAGGCTTCCTATTTTCTAGCAGTCTCTTTACCTGCGAACATCTGCCCCAATGAGCTTTTGAAAGTTTTTGCTTAATACTGTCAAAATTAGCCTTTCTCCAATTTAGAACTTCAATTTTTAGATCTGGTCTATCCTTTTCCATCACTATTTTAAAACAAATAGAATTATGGTCGCTGACCCCAAAGTGCTCCCCCATTAACACCTCAGTCACCTGCCCTGCCTTATTTCCCTAGAGTGGGTCAAGTTTTGCACCTTCTCTAGTAGGTACATCCACATACTGAATCAGAAAATTTTTTTGTATCCACTTAACAAATTCCTCTCCATCTAAACCCTTAGGGTCTGCCATAACACACTACCCATTTTTAGGCACTAACAGGCTCCAATAAAAGCTATTCATCCTTCCAATCAGACCATTATCGACTCTTTTGTCTGTCCAACTGCTCTTCTGTCTCTTTGGGTTCTATCTCTACCTATCATTTACTCCTTAACCCCTCTTCCCACCCTATCGTTTGCATATAAACCAACAATTTCCTAGCTGAGGAAGAGATGTCAGACCCAAACCGTTAACATTGAATTCTCTTCACAGATGCTGCCAGACCTATTGAGCTTTTGCAGCAATTTCTGTTTTTGCTTCTGATTCACAGCACACACAGTTCTTTCAGCTTTTCTCATCAAAATCCTCAATCATTCAGTCTACCAAAAATTTGGTATCCCGTATTTATTTCTCATGTGTATGTACCAGGCCTGCACAATTCATCTCTCTTTTGAAAGGCTTCCATTTTTCATCTAGTGTCTTTTGCACAAAAAGGAGTTTCTAATCAATATGCATCAGCTCATCTTTGAGACTCCTGAAATCTGCTTTTTTCCAGTCTGAGATCTTAATGTGTAGTGAACTTTAGAAGCATTTATTTTTGAAGGGGACAGACAAGGGTGGATGTTGGCAGAGTCAAAGTTCAATCAAGGATTACCCCATGCTGTAGCTCAATTCCCACTTTTGACTTGATTCTTTCTGTCGGAGATTTCTTTACAAAAGAAATGAAAGAATTGATGTCGTCGCATTGTGAGGCGGTTAGTTAAGGGATGTTGGTCAATATGAATAGTCAGCTGGTCAAAGTGGGTGGAGATCCTATTGCAAAGTGTATCTTTTCTGATGAGCTCAAGGGAGCAAAAGAGGCCAATAAAAGGGTCAAAGCTAGACCAATAAAGTATGTTAAACTATGTTGTGCAAAAAGGATGGCCAATTTAACTGGGCATACCTGTTTTCTACATGCACTCAGAACACAAGAATGAATGTGACCCAAGGCTCTTGTCACCATCTATATTCAACTTGACAATGCAAATGTCAATGTGTCAAGAATATAAAGTGCACAAAGCTGACTGGCCAGCAGCAGGCACCCATTAACTGCACAAGTGAGGCTAAAACATCTTACTACCACTCACCCTTGAGGCTGTCATTAGTGTTTTCAGTTTTCTATTTAGTTATCCTAGAGCATCCTTCAGTTGATTGTATTAATACCACAAAACCCGGGCTGGTAAATTAAAACTGCCAATGATCTTCAGCTCTTCACGTAATTCAAACAGTAGGTGCTACAAGACAATATTTGTCCATAACACTCATTAATATTATTTTTACTGTTTTTATTGTGTTGTATGTGATTGAACACAAGCGCCCTCTGGTGTCCTTTATGATAATGAAAGATTTGGAGATGCCGATGTTGGACTGGGGTGTACAAAGTTAAAAATCACACAACACCAGGTTATAGTCCAACAGGTAATGAAAGAGGGAGCCCTGAAGAACATTTTAAAATGGTGAAGATGTATTATATCTGACTTCAGGAACTTGGACTCTTCAGTGTTTCTAGGTGATTGTTTCAATGTCACTTTGAAATGAGGGATCAGTTGTTATCCTAGAATCATATAGTACAGAAGAGGCACTTCGGCCCCTAAAATCTACATCCTGCATGGGTTTTATTTTGAAAAGTCGGTATGTTGTGCGTAGGTTCACATGTGTATGCTAGGAATAAAGAGCTTCAGGTAACTGAATAACATATGGAAACGAGTCACACTTTCTACCAATGTCTTAAGGCTGTTCAAAATTGCCCTGTGGGAGACTGGTTGGGTGCTGGCTGGGAGGCAAGAATTTGAATTCCCGCTCACACCTGCATTGGCATTCGTGTTCCTCACAGAAGGCAAATTACAGGCAAATAACTAAATGCAGCAGTAATTGGTGGAATAATGCCTGACCAGCAGTCTACCTGCCTTTCTCTAGGCCTTGTTTCTGAGGCTTTGAACATCAATCTATTTAGGAGAGATGATGACCACGTGGTATTCTCTCTGAACTGTTGATCCAGAGACTCAGGTAAGGTTCTGGAATTGTGGGTTCAAATCCAATATTGAATTTGAATCCAATAAAATCTGGAATTAAGAGTCTAAAAATGGTCCTGAATCCATTATTGATTGTCAGGACAAGCCCATCTGATTCATTAATGCCCTTCAGGAAAGGGCATTACTTGGGTAATAAATGTTGGGCCTAGCCAGTAATGCCCTCATCCTGTGAATGAATAAATAAAATTGCCCAAACACATGAGCAAAATACTGTCATGGTTTGATGTTTGGCCTTAAGGATTGCTACATTAAGTTGTATTCAAAACCCATTACCAGCTAATCACAGAGCACCACTGGCCAAAACCAGGAAGATATTTAAAGAATTACTCATTCCTCTTCAGATAGTTGAGCTAGAAAAGAAACATAAAACAAGATAACTGAAGTGTAATTATCTCACTGCTGAAACTCAGTTACAAGGACAAGCTGAAAGAAAGCTTATTCTCTTTAAGTCATGTGAATTAAATTTACATGTCTCACTGAAAATAACAGCATTGTACACTGATTTTTAAGTCTGGTTTTCAATTTACTAGAACCTCAGGAATTTATTTTCAGTTTTGGAGTTAAGTACCAAATATTCAGATCAGCTTGACGTGTCATTGAATGCTTTCAGAAACAAAAGGATGAGAGTATGTGTGTGTTTCTGTGGTGTGGTGTGAGTGAGTTTGTGCGTGTTTACGCTTCTTCATTTTGTCTTTCTGTGGCATATGCATGCTTCTTTGGTGTGTATGTGTGTGAGAGGGAGTGGGTCTCTGTGTGTATGAGTGATATCTGTGTGTTTATGAAAATGTGGGTATGTTTGTGTGGTGTGTGCATGAGAGAGAGTGGGGTGTGTTTGTGTGGTGTGTGTATGAGAGAGAATGAGTGTGTTTGTGTGGTGAGTGTCTGAGAGAGTGTGGGGTGTGTTTGTGTAGTGTGTGTATGAGAGAGAGTGGGTGTGTTTGTGTGGTGTTTGTATGAGAGTGTGTGTGTGGGGGGGGTGTGTGTATGAGAGAGAGTGGGTGTGTTTGTGTAGTGTGTGTATGAGAGAAAGTGGGGTGTGTTTGTGTGGTGTGTGTATGAGAGAGAGTGGGGTGAGTGTGTGGTGTGTGTATGAGAGGGTATGGGTGTGTGTTGTGTGTATGAGAGTGTGGGTGTGTTTGTGTGGTGTGTGTATGAGAGAGTGTGGGTGTGTTTGTGTGGTGTGTGTATGAGAGAGAGTGGGTGTGTTTGTGTGGTGTGTGTATGAGAGAGTGGGGTATGTGTGTGGTGTGTGTATGAGAGAGAGTGAGTGTGGTTGTGTGGTGTGTGTACGAGAGAGAGTGGGGTATGTCTGTGGTGTGTGTATGAGAGAGTGTGGGTGTGTTTGTGTGGAGTATGTATGAGAGAGAGTGGGGTATGGGTGTGGTGTGTATATGAGAGAGAGTAAGTGTGTTTGTTTGGTATGTGTATGAGAGAGAGTGGGTGTGTTTGTGTGGTGTGTGTATGAGAGAGGGTGGGTGTGTTTGTGTGTGTGTGTATGAGAGAGTGGGTGTGTTTGTATGGTGTGTGTATGAGAGAGTGGGGGTGTGTTTGTGTGGTGTGTGTACGAGAGAGAGTGGGGTTGTGTTTGTGTGGTGTGTGTATGAGAGAGAGTGTGTGTGTGTGGTACGTGTATGAGAGAGAGTGAGTATGTTTGTGTGGTGTGTGTATGAGAGAGAGTGAGTGTGGTTGTGTGGGACGTGTATGAGAGAGAGTGGGGTATGTGTGTGGTGTGTGTATGAGAGAGAGTGAGTGTGTTTGTGTGGTGTGTGTATGAGAGAGAGTGGGTGTGTTTGTGTGGTGTGTGTACGAGTGTGGGGGTGTGTGTGTGTATGGTGTGTATTATAGAGAGAGTGGGTGTGTTTGTATGAGAGAGAGTGGATGTGTTTGTGTGGTGTGTGTATGAGAGAGAATGGGTGTTTGTGTGGTGTGTGTATGAGAGAGTGGGGTGTGTCTGTGTGGTGTGTGTATGAGAGAGAGTGGATGTGTTTGTGTTGTGTGTATATGAGAGAGAATGGGTGTCATTACATAGAACATAGAACATAGAAGGATACAGCGCAGTACAGGCCCTTCGGCCCTCGATGTTGCGCCGACCGAATCCTACCTAACCTATACTAGCCCAATAACTTCCAAATGCCTATCCAATGCCCGCTTAAATGACCATAAAGAAGGAGAGTTCACCACTGATACGGGCAGGGCATTCCATGAACTCACAACCCGCTGTGTGAAGAATCTACCCCTAACATCTGTCCTATACCTACCACCCCTTAATTGTGTGGTGTGTGTACAAGAGAGGGTGGGGGTGTGTGTGTATGGTGTGTGTTATAGAGAGAGTGGGGGTGTGTTTGTGTGGTGTGTGTATGAGAGAGAGTGGGGTGTGTCTGTGTGATGTGTGTATAAAACAAAGTGGGTGTGTATGTGTGGTGTGTGTATGAGAGAGTGTGGGGTATGTGTGGTGTGTGTATGAGAGAGAGTGAGTGTGTGTGTGTGGTATGTGTATGAGAGAGAGTGGGTGTGTTTGTGTGGTGTGTGTACGAGCATGGGTGTGTGTGTGTGATGTGTATTATAGAGAGAGTGGGTGTGTTTGTATGAGAGAGAGTGGATGTGTTTGTGTGGTGTGTGTATGAGAGAGAATGGGTGCGATTGTGTGGTGTGTATACAAGAGAGAGTGGGTGTGTGTGTGTAGTGTGTGTTATAGAGAGAGTGAGTGTGTTTGTGTGGTGTGTGTATGAGAGAGAGTGGGTTGTGTCTGTGTGGTGTGTGTATGAGAGAAAGTGGGCGTGTATGTGTGGTGTGTGTATGAGAGAGAATGGGTGTGTTTGTGTGTGTGTGTATGAGAGAGTGGGGTGTGTCTGTGTGGTGTGTGTATGAGAGAGAGTGGATGTCTTTGTGTGGTGTGTGTATGCGAGAGAATGGATATGATTGTGTGGTGTGTGTACGAGAGAGTGGGTGTGTGTGTGTGGTGTGTGTTATAGAGAGAGTGAGTGTGTTTGTGCGGTGTGTGTATGAGAGAGAGTGGGGTGTGTCTGTGTGGTGTGTGTATAAGACAAAGTGGGTGTGTATGTGTGGTGTGTGTATGAGAGAGAGTGAGTGCGTGTGTGTGGTATGTGTATGAGAGCGAGTGGGTGTGTTTGTGTGGTGTGTGTACGAGCGTGGGTGTGTGTGTGTGTGATGTGTATTATAGAGAGAGTGAGGGTGTTTGTATGAGAGAGTGTGGATGTGTTTGTGTGGTGTGTGTATGAGAGAGAATGGGTGCGATTGTGTGGTGTGCGTACAAGAGAGAGTGGGGGTGTGTGTGTGGTGTGTGTTATAGAGAGAGTGAGTGTGTTTGTGTGGTGTGTGTATGAGAGAGAGTGGGGTGTGTCTGTGTGGTGTGTGTATGAGAGAAAGTGGGCGTGTATGTGTGGTGTGTGTATGAGAGAGAGTGGGTGTGTTTGTGTGTGTGTGTGTGTTATAGAGAGAGTGAGTGTGTATGTGTGGTATGTGTCTGAGAGAGAGTGGATGTGTTTGTGTGGTGTGTGTACAAGAAAGAGTGGGTGTGTTTGTGTGGTGTCTGTATGAGAGAGAGTGAGTGTGTTTGTGTGTTGGGGAGGGTGAAGGACTTGCAGAGTGTGAGAAATTGGAAGAATCCCGTCTTGCTATTTTTGGTCAGAGCCAAAAATAAGGAAAATTTGATAGCTGTTTAGTTTGTTTAACTCTTCTAAATCCATTTGCAATATTTTCAAATCAGTTTGGAGCTGCTTGGGGGAATATGGAAATGTTTTTGATAAAGGAGGAAGCTATTCTGCCCATCAAATCTACACCAGTTGGTTTAATGAACATCATGAAATTGTGCCAATATCTTTCTTTTTCCCTCAGATCTTTGCACATTACCTTTGCCCAAATAATCATCCAATGCTCTCTTGAATGCTTCAATTCAACCTGCCGCCACCACACTTCCAGGCAATGTATTCCATATGTGAAATACCCACTGAGAGAAAAGGCATTTTCTTCTTTTGCAGATCACTTCAAATCTATGCTTTCTTGTTGTGTAGAACAAAGACAATTTTGTTGCATGAATATAATGGAGAATTTTGGGGTTATTGTAACTGTTTGCCCTATAAATAGGCTTCAAATCAAATTAATGCAATTTATCTCGGATTAAGTTTGTAATCAAATATACTGACCTGGTAAAGTTGAATTAAAGTCCCCATAATTACATTTATTTCCATATCCTATAATGTGTAATCCTTTCTAGGAGCGATTAAGTTTGTCTTCAAAGGCAAATTTATAAACAATTACCAAAAGCCAGTTATGCACCAAGCAAAGAGTAAAAAATTAAGATATCGGGATGAAAATAACCAAACGCAACTGGCCCATGATTTCAAACCATGCAACATAGTAGCTGTGATGGTGCAATTCAGCAACTTCTAGTGGATAATCCTGACTGTGTGAGGAATGTGATGAATTACACTGACAACCAGTTAAGAGTTGTCAGTTGTGCTGGAAACTATATATACATTGGGTTCGGTTCTTTGCAGATGAGAAGAATACATAAACACATTGTGCCACACTCAACTCAATGGAATAGGTCACAGCCATTCTCTGGTTCATTTCTCAGGACAATGACTCTGATTGGTCAGGGAAATCTCCCTCAGTAAAAATTAACAAAGGTTAACAAAGCCTGAAACAAAAACAGAAGTTGCTGGAAAAGCTCAGCAGATCTGGCAGCATCTGTGAAGAGAAATCAGTGTTAACTCAGGTATCCTGAAGGGTTCTGAGGAATGTTCACTCGATCAGAAAAGTTAACTTTGATTTCTGTTCACAGAGACCTTTTCCAGCAACTACGTTTTTTATTTCTGATGTACAGAATCAGCAGTTCTTTGGGTTTTTATTCATAAAACTTGACTGTCAACTATCAATCCCCATTAACGAGTACATTCTCCATGACAGCACTTCTGCCAATCAGTGTCCATTTGCCAACCAAGCAGCACTTTCTTCTCATGCAATATAAATGTTATTTCTCCCTTTAAACTAATATTCTTGCAAAATATCCTGATAAATGCACTGAAAAACTATCATTGACCCTCTTCCTGCATTGCTGTGCATTTCTCCAGACAGGTGACTCTGCACTGACCCAGATAGTAACCTCGGACCAGGCTGTCAGAGTCTGAAGCTGATCCCAGGGAGTGGAAGACATCCCATTGGTGTACCAACCCGTTCAGCAGGACCTCCAGGTCCCTATCTGCAAAGTGGGATGAACATTTCCCTCTGTCTGCCATGTCCAGGGCAAATGGATCATATGGGGCATTTGAGCGTGCTAGTCTGGGTGCGTAATGGGCATTGAAAGATGGCGCCATTGCCAGGGATGAAGATCAATACTGGGATGCCCCAGCTGCAGCAAGTCATTCCTGGATTAGCATGTGGTAAGGTGTGGCTGGGATCAGAGGAGAGGGTGCCATATGGATGGAGTAGGTAGTGAATGTGACGGGTTTGGCAAAATACAGCAAGAAACCTCGCTTGGCCTCATGTTGAAAACCGCCTAGTAATCTCACTGAAATTTGCACTTAGTCAAAGAACAACAGTTCAGCACCATAGTGTCTATAGCAGAGAAACAGACCATTCAGCCCAATTGCTCTATCCCATTGTTTGTACTTCACACAAGCTTCCTCCAATCTCTCTTTATCTATAAGCGCATGTTCTTTCTTTCTTATATTTATCTAGCTTCCTGGTAAATGCTTCTATGTAATCTACTTTAAACACAAATAGGGTTTGTCAAATCAGTACACACATGAATTTCTCTCACCAAATTGTCCAGCTGGGACAAGGTTAGAATTACAACTATTGGAAACTCACAAAGGCGGGATGTGTCTGATCTCTAATTATCCATCCTGCGCTTTCCATTCATCAAAACGTTTGTTCATTTTTACACAGCAGGTGCAGCAACACAAGAATTATTAGATCACTTGATGCCGTAAAGCAAGAGCTCAGGCTGGAGCAGAACTGTTAAAAACATATTCATACATCCAGCCTTGAGTTAATGATACATCAAGAGACATGGAAAGAACGATGGGCATGAATGGCAAAATAAGGCCCTGAAAACTTAACAATGAATCCAATTATCAAATTGCATCTGGCCCAATATTTTCTCTTCTGCTTTAACAAATTTGTAAATGTGTGCATGTTGTGATCAGATTTACTTTACTTACCTGTACAGTTTGGGAAGCTGGAACAGGCTAACTGATCCTGCTTACCAAGGGCCTGCTCTGCAGTTAGTTGTGTCTGGGTCCCTAACCAGAGTCACGAGCTGTGTCTAAAGACAAATGATTCTTATTGCCCAGTGGCTATCCTGTGACCCAATGACCAGTTTAAGAGAAGGGCAACATTACAGCAGAATTAAAATGAAACATGACCACGACCATGAAAGTGGCTGCAGACGGAATGGAATCTCTGCTTGCTTCTCTGCGAGATCAGTGGCAGACATTGTTGTCCTTCCAGAAGGTTTGCTGCATTGGATCTCCATTGCAGTCTGCCCTTACATATTCCACTTAAGTCAATCGCATTCAGTCCATAATATCCATCATCCATTTCTTCATCTGCTTCCTTTTTCTACATTTCCTGTCCATCTTGCCTTCAAAAAAATCTTTGTTCTGTCTACAATACATTGTTGGGACTGAAACACTTATTGGTGTCTAGCACTATTTTCATCTTTTCTTTAACCATTTCCAGAACTTCTTTGTTGTGTTTCTGTCTGTTGTAGGATAAGAGGAGCTCTCTCCTATATGTTTATATTTTGAGTGTGGGATCCTTATCTAACTGAGAGTCCCTGATCTAAAATGGTGAGTATGGATGTGGCATTAACCATATATGATGCATATATGTCCCTTTTGCACCAAGAGGTTGAAAGTAAATCTGGTATGGATCAACATGGACGCTTGAAGCACCAAATGGGCACTTACTTTTAGGCAAATGCAACTTGTCTCCCAGTAATTTTAAATGTCTCAAACATACAAAAAACATATGAACAAGGAACAAGAGTAGCCTCCTCAGCCTTTTGAGAATTTTCCATCATTCGATAAGATAGCAGTTGATCTTATTTTAACTTCAACTCGACATTCCTAAAAACCTTGATAATCTGTCATCCCCATGCTAATCAATTTTAAGGGTGTCTGACTTTAGCAGTACACCTCCCAGAACTACAGTTCCTCTTCGCAGCTTGCCTGCACCAAAGCCAGCAATAGTTATTTGGGATGACCCCTTCTGCCATTCGACTCCACATAATCGGCAGAAGGGGAGCAGGGGAAAGATTCACCAGGAGGTGCAGCCTGGAACTTACACTGGGAAGCCAACACCTCTGAATTTCAGCTGCACTGTGGTGAAGTGCAACAGCTAATATTTAGGTCATTGGTATCTTCAGTGTTGGAACAAGCTGCAGCTGGCAACCAGGTTGTTTGCTGAATAGTCAGAACAGCCTCCAGACATGGAGACCATGTGCAAAATCAGCAGGGTCTTTCCCAACTAATATTTGTATTGGCAAGTGATTTTGGGTTTGGTGAGGCAGAGGTGGTATCTCTGCATCTTTCGAAGTCCTCATAGTTGACTTTACAGCACAAGCATGACAAGCGAGGACTATCATTCATTACCACAACAACATCCTTCAATAGTAGATCGGCCGATGGTCATGAAAACAGGACAAGAGGTTGCATCCCGTCGTCAGTGGTATGGGCTTGCCTGTCTTCCAAGAAAGACATATCTAGTGATATACCTTCTGTGTTCTCTGAATGTCACCACATACATACCCTTCTATGGATCTTCAAAGCTTTTATGGATGTTCAGAAGGCTTTTTCATGTTGTTGTATTTGTATGATCAAATGATCAAAATATTCCAACTAAGCAAAATGTGAATAAGGCTTTGGCAATTAGCGATGTCACAGCTGAGTGAGTGACTCACAGCTGATTCTTTGTTTCAGAGAGGGGCATTATAAATCTGAAGGGAGGTGAAAGCAATCTGGAAGAAAAACAGGGAATTGTAAAATTCATACTGTTATGATCTTTCCTTAGAGGAACACCTAGGTTAAGGGGTAAGCCATTTGGTATAGGTTATATCAATGTTAAAAAGAGCAAATGAGAAGATACATTTAGCAATATTAAACAGGAGCTAATGTGTAGGTGGTACTATGATTGGGTTTTAAAAATATACTGTTTGTAATTATTTACAGTATGCACAGCCCTTGTAATAAAAATGACTTCAGTCTCATATGAAGCCTTGGTCAAGGTAGTAGCGATTTAGCTTTGCTCATTTTATCACATGTTATTCTTTTAATATTTTGACACTAATCAATAGACAATAGACAATAGACAATAGGCCATTCTGCCCTTCGAGCTTGCACCACCATTCAATATGATCATGGCTGATCATCCTTAATCAGTATCCTGTTTCTGCCTTATCTTCATAACCCTTGATTCCACTATCCTTGAGAGCTCTATCCAACTCTTTCTTAAATGAATCCAGAGACTGGGCCTCCACTGCCCTCTGGGGCAGAGTATTCCACACAGCCACCACTCTCTGGGTGAAGAAGTTTCTCCTCATCTCTGTCCTAAATAGTCTACCTCGTATTTTTAAGCTGTGACCTCTGGTTCGGCACTCACCCATCAGTGGAAACATGTTTCCTGCTGCCAGAGTGTCCAATCCTTTGATAATCTTATATGTCTCAATCAGATCCCCTCTCAGTCTTCTAAACTCAAGGGTATACAAGCCCAGTCGCTCCAGTCTTTCAGCATAAGGTAGTCCTGCCATTCCAGTGAACCTACGCTGCACTCCCTCAATAGCCAGAAAGTCTTTCCATAAATTTGGAGACCAGAACTGCACACAACACTCCAGGTATGGTTTCACCAGGCCCTGTATAGCTGCAGAAGAACCTCTTCTATATTCAATTCCTCTTTTTATGAAGGCCAACATGCTATTAGTCTTCTTCACTACCTGCTGTACCTGCATGCTTACCTTCATTGACTGGTGTACATTAACATCCAGATCTCTTTGTACTGCCCCTTTACCTAAATTGATTCCATTTAGATAGTAATCTGCCTTCCTGTTCTTGCCACCAAAGTGGATAACCATACATTTATCCACATTAAACTGCATCTGCCATGCACCTGACCACTCACCTAACCTGTCCAGGTCATCCTGTAATCTCCTAACATCCTCCTCACATTTCACCCTGCCACCCAGCTTAGTATCATCAGCAAATTTGCTAATGTTATTACTAATACCATATTCTATATCATTAATATATATTGTAAAAAGCTGTGGTCCCAGCATTGATCCCTGCGGTACCCCACTGGTCACTGCCTGCCATTCCAAAATGGAGCTGTTTATCACTACTCTTTGTTTCCTGTCAGCCAAGCAACTTTCAATCCAAGTTAGTACTTTGCCCCCAGTACCATGCTCCCTAATTTTGCTCACTAACTTCCTATGTGGGACTTTATCAAAAGCTATCTGAAAGTCCAGGTACACTACATCTACTGGATCTCCCTCATCCATCTTCAGAGTTACATCCTCAAAAAATTCCAGAAAATTAGTCAAGCACTATTTCCCCTTCATAAATCCATGCTGACTCTGACCTATCCTGTTACTAATATCCAGACGTGTCATAATTTCATCCTTTATAATAGACTCCAGCATCTTTCCCACCACTGAGGTCAGACTAATTGGTCTATAATTTCCTGCTTTCTCTCTCCCACCTTTCTTAAAAAGTGGTATAACATTAGCCACCCTCCAATTCACAGAAACTGATCCCAAATCTATTGAACTCTGGAAAATAATCACCAACACATCCACGCTTTCTCGAGCCACCTCCTTCAGTACCCTGGGATGTAGACCATCAGGTCCTGGGGACT
Organism: Hemiscyllium ocellatum; assembly: GCF_020745735.1. Taxonomy (NCBI): domain Eukaryota; kingdom Metazoa; phylum Chordata; class Chondrichthyes; order Orectolobiformes; family Hemiscylliidae; genus Hemiscyllium; species Hemiscyllium ocellatum. Next base: position 107,664,153 of record NC_083405.1, read on the forward strand.
TATCAACCTTCAGACCTAACAGTCTCTCCAACACCAATTCCTTGCAAATATAAAGTCCCTTAAATTCAGGTCCATCAGCCACTATTACCTCAAGGAGGTTGCTTGTATCTTCCCCAGTGAACACAGATCTGAAGTACCAATTCAATTCTTCTGCCATTTCTTTGTTCCCCGTAATATATTCCCCTGTTTCTGTCTTCAAGGGCCCAATGTTTGTCTTAACCATTTTTTTGCCTTTCACATACCTATTAACCTCCTTTATATTTTTGGCCAGTTTACCTTCGTACCTCATTTTTTCTCTGCGTCTTTCCTTCTTAGTAATCCTCTGTTGTTCTTTAAAAGCTTCCCAGTCCTCCGTTTTCCCATTTATCGTTGCTACGATATACTTTTTCTCTTTTGACTTTATATGTTTCTTAACTTCCCTCATTAGCCACGGCCACCCATGCCTCCTCCTAGGATCTTTCTTCCTTTTTGGAATGAATTAATCCTGCATCTTCTGCATTATACACAGAAATATTTGCCATTGTTCCTCCACTGTCATCCCTGCTAAGGTATTGCACCATTGAACTTTGGCCACCTCCTCCCTCGTAACTCCATAGTTCTCTTTATTCAACAGAAATATTGTCACTTCCAATTGTACCCTCTCCCTCTCAAATTGCAGAGTGAAGCTTATTGTATTATGGTCACTACTTCCTAATGGCTCCTTCAATTCGAGGTCCCTGATCAATTCTGGTTCGTTGCAAAATACCAGATCCAGAATTGCCTTCTCCCTGGTCAGCTCCAGCACCAGCTGTTTTAAGAATCCATCTCGAAGGCACTCCACAAAGTCTCCTTCTTGAGGTCCAATATCATCCTGATTCTCCCAGTCTACCTGCATCAAAAGGAAAAACACAAACTTCGAAATGAAAAAAAAAACAAATTGAAATGGAAAAAAGAAACAAACTTGGCAAATCTGGTACAAAGAAAGATAAAGATCAATAAAGGGGTAAAAGTGTTTGGGAAGATACGCCCAATAGTTGTCAATAAAATAATGATAATAGATATCCATATTTTCTCAGTTTTTTTTGTTATGAAATGAAAGAGGTAATAGAATTCCGTTAATGTATGTAAACCTTTGTGAGAATACGTTTAGGTATCAAATGTAAATTAACATAAAATTTGCATGTCTTTCCAGCCTCATTACCTTCAGCATAATTGATATCTCTTAACAACACAACAAAGAAAATGGATTATCTAAATAAAGGATACAGGAGAGACTTACAAATGGACTAATGAAGGACTTAAGTAAAAGCTGAGTAGACTAGAATTGATGATGATAAGTAACTTTCTAGGTTAAAAATCGCACAACACCAGATTATAGTCCAACAGGAAGCACTAGCTTTGCAAATAAGCCTATAGGACTATAACTTGGTGTTTTTTGATTTTTAACTCTGTCCACCCCAGTCCAACACTGGCACTTCCAAGTCAAAACTTTCTAGGATATGCGTAAACGAAATTTCATTGACTGGAAATCATCACCAGCAACCCATTGAATGGACAAAGATTATCACTTGAAGAAGGCTGGGTTTAGATGAGATGTCAGTGTTGGCTATGGGTTCACAAATGGTTTAAAAACTTTGATTTTGGCTGACCGACTCTTCCATGGTGAGATCATCTGTCCTAGGCTTGCTGACATGATCCAACAAAACGCAAAGCAAGTTTGAGGAAAGATACCTAATTCCTGCTTAGACATCTTACAGCTGCCAGGACTTAATATTGAATTTTATAATTCAGAGCCTGAATACTTGTGTGTTCTCCCTTTTAATTCCATTTTCCCACCTGCCTTCTCCTCGCAGCCAGGTCTTAGTTGTGTCTGATTTACTTTGCTCTAAATAGAACAATTGATTGAAGTTTCAGTGTCTTGCTAAGTTATAATTCAGAATTTTTAATTGACAGAATTTGAAATCCACCATGACTCTGTTTAGTCTGGGCCTCTGGATTGTCCAGTGACCATTGCTCTGAAGCAATTGTTTCTCCCCCATCCTCGAAGTCAATGGCAGTTGTTTCGAGATACACGGTTTCCAAGATATCTGAAGCGAGGGTCATTTTCCAACACTTCAGCATGAATCTCAATTGAAGGAATGGGATTTAATATATAATGTATCTTTGAGGGGATTTTGGTTCCCTTTGCTTTTTAGGGTACTATTGTAGGTTTCTGTCAATATTTCAACCATTTGATATAATTCTTCTTTTGAATGAGCATTAATTTACGTATTAAATATGATAAATATAATATAGGCACATAAGAACAGCCCCTTGATCCTGCTCCACCATTCTGGATCATTGCTAATCATCTAGTTCAATATTTTTGCACTATCTTCACATCGCTTGGTATCATTTGTAACTTGTTTTGAATATAATTATGGGTTTCCACAGTCTTTTGCGATAGAGAATTCCAAAGAATCAACACCCCTGAGTGAAGAATTTCCTCCTCTTCTCACCTCGAAATGACTTACCTTTTGTTCTGAAATTGTGTCTACAGGTTCTAAACTCCACAGTTAGAAAGGGAAAACATCCTTTCTAGATCGACGTTGTCCATCCCTTTAAGAAGTTTGGAAGTTTCTATGAGAGAACATTTAGGAAAGAGGGATTCCATTTCATGGGACATTGGTATCAGTTTTGGAACTGGAGGGATCCGTACTGATGGGACGGTCTCCACCTGAACTGATCTGGAACCAGTGTTCTGGCGAAAAGGATAAATAAGGTGGTCATTAGGACTTTAAACTTGTGATTTGGGGTGGAAAGCAACAGGGAATATGGAGTCAAGTAGAAAGGTAAGCAGCAGGTTAGCATGTGTGCAGGGTTTAAGTTAAAGGCAGACTAGGAATGAAGCAAAAAGGGATGATAACTTAGGACATATTATGAGAGATGTTGGAAATCATCAGGATAAAAAAATTAGCATTAAGATGCTTTATCGAAATGCTCGTAATATTCGTAACAAAGCAGATGAATTAATGATACAAATCATTGTGAATGATTATGATGTGGTAGACATCACAGAGACGTGGTTGCAGGGGGTTCGGGGCTGGCAGTTAAACATTCAAGGATTTATAATTTATCGAAAAGACAGGGAGACGGGCAGACGGGGCGGAGTTGCCTTGTTAGTTAAGAATGATATTGAATCTATGGCACTGAATGACATAGGATCAGATGATGTGGAGTCTGAGTGGGTGGAGTTGAGGAACCATAAAGGCATAAAAACCATAATGAGAGTTATGTACAGACCTCCCAGCAATGGTCAGGACACAAGACGTACCAGGAAATAGATAAGGCATGTCAGAAAGGCAAGGTCACGGTGATCATGGGGGACTTCAATATGCAGGTGGACTGGGTAAATAATGTTGCCAGTGGATCCAAAGAAAGGGAATTTAAGGAATGTTTACAGGATGGCTTTTTGGAACAGCTTGTGATGGAGCCCACAAGGGAGCAGGCTATTCTGGACTTAGTTCTATGAAATGAACCAGTCTTTATAAAAGATCTTAAAGTAAGGGAACACTTAGGAGGCAGCGATCATAATATGGTAGAGTTCATTCTGCAGTTTGAAAGAGAGAAGGCGAAATCAGATGTAATGGTGTTACTGTTAAATAAAGGTAATTACAGGGGCATGATAGAGGAACTGACTAAAATCGACTGGAAGCAGAGCCTACTAGGGGAGACAGTACAGCAACAATGGCAGGAGTTTCTGGGTGTAATTGAGGACACAGTACAGAGATTCATCCCAAAGAAAGATTATCCAGGTAGGGGATAGACAGCCATGGCTGTCAAAGGAAGTCAGGAAATGTATCAAAGAAAAAGCGAGGGCCTATAAAGTGGCCAAGAGCACTGGGAAATCAGAAGATTGGGAAGACTACAAAAATAAACAGAGGATAACACAGAGAGAAATAAGGAAGGAGAGGATCAAATATGAAGGTAAGCTAGCCAATAATTTTAGAAATGATAGATTTCAATACATAAGAAACAAAAAGAGGCAAAAGTAGAAATTGGGCCGCTCCAAATTGATGTTGGAAGGCTAATGCTGGGAGTTAAGGAAATAGTTGAAGAATTTAATAAGTACTTTGCGTCAGTCTTCACTGTGGAAGACATGAGTAATATCCCAATAATTAAGGAGAGTCAGGGCCCAGAGTTGAGTATAGTAGCCATTACAAAAGAGAAAGTGCTAGAAAAACTAAAAGGTCTAAAAATTGATAAATCTCCTGGCCCCGATGGGCTACTTCGTAGAATCCTTAGGGAGGTGGCTGAGAAAATAGCGGACATGTTGGTTGTGATCTTTCAAAAATCACTGGAGTCAGGGAAAGTTCTCAGATGATTGGAAAATCACTGTTGTAACCCCCTTGAGTGCAGTGGGCCTGTGGAATTCATTGCCATGTAGCGCAGTGGAGGCCAGCACGTTGGGTGTCTTCAAGGCAGAGATTGATAAATTCGTGATCCCGCAAGGAATTAAGGGCAATGGGGAGAGTGCTGGTAAGTGGAATTGAAATGTCCATCAGACATGATTGAATGATGGAGTGGACTCGATGGGCCAAATGTCTTTGCTTCCACTCCTATGTCTTATCGTCTTGTGGTTTTATTTCATTCTTTTAAACTCCAGAGCATATAGGTCAAGTCTCCTCAATCGCTCCTTTTTAAAACTTAATTCAAAGATGAGGTTGTCACTAAATAGGCCAGTATTTATAGCTGATCCTTAACTGCTCAGAGGGCAGTTGAGAGTCAACTACATTGCTGTGGGTCTGGAGTCACATGTAGGTCACATCAGGTAAGGATGGCAATTTCCTTCCCTAAAGGACCCCAGTGAACCAGATGGATTTTTCCAGCAATCGACAATGGATTCATGGTCATCAATAAACTCTTCATTCCAGTTTTTTAAATTGAATTTAAATTGCACCATGCGCCATGCCATGATTCTAACCCAGGTCCCCAATACATTACCTGGGTCTCTGGATTAACAGTCTACCGATAACACCAGTAGGGCATTGCCTCCCCTTAACAGACCCACCATCTCAGAAATCAGTCTGGTAAACCTTTACTGCACTCCCTCTATGGCAGCTATGTTCTTTCCTCAACAAGGAGACTTAAAGAACTCAACAGAGACTGGTATCCTATCACCAAGTTACCCTTTATTTACGCATGGAAAGCCTTTGACACTGATTCAGCTCCATCAGAGTCTCAAGATGTCTGACACTCTTGTTTTTATCTGTCAGCCAGGGCTCTTTGAGTGGACCGGCTTAACAGCCTCAATCAGGGAAGTCATAATCTATGAGGTCCACCTGGCTGACCTCGTTACAATCACTACAGGGACCAGAAATCTGCACAATACTCAAGGTACCGCCTTACCAGTGTTCTATCCAAAAATCTTTGCGCCATTATTCAAAGCTTCTGGTAATAAAGGCTAAAGTAATAAAGGCTAACATACCATTTGTCTTCCAAATTGCTAGCTGTGCCTGCAAGCTCACTTTCAGTGAATGATAAATGAGGACATCTGGGCTCCCCGCTTTGGACATCAGCACTTTCAAATTTTTTACCATTTAAGAAGTATTTTGATCGTTCATTCTTCTTACCAAAATAACTTCACACTCATCCACATCTGTCATGCTGTTCCTCACTCATTCACTGTATTTAAATCTCTTTGAAGTTTCATCACATCTTTCTCACAGTTCATATTCCCACCAAGTTTTGTATTATCTAAAAACACGGAAATGTTCCAAATTGCTCTCAATTCCAAATCGATGCTAGAGATTGTGACCAGCTGGCACCCAAACATTGATCCTTGAGTTACCCCACTGGTCACAGCATGCCAAGCTGAGATTAATCCATTTGTTCCTAATCTTTTATTTTGGTCTATTTACCAATCGCTAATCCACACTATAATATTTCCCCAGCCATTGCATTTTATTTTTTTTATGCATGTACTCTGTAGGACTTCTTAAAAATCCTACTGAAAACCCAAATGCACCACATCCACTGTCTCCCCTTGTCGGCTTCACTGTTATCATCCTCAATATACTCAATAAGGATTGCTGAATGATTTCCTCTTTATAAATCCAAGCTGATGCTGACCAACAATGGCTTTTTAAAAAATCCAGTGATCATATCCTTTATTATAGATGCTTGTATTTTCATAATTTGAATTCACTAAAAACAAACTGGCATTAAGAGTCTGATGAATCCATTGTCGATTGTCAGAAAAAACATGTCAAGTTCACTAATGTTCTTTAGGGAAGGAAACTGTCATCCTTACCTGATTTGACCTAGATCTGACTCTAGACAAGCAGCAATGTGATTGACTCTTATCTGCTCTCTGGGCAATTAGGGATGGGCAATAAATACTGGTCTAGCCAGTGACACCCACATCCTGAATGAATAAAAAAACTTACTACTAATATCAGGTCTGCTGTTCCCTGTTTTTCTCTCTTATTTTTTAAACAATGAGGTTACATTTGCAATATTCCACCTTCCAATCTGCAAATACTGTTGCAGAATTACTCTAACTTTGAAAGCTGATCACCAATCCATCTACTAACTCTGTAGTGATCTCTTTCAACACTGTAGGATGAAGGTCATGGGGTCCCAGGGATTTGTTAACTTTCACTCTCATTAGTTTCTCCAATTCCACTTTATTAGTTACACCAATTTATTTCAGTTCCATATTCTCACTAGACTCTTGAATCTTAATTACTTCAGGGAGACTTCTTGTGTCTTCTTTGATGACAGATGTAGATTTCCTGTGAAGTTTGGTTGATTACTTCCAACTTTCTACTAAAATAATTGTTCAAAGTAATTTTTAAAAATAAAATTATGCTAGGATTCAACTTCAGGAGAATAAGAAGACTGCGTAGTTCTTGGTGAGGGAGCTGCAATCGTGTATAACAGATGCTATTTTGCAATGTTTGATTGTGTCTGGAAATTCAGTGACTGAAGAAAATCAGCATATTTTGAAATTTTGTTGATAAAAAAGTCCAGGCTGGTGAATTTAGCTTTGTGTTATATTATGAAATTTGTGCTAATGTTGTCTGCCAGTTGAACAAATCAACTAATTTTTCCACTTATCTGTGGAGATGCAAAACAGGATACTGCTTTCCAACCAATTGTTTGACATGACTGAATAAAGTCAACCCTCTTTTATAGGCAAATGCCATTTATAACAGTGACATTTCTTGCCAGAAGGTTGCAATGATTTGAAGGCTATTATTATAACAACATAAGACAAAGCGGGGAACTGAATTATTCAGCCTAAGGTTTATTTAAAACATTGACTACATCGCAGCTCATTGTCAAAGGTTTCACTAAATATTTCTGATATTCGTGCACTTTAATGTCAATGTAGAAGAAATATCATATCTTCACTGAATAGACAAATGTGACAAGGCAAACGTACATGGAAGTACTATTTCCAGTGACAGAGGCTGTTTGTCGGGAGCATAATATGACTTCTGTAGCTTCATTAAGAGGAAACAGCACTGTCTATGTCACTGCACCTGCGCTGGGTAATACTCCTAACAAGGGTTAATTGTAAGGTTAATACAATGATGTAGCCCTATTAGCCAACAGCTGTGGGTGATATTTCAGCAAAAACATTCACACATGCAACTAATTTGGAACAAAACCAAACAAAGGAAGCCTTTAAAATCGAGGACCAGAAGAGCAGTAATTGTGCGTGTGGTTGAAATCCTCATAATTATGTCTCAACAGAAGCATTTCCTCTTGTTGCATGAGTTACATTTACCACTAATAGACAGCTACTTGCCTGTGAATTAAAACCAGATTGGGGGGCGACAATTCTAGTTTTACATGCTCTTCATGTGCCTGACAGCTAACAGGCAGCATATTACTCCTTTCCTCCTTCCAAAGTTTGCCACAATCAACTCCTCATGAATTGTGTGTGAACAATACCACCAAAACCTGCTTTTGACTTGTCAAATATGTTTTATCCCAGAGAACCTTAAGACAGTATATCATTACTTAGCAAAGAAGTTTTGTGAGAAGAGGATTGATGACTTTTATTTGATGATCACTTGATACTCATCCTGTTCTATCTATTTCAAATAATAGCTTGTCTGCCAGATCCAAGTTTTAAAGATGGAGACTACTTCTAAAATATTGACTTGTCTTATCAAATCCAAATGGACATATTGGTCTGTTTACAGCATTTTTCTGCTTTTATTGCAAATTTCCAGCAAATGGAATTGTAGGTTTTGTTTTTGTTTTCATCATTCAGTTCACTTTCACATTTATCCCTCCAGTAATTTTAACCTTGAAGAACTGCTTTTGATAGTCTCCTATACTCTTTCATTCTTTCTTTTTCTTTACTGTGATTGTCTTTTTGTCAAAACTCAATACCACAACTGAGTCCTTTGCTGGACACTTACACCCAGCACAGACTTCAAGCCAGTGGATTCTAGCTGAACTTAACCATTCCATTTCCTCATCTATTCAACAACAGTAATATTTCATGCCCCTTCAGTCACTGCTCTTAGCACTACATGAAGCCAACTCTATTAGCGATGTACGACTTCATTTTTTTCACTGTCTTCCTCTGAAGAGTTGTATCGACACATTTTATTAAGTAGCCATTCTGATCCAATTCCATATAATTCTATATTTATCAATTGCCCAATCATTTGGTTTTCATTTTATCATGAATGACAAAGTCAAGCAACTTCAGAGAGCTGCTAAATCCTTTAATCACCCATCCTCCCTCCTTCACTTCCTTCTGAAACAATCTATGAGGTTAAACAGTAAAATAAAACAGACTGTAAGAGCTTCTTTAAATATATAACAGGGAAGAAAGAGACCCAAGTAAACATAGGGCCATTAAAGAATGAAGCTGGAGAAATATTAATGGGGAATACGGGAATGGTTGAGGAGTTGATTAAATACTTTGTGCCAGACTTCATTTATAAGATGATGATGGTATGCAACAATTATTAGTCAAGGGCTAAAAGTGTGCATGTGTGGATGGAATAAATACAATATCTATCACAAGGGAAAAAGGTATTAGGGAAACTGAAGGGAACGTAGGTAAATAGGTCCCTCAAACCTGATGGTCTGCAATAAAGGAGATAATAGATGCACTGGTAGCAACTTTTCAAGAATACTGAGTTTTTGGAAACCTGGCAATGTAATACCCTTATTCAAACAATAAGTAAGGAGAACATAAAACAGATAAAACAGGTAACTAGGGGTCAGTTAGTTTAATACTTGTTCCAAGCAAATGTGAGAGTCTATCATAAAAGGTGTAATAACAGAACTATGTAATATAATCACACAGAGTTAGCACGGCTTTGTGAACGTGAGATCACGTTTGATAAATTTCAGTTCTTTGAGGAGTTAACAAGCAGGATAGATAATCAGAAGCTAGTAGTATATTTGGATAAGGTACTTTCATAAGCTTACTGAATACAATGCAATTCCATATTGTTGTGAGTAATATATTAGCATAGATAGAGAACGGGCTAACTGATAGAAGACAGACAATTGAGATAAAAGTTACATTTCCAGATTAGTAACCTATAACTAGAGTGCTACAGGGCTAAGTTCTGGGGTCGCAAACATTCACAATATACGCAAATGATTTGGAATAGAAAGTAATTTATTCTTGTGTAATCTGGGGAGAGTATATTCAAGTGGGAAGGCTGGTTGTGCTGACTACACAAAGAGACTATAGCTGGAGATAGATCATAGAATCACAGAAGCCTTATAGTGCAGAAGCAGGCCATTTGATCCACACTTACCCTCCGAAGAGCATCCCACCCAAACCCACACTCCTGCCCTATCCCCATGACCCTGAATTTTCCATGGTTAATCCACTTAGCCTGCACATCCCTGGGCACTATGGGCAATTTAGCATGGCCAATCCACATAATCTGCACATCTTTGGACTATGGGAAAAAAACTGGAGCACCCAGAGGAAATCCACACAGCCAACTTCAGATAATTCAATCCACTCCATGTGATTTCAAGAAATAAGATACTGCAAAGCTTATGGACGCTAACAGTGTTTTAGCAATTGATGCCTTATACTCATGAATTATCTGCATCCCTAGCCAAGCTGTAGAGGTACACAGACATTTATTCAGTAATATGGAATTTTTTCCAGGTGTTTCCTATACAGAAAAGGCAGAAAAAATACAATGCAGACATTTGTTGTCCCTGGTCTCTTCTTGATCATCAGCAGCTTGATGATTGGGTCACCACCAGTGCTGTAACTTTGCACTTGCTCAGCAATAACCTGCTCACTGCTTAAAAATCATACAACACCAGGTTATAGTCCAACAGGTTTACTTGGAAGCAGTAGCTTTTGCAGCACTTCTCCTTCATCAGCTGGTTATGGAGGAGCGGCGCTCTGTAAGCTAATACTTCCAAATAAACCTATTGGACTATAACCTGGTGTTGTGTGATCTTTTAGCTTTGTCCATTCCAGTCCAACACCAGCACCTCACTGCTCAATGGTTTTCAGTTTAAGTTCTGTCAGGTCCAATAAGCTCCTGATCACTTTACAGCTTGGTCAAAACATGGACAAAAAGCTGAATGCACAAGATAAGGGAAAGTAATTGGCCCAACATCATGGCAATATTTGGCCAAATATATCATTAAGGAACAATAGCAAACTGAACTTATTGAGAACAGGGAATGCTTTCCACTAGCTGGATTTGTACAAAGCACAAAAAAGAAGGTTATGACTTTTGGAAGCTTTTCATCTCAATTCCAGAACTTCTCAGCAGCAATTTCTCAGCCTAACATTCTAGTCCCAGCTATCATTCGCTGCTTTATTAATGATATTCCTGCCTTTATAAGGTTGGAAGTGGAGAGAATCGCTGAAGTATTTTGGGAGATCCAATGTTCAGGCACCTTTTTTAATTTCTCTGATACTGAACACGTGTATGTCCAAATGCAACAAAAGTTGAAACAGTTAGGAATTTTGCAGTAAATAACTCACCTCCTGGCTCCCCAAAGCCTGTCCACCACCCACAAGTCAGGAATGTGACAGAATGGTCTCCATGTGCCTGGTTGAGTATATTTCCAACAGCAGTCAAGAACTTGACACCATGCAAAACAAATCATTCCATTTGATTAGGACACCATTCACTATCTTAAACATTCAGTCTTGCCACAACAGAAGGCTCGATTGACAGCAATAGCAATGTCACAGTGACATTAGATCACATGGAACTGAAGTCTGAATCTATAGGACTCCAGATAGAATATCCTCTCTTATCATCCTCTATATATAATTAGGTTCAATAAAACCAGTTGCTGTTAACACACAATACTGTAGACCCCATGTTACCACACCTTCCAAATCTGCAATCTTTATTATCGAGAAGGGAAAGGACAGTGAATGCACAGTAGTCCCACTACCTGCAAGTTCTCCTCCTAGCCACACATCATCCTGACTTGGAACAACATTTCCTTCATTGTTACTGGGTCAAAATCTTTATGGTCTCTATATAACAGTATTTTGGTGTTCCTACATCCCAAAGACTACAGGGGTTCAAGAAGTTAACTGACCAGCATGTTCTCTCGGGCAAAAACAAAGAATGCTGAAGAAATGCAGCAGGTCAGTCAGCATTTGATGAAAGAAAAGCAGTTAATACATTGAGACCAGTGACCTTTCATTGAACAACTTCTGAAGGACAATTAGAGTTGGGCAATGAATGTGGCCTTTGCAGCCCACGTCCTGTGAGCAAATAACAAAAATTGCAAGTGGTGCAAGCAAAGTACAGGCCCTCATTTCCAAAGTCATACAATATAAATGCAAGGAAGTAATGTCAAATCTATTTAAAACTTTGGCTCGAGCACACTTGGAGTACAAAGTCCAGTCCTGCAGTCTGGTCTCCACTCTATACAAGTTATTTGAAAACACTCAGGAAATTATGCTTGGTGGAATTTTGATTACTATACATGGATCAATGAATCCATGATGAAACGTGTATTTTTGTCTTAATTTTGTCTTAATGGCATAATCTACCTCCTGACATCAGATTCCTCTCCGCCCCACGTCAATCTCCACCCCCACGTCGATCTCTGCCCCCACGACCAACTCCGCCCCCACAACCAACTCTGCCCCCACGACTATCTCTGCCCCCACGACTAACTCCGCCTCCACTCCCTGCTCCAGCCACACACCAGGTCCTAACTCACAGCCCTGTCAGATTTTCACCATCCCTCCAGACCTCCCCTTCTCTGAGGCCTCACCTTCATCCCCCTACGCTTCCGGATCAATGAGTTCGACACGCGGCTAGACATCGAGCATTTCTTCCGTTGCCTTCATCTCCGCACCTACTTCTTCAACCAGGACTCTCGCCCACACATCCTCCGCTCCAACCCCAACCTCACCAGCAAACCGTCAGACAAGGGAGGCGCAGTGGTAGTTTGGTGCACTGATCTTTCACTGCTGAAGCTAGATGCCAACTCGCGGACACCACCTCCTACTGCCCCCTTGACCATGACCCCACCTCCCACCACCAAACCATCATCTCCAAGACCATCCATAATCTCATCACCTCAGGAGATCTCCCATCCACCGCCTCCAACCTCATAGTCCCACAACCCCGCACTGCCCATTTCTACCTCCTGCCCAAAATCCACAAACCCGACTGCCCCGGCCGAGCCATTGCCTTAGCCTGCTCCCGCCCCACTAAACACATCTCTGCATACCTCGACACTGTCCTATCCCTCTTAGTCCAAGAACTCCCTACCTATGTTCGGGACACCACCCACGCCCTCCACCACCTCCATGATTTTCGCTTCCCTGGCCCCCAACGCCTTATCTTCATGATGGACATCCGGTCCCTATACACTTCCATCCCCCATCACGAAGGCCTCCAAGCCCTCCGCTTCTTCCTCTCCCTCCAACCCAACCAGTACCCTTCCACTGACACCCTCCTTCGACTGACTGAACTGGTCCTCACTCTTAACAACTTCTCTTTCCAATCCTCCCACTTCCTCTAAACTAAAGGAGTTGCCATGGGCACCCGCATGGCCACCAGCTTTGCCTGCCTCTTTGTCAGATATATGGAACAGTCCATCTTCCGCAGCTACACTGACACCACCTCTCACCTTTTCCTCCACTACATCGATGATTGTATTGGCACTATCTCGTGCTCCCAAGAGGAGGTTGAATAGTTCGTCCACTTTACAAACACCTTCCACCTTGACCTCAAATTTACCTGGACCATCTCAGACTCCTCCTTTCCCTTCTTAGACCTCTCCATTTCTATCTCAGGCGACCGACTCAACACAGACATTTACTACAAACCGACCAACTCCCACAGCCACCTAGATTACACCTCCTCCCACCCTGCCCCCTGTAAAAATGCCATCTCATATTCCCAATTCCTTCGCCTCCACCACATCTGCTCCCAGGAAGACCAATTCCACTACCGAACAACCCAAAAGGCCTCCTTCTTCAAAGACCACAATTTCCCCCTCCGACGTGGTCGACGATACTCTCCACCGCATCTCCTCCACTTCCCGCACCTCTGTCCTTGAACCCCGCCCCTCCAATCGTCACCAGGACAGATCCCCGTTGGTCCTCACCTTCCACCCCACCAATCTCCAGATACATCGTATCATCTTCCGTCATTTCCGCCACCTCCAAACAGACCCCACCAGCAGGAATGTGTTTCCCTCCCCACCCCTATCAGCGTTCCAGAGAGACCACTCCCTCTGCAACTCCCTTGTCAGGTCCACACCCCCCACCAACCCAACCTCCACTCCTGGCACCTTCTCCGGCAACCACAAGTAGTGCAAAATTTGTGCCCACACCTCACCCCTCTCCTCCCTCCAAGGCTCCAATGTATTCTTCCATATCCATCGCAAATTCACCTGCACCTCCACACACATCATTTACTGTATCCGCTGCACCCGATGTGGTCTCCTCTACATTGGGGAGACAGGCCGCTGTGGCTGAACACTTTAACTCCCCCTCCCACTCCGCCAAGGACATGCAGGTCCTTGGCCTCCTCCGTCGCCAAACCCTGACCACATGACGCCTGTAGGAAGAGCCCCTCATCTTCCACTTAGGAACCCTCCAACCACACGGGATGAATGTAGATTTCTCAAGCTTCCTTATTTCCCCTCCCTCCACCTTATCTAAGTCCCAACCCCCAGATTCAACACCACCCTCTTGACCTGCAATCTTCTTCCCGACCTCTCCGCCCCCACCCCTCTCCGGCCTATCACCCTCACCCTCACCTCCTTCCACCTATCGTATTCCCAGCGTCCCTCCCCCAAATTCCCTCCCCCCTACCTTTTATCTCAGCCCGCTTGGCACACCAGCCTCTTTCCTGAAGAAGGGCTTATGCCCGAAACGTCTATTCTCCTGCTCCTCGGATGCTGCCGGGCCTGCTGTGTTTTTCCAGCATCACATTTTTCAAATCAGATTCCTTAGCTACTTAGATCAAATTTAGATCTTTTTAACTACAAGTGTTAATGCTATCACTTGGATGATTCCTGGAAGCTTCAAACTTCAACCTAAAAATTGGCATTCACCACCAGTGGGTGAACCTATTCTAACTTATAATGTGGAGGAGCCGGTGTTGTTCTGGAGTGGACAAGGTTAAAAATCATGCAACTCCAAGTTATAGTCCAACAGGTTTATTTGCTAGTACAGGTAGACAATCCTTTGTCCAAAATCCCAAAATCCGAAAAACTCTGAAATCAGAAGATCTTTTTCATTTAGTTTTTTTTCTCTTTAACAAGATTGTTTGCTGTACAAACAGTTAGCCCAACTCCATACCTACTTGACCACATCACTCAGATGCGATGTGGGGGCGTGATCCAGTACAGGCAGGCATCAATTCTGTCTCAGGGCCCATAGTACTCACAGGTGCATCTGCAGTTCAATAAGATTCTTTTTTAAATTTCATCGTTAAACTCTCAATTATTCCAAAATCTGAAAAATTACAAATTCCGAAAACCAGCTGGTCCCGAGGGTTTGGATAAAGGATGCTGTACCTGTACTAGCTTTCGGAGCACTGCTTCCTCCATCAGGTAGGTGTGGAGCAGGATCATAAGACACAGGAATTTTAGCAAAAGGTCATAATGTCATGAAACTGATGCAATATTTTGAACAAACCTAGATTGTTGTTAAGTATTTCATCTTAATAGAACGGATCGCAGATTTAATATGTAAATTCCTAGACCTTCTTTCAAGTCACATTTTCAAGATAACTAATTTAATGTTTTATTAAAAAAGATGACATCTCAGCTCAAATAATGCATTAAAGATGTGAGGTTAGAGTCTGTCTGTATCACAATCTTGAGTCAGACTGGTTCTATTTCCAAAGTAGGAATTTATAAAATGTTACATGGACTGACTGCCTGCATTGACTGCCTGCAGATTGTGTGCTTTTTGAGCAAAATAGAATATAATGCAAATACAATTCTACAAATACAAATGCACTTATATGTGTGTGTGCACGCATGTGAAGGGGAGAGAGAGAGAGAGAGAGAGAGAGAGACACTCTGTGTGTTTATATGAGTGGGGATGGGGAGAGAGTGTGAGTGTGCGTGTGAGTGTGAGTGCATGTGAGAGCGTGTGTTCACGTGTGTGTATGCTTGGTAGTGTGTGTTTGAGGAGGACGGAGTATATACCTATAAGAGAGTGTGTGCATGGGTGTAGGTGTGGGGGTGTACATGTGTGTATCTGAGAGAGAGCATGTGTATGAAAGAGGGCCTGGATGAATGTGTGAGTATGTAAGTGTGTGTGTGTGTTTGAGTGAGAGTGTGTAGTCTAGTGGGCTCATGTGTGGTGTGCCATGAGGTACCCATGAGGATGACCTCAACGGGAACCTTGGGTTCATGTCACACTACAGGTGACCCCACTACACGACACATAGATACATACGTACACATACACGTGCAACTCATCTCTCATCATACATTCTCTCAGAAATACACATACACACCCCACACTCACACCCATGCACACACCCACTGAAAGACTGATACTCAGTCACACTGTCTCACACTCTCACAAGCACTCACACTCTCTCCCAAACACACACACACACACAAATCCAAACACACACACACACGCACACACACACATAAGCCTATGGGGTGGATTTACATTTGTAAAATTGTTATTGCAGATAAACTCTATTTTGTTCAAAAAGGGTGCAATCTGCAGGCAGTCATTCCATGTGACATTTTATAAATTCCTACTTTGGAAATAGAACCAGTCTGACTCAAGATTGGGACCAACAGACTCGAACCTTTAATGCATTGTCTGAGCTGAGATGTCACCTTTCTGTTATAAAACATTAAGTTATCTTGAGAATGTGACTTGAAAGAAGTTCTTTCAAGTCAAATTCTCAAGATAAGTGAACTAAAACCTGCAACTCCTTCCAAAAGATGAAAAATGTAACAGCAATCTTGATTTGTTCAATATATTGTATCACTGTGATCTTTTGCTATAAATTCTGTGCCTTATGGTCCTGTTCCACAACCACCTGATGAAGGAACAGCGCACTGAAAGCTAGTACTTCCAAATAAACTTGTTGGACTATAACCTGGTGTTGTGTGATTTTTAACTTTATTATAACTTGCAACCCTTACTTTTTAAAAATAATTTATTTCATTTCCTCATGATAAAATGTATGGATTTAGAGCTTGATCCAGGATCTCATTCATTTCTGTTGTGGATATAACCAACTTGCATGGTTTCAACATTATCAAGGGCACCTCATGAAATTCAGTTTTTGTTACATTGGTAATTCTGTTGGTGTCAGTTCTTCATGTCACTTCAGTCTGGAAGATTTCATGGACTGTTGTCCAATCTCCACTCAGCCCCTAATCTCTATCCGATCCATTTCTTACACTTTCTTGTCCTTCTTTGACTTAGTTCCTTCCACCTTAAACAACTGCTTTAGCCAAGCTTTTTTTAATTCTTCCCAACACCTGCTTCTCAATCTCCATTCATGTCTCATCAAGCCCTCATAAAGTGTCATGAGTATTTTTCCTCAATTAATATCACATTAAAGTGCAAGTTATTTTATTGTTGTGGTGGGTTATAATTCATGCCTGATTGAGATGACTATTTCTCATGTGTGTCTTTATGCAATAGTACTATTCAACCACAGGGATTGTTAATCCAGAACTTGAACTCAGTCTTCTCTCTTTTCGTTGTTTCCTGCCAAGACTTATTTCTGTGAGATTCTGCAAATTGGTGAAAATCGAGAGAAATAAATAGTTAGAGAAATATATACAGTAGTGGATTGTTAACTTACTATGCATCGATTCATAATAGAGGCCAGATTTCTGTTCGCCTTCAACAAACATTTGCCTTGTCAACTGTATCAAATTTCTATCTTGAGCTAACAGTGCATAACCTGGAAAACAAACCAGAGACCAGCATGGACTGGATGATTCAATTCCACATAAAGCAGTGTGCAAAACAATTGAGCCTTTGAAGGAAGTTACTTTGTAATCCACTTTGTCATAAACCAGCGGTCTTCAGTTCAGAATGGCTCCAACTCCCACAGCTCGATTATTGACAGCAGTTGTTTGGGTTTTTAGTACAATATACATGAAAGTGTTCTTTGTTTCCACTTGCAGATGGGAGGAGCAAGGCTGAAGTGCCTCCCTAGTGTGAGCACTACCTTCAGTAGGGTATTTGTATTTGATGTGACCATGCTTTGTGAAGTCGACCCGATGGGGCTGAATGGCCTTACTTCCACACCTCTGCTTTATGGTTTTATGGTTTTATGTTAGCTCTAGTAATGTCAGAACTAGAGTTCAGTAGGTGCTATCAAAACAACTTTATTACAGTTCCCAGTATATAAATAATAGTCACAGGCACTCTAATGTTTGTGCCAGCATTAAATTATTTCATTACAAAGAGTCACATGCTTTGACCATTTTCTCTTGCTTTCAGAAAACAATGATACCCCTAAGTTGTGTGGCTTCATGCATGCACAGCTGCTCCAATCTTCTGTGCATGGCAATTGGTATATCGGCATGGATCCGTCGGGAACTCAGGAGAAAAGTAATTAGAGGGATCGCTGCAAGGGGGCTCCAGTGAAGGTGGAGACTGAGATATCCATTCCCTCAGATCATATGCTATGATACAGTGATGATATCATGTGCATGTGTTCTTAAAGATATAAGTAAGGAAGTCTTACTATAAGGTAAGCACAGGACCACATTTAGATTACTGTGAACTGTTTTGGTCCCTTAAAAGCAAAGACCTAATAGGTTAGGAAGCAACTGATTGGAATCTAGAAGAATGAGAGGTGATTCCATTGAAACATATAGCATTCTTAAGGGACTTGACAAGGAAAATTCTGAGAGCATATTTCCCCTCAAGGGAGAGTGGAGGACCTGAGAGTTATGGTCTCAGAATAAAGGGATGCCAATTTAAGACTGAGATTAGGAGAAATTTATTTTCTCAGCAAGTTGTGTGTCCTAGGAACTTCTTGCTAAAAAGAGTTTTTGGAGTGGAGTCCTTGTGTATATTTAAGGTTGAGGTAGATAGTTTCTTGATCAGTAAGGAAATCAAGGCTTACAGGGAAAATGGACTTGAGGAATGTTGGGATCAGCCCGGAACCTATTGGATCACTGAGCAGTGTTGAGACTCTGAACACCTGTTCCTGTTCCTATTTCTTAAGGTCTTATGATATACTTAAATACTAACTGTGAGACAAAATAGGCTGCCTTTTTCTAATGATTAGAAAACTTACCACAGTTAGATGTATGTGCTTGTACATAGGCACATGATGTCAATTCAGTAATTTTACGGTCAGGTAAATCAAGTTCATTGCTTAAATAACTCTAATTCCGTAAAAGTATTGTTGGCTGCCTTATCCATAATGAAGTGTTTGCTCTATAATTCCTGTTCTTACTTTTTGTTTTTGTTCGAACAAAATAAAAGTTTTGTTTGTTTCACTGAGTTTGTATTACTTTTTCTGCTTCAACCTGTATTTCTTTTGGCTCTGTTTTATTGAGACCTAGTTGTACAATAGCCTTATCAGTAAAAACAGCAGGCTTTTAATTGCAGAGCTTTGTAGTTATGCCACAAGTCGCCTTTGATAGTCTTTATGTATTTTTAAGTTAGAAAGCCAAATGTCCATTTATTTTCTTTTACTAAAGAGTGAAAGCTCTGCTAATTTGAAATAACTTTGATATTAAACAGAAAGAAAGTAGCTCTGCAAACTGATTAAAAACAAAAAGAACTGAGAAAGGGTCACTGGACCTAAAACTTAAACTTTGATTTCTCTTCACAGATCTGCTGAGCTTTTCAAGCAATGTTTTTTTTTCTTTCTGGTTAGCGTGCAGCTCTCTAATTACTGACATTGGTGTTGTTAATTGTATGAATGTCTTTATGTCCAGGAACGTTGCCTAGTTGATCTTCAATGATGTTTGCACATCTTTACCACTGAGATTGTAAACTCTTTTATAATGGCTACGGCTCTTAGTCATGAGTTACCAACATGGTGTGACCTTTGCCTCAAGTAGGATACTGATACCTGGTGGGAGAAAATGAGGACTGCAGATGCTGGAGACCAGAGTTGAAAAATGCTGTGCTGGAAAAGCGCAGCAGACCAGGCAGCATCCAAGGAGCAGGAGAATCGACATTTCAGGCATAAGACTTCTTCAGGAATGAGGTTGGTGTGCCAAGCGGGCTGAGACAAAAGGTGGGGGGGGGGCACTGGGAGTTGATACCTGGTGCACAAGTACTTATGTTAGCTCCAATAGCATAAGCACTAGATGTGGGTAACATGTTTAACAGATGTTTAAAACTCTTCCTGACTTGTACAAATATTGCAGGTGCAGACACTTCAGTTCATGGGCCAATGTTAAATTTTGTGGTTACGTTTCCACAATGTGTCATGATTGAAAGAGCCACAGTTAAGGTGGAGTTTGAGACTTTTATTGATTGGACTCCGATGTAGAGTGACGCAAAGAGCTTGTGTTTAATTCCCATACAAGCTGAGGTAACCATGAAAGTTCTAACTTCTCAAACTCACCCCATTGTCAGAGGCATGGTGATGCTGAAGTCAAATTCCCATAATTCTGGATTAGTGGTGCTGGAAGAGCACAGCAGTTCAGGCAGCATCCGAGGAGCAGTAAGATCGACATTTAGGGCAAAAGCCCTTCATCAGGAATACAGGCAGAGAGTGGAGGGTGGAGAGGTAAGTGAGAGGAGGGTGGGGTAGGGAGAAAGTAGCATAGAGTACAATAGATGAGTGGGAGAGGGGATGAAGGTGATAGGTCAGGGCGGGAAGGTGGAGTGGATAGGTGGAAAAGCAGATAGGCAGGTAGGACAAGTCATGGGGACAGTGCTGAGCTGGAAGTTTGGAACTGGGGTGAGTGGGGGAAGGGGAAATGAGGAAACTATTGAAGTCCACATTGATGCCCTGGGGTTGAAGTGTTCCGAGGCGGAAGATGAGGCATTCTTCCTCCAGGCGTCTGGTGGTGAGGGAGCGGCAGTGAAGGAGGCCCACCCCCCCCATGTCCTCGGCAGAGTGGGAGGGGGAGTTGAAATGTTGGGCCACAAGGTGGTGTGGTTGATTGGTGTGGGTGTCCCAGAGATGTTCCCTAAAGCACTCTGCTAGGAGGTGTCCAGTCTCCCCAATGTAGAGGAAACCGCATCCGGAGCAATGGATACAATAAATGATATTAGTGGATGGGCAGGTAAAACTTTGATGGATGTGGAAGGCTCCTTTAGGGCCTTGGATGGAGGTGAGGGAGGAGGTGTGGGTGTAGGTTTTGCAATTCCTGCGGTGGGAGGGGAAGGTGCCAGGATGGGAGGGTGGGTTGTAGGGGGGCGCGGACCTGACCAGGTAGTCACGGAGGGAACGGTCTTTGCGGAAGGCAGAAAGGGGTGGGGAGGGAAATATATCCCTGGTGGTGGGGTCTGTTTGGAGGTGGTGGAAATGTCAGCGGATGATTTAGTTTATGCGAAGGTTGGTAGGGTGGAAGGTGAGTACCAGGGGCATTCTGTCCTTGTTTCAGTTGGAGGAGTAGGGTCTGAGGGCGGAGGTGTGGGATGTGGACAAGATGCGTTGGAGGGCATCTTTAACCACGCATGGAAGGGAAATTGCGGTCTCTAAAGAAGGAGGCCATCTGGTGTGTTCTATGGTGGAACTGGTCCTCCTGGGAGCAGATACGGCAGAGGCGGAGGAATTGGGAATACCGGATGGCATTTTTGCAGGAGGTAGGGTGGGAAGAGGTGTAGTCCAGGTAGCTGTGGCAGTCGGTAGGTTTGTAAAAAATGTAGTTGTCAAGTCGGTCATCATTAATGGAGATGGAGAGGTCCAGGAAGGGGAGGGAGGTGTCAGAGATGGTCCAGGTAAATTTAAGGTCAGGGTGGAATGTGTTAGTGAAGTTGATGAATTACTCAACCTCCTCGCGGGAGCACGAAGTGGCACCAATGCAGTCATCAATGTAGCAGAGGAAGAGGTGGGGAGTGGTGCCGGTTTAATTACGGAAGATCAACTGTTCTACGTAGCCAACAAAGAGAAAGACATAGCTGGGGCCCATACATGTGCCCATGGCTACCCCTTTGGTCTGGAGGAAGTGGGAGGATTCAAAGGAGAAATTGTTAAGGGTGAGGACCAGTTCTGCCAAACGAATGAAAGTGTTGGTGGAAGGGTACTGTTGGGGACATCGGGAGAGGAAGAAACGGAGGACCTGGAGGCTCTGGTCATGGCAGATGGAGGTGTAGAGGGATTGGATATTCATGGTGAGGATGAGGCGTTGGGGGCTGGGGAAACGGAAGTCTTGGAGGAGGTGGAGGGCGTGGTTGATGTCTCGAACGTATGTGGGGAGTTCCTGGACTGGGGAGATAGGACAGTGTCGAGGGAGGTAGAAATGAGTTCAGTGGGGCAGGAGCATGCTGAGACAATGGGTCGGCCAGGGTGGTCAGGCTTGTGGTTCTTGGGAAGGAGGTAGAACCGGGCAGTGCAGGGTTCCCGGATTATGAGGTTGGAAGCTGTGGGTGGGAGATCTCCTGACGTGATGAGGTTCTGTATGGTCTGGGAGATGATGGTTTGGTGATGGGGTTGGGGTCATGGTCGACAGGGCATTAGGAAGAGGTATCCTCGAGTTGGGTTTGGCTTCAGTGGTGTAGAGTTCAGTACGTCAGACTACCACTGTGTCCCCTTTATCTGCTGGCTTGATGGTGAGGTCCATCTTCCATAGTTACACTGGCACCACTCCCCACCTCTTCCTCCGCTACATTGATGACTGCATTGGTGCCACCTTGTGCTCCCACGAGGAGGTTGAGCAATTTATCAACTTCACTAACACATTCCACCCTGACCTTAAATTTACCTGGACCATCTCTGACACCTCCTTCCCCTTCCTGGACCTCTCCATCTCCATTAATGATGACCAAATTGACACCAACATTTTTTAAAAACCTACCGACTCCCACAGCTACCTGGATTACACCTCTTCCCACCCTACCTCCTGCAAAAATGCCATTCCATATTCCCAATTCCTCCGCCTCCGCCGTATCTGCTCCCAGGAGGACCAGTTCCACCACAGAACACACCTGATGGCCTCCTTCTTTAGAGACTGCAATTACCCTTCCCGCGTGGTTAAAGATGTCGTTCAACGCATCTTGTCCACGTCCCGCACCTCCGCTCTCAGACTCCACCCCTCCAACCGTAACAAGGTCAGAACACTCCTGGTGCTCACCTTCCACCCTACCAACCTTCGCATAAACCAAATCATCGCCGACATTTCTGCCACTTCCAAAAAGACCCCACCACCAGGGGTATATTTCCCTCCCCACCCCTTTCTGCCTTCTGCAAAGACCGTTCCCTCCGTGACTACCTGGTCAGGTCCACACCCCCCTACAACCCACCCTCCCATCCTGGTACCTTCCGCTGCCACCACAGGAATTGCAAAACCTGCACCCACACCTCCTCCCTCACCTCCATCCAAGGCCCTAAAGGAGCCTCCTTCCACATCCATCAAAGTTTTACCTGCGCATCCATCAATATCATTTATTGTATCCATTGCTGCTGATGCGGTCTCCTCTACATTGGGAAGACTGGACACCTCCTAGCAGAGCGCTTTAGGGAACATCTCCGGGACACTTGCACCAATCAACCACATCGCCTTGTGGCCCAATATTTCAACTCCCCCTCCCACTCTGCCGAGGACATGGAGGTCCTGAGCCTCCTTCACCGTTGCTCCCTCACCACCAGACACCTGGAGGAAGAATGCCTCATCTTTCACCTCGGAACACTTCAACCCCAGGGCATCAATGCGGACTTCAATAGTTTCCTCATTTCCCCTTCCCCCACCTCACCCCAGTTCCAAACTTCCAGCTCAGCAGTGTCCCCTTGTCTTGTCCTACCAGCCTATCTTCTTTTCCACCTATCCACTCCACCCTGCTCCTTGGCCTATTACCTTCATCCCCTCCCCCACTCACCTATTGTACTCTATGCTACTTTCTCCCCACCCCCGCCCTCCTCTCACTTACCTCTCCACCCTTCAGGCTCTCTGCCTGTATTCCCGATGAAGGGCTTTTGTCTGAAACATCGATTTTACTGCTCCTCGGATGCTGCCTGAACTGCTGTGCTCTTCCAGCACCACTAATCCAGAATCTGGTTTCCAGCATCTACAATCATTGTTTTTACTTAGTTAAATTCGCATAAGTTGTCTCTCTCTAATGAGACCGTAGCCCTATGGTCTGATAGGACCATGGTAATTTTTTTTCTGACTGTGAGACATAGCAAAAGTAAATTTTGCCTAGCTGGCTTAATTTTGGGCAGCTTTTTCACAAAAACACATTTTTGTTAATCCATTACTTTCCCATATCCAATAAAATTGTGGGCATATACATGAATGACTCAAATATCTTGGCACTAAGTAAAAAGAAAGCAATGACAATTTTACAGTGTTAAATACTTGGTTCATTCAAATAAGCCTTTACTTTGGAACTGAATGTTATGCCCACAGTTGACAGCTGAAAATGTGTTGCTGGTTAAAGCACAGCAGGTTAGGCAGCATCCAAGGAATAGGAAATTCGACGTTTCGGGCATAAGCCCTTCATCAGGAATGAGGAGAGTGTGCCAAGCAGGCTAAGATAAAAGGTAGGGAGGAGGGACTTGGGGGAGGGGCGATGGAGATGTGATAGGTGGAAGGAGGTCAAGGTGAGGGTGATAGGCCGGAGTGGGGTGGGGGCGGAGAGGTCAGGAAGAAGATTGCAGGTTAGGAGGGAGGTGCTGAGTTGAGGGAACCGACTGAGACAAGGTGGGGGGAGGGGAAATGAGGAATTGTCTCAGTCGGTTCCCTCAACTCAGCACCGCCCTCCTAACCTACAATCTTCTTCCTGACCTCTCCGCCCCCACCCCACTCCGGCCTATCACCCTCACCTTGACCTCCTTCAGGTTTAAGTTGAAGGTATAGTGGTTGTTTAAAGGTGAGAAGTGGAGGCATAGGGAAGGTCTTGATGAGGTGCTCATCCTCATCGATGATGAACTGCAGGCTGCGAAGAGCATGACGTAGTTTCTCCGCTCCCGGGAAGTACTGGACAATGAAGGTTACCCTATCGGTTGCATTCCATGTTTGTCTCCTGAGGAGGTCTTACTTTGTAGAAGAAATATAGAATCCCTACAGTATGGAAATAGTCCCTTCAGCCCAACAAGTCTACACTGACCTCCCTGAACAGCAACCCACCCAGACCCATTCCCCCACCCTGTATTTACCCCTGGCTAATGCACTTAATCTACACATTCCCAAACATCATGGGCAATTTATCATGGCCAATTCACCTGACCTGCACATTTTTGGACTGTGCGAGGAAACTGGAGTACCTGGAGGAAACCCACGCAGACATGGGACACTGTGCAAACTCCACATGGACAGTCACGTGAGGCTTGAATCGAACTGGGTCCCTGACAGTGTGAGGCAGCAGTGCTAATCACTGAGCCACTGTGCTGACCCACTGTGGCACATTGGAAATGGCGATCAATGAGTTGATCATTGTATTCTGTTCTTATGAGGGCATCCTTTAGCATCCTCAGGTGTCCGTCGCTTTCCTCCTTATCTGAACAGATCCTGTGTATCTGTAGGGCCTGTCTGTATGGGATGGCTGTTTTAATATGCCTAGGATGGAAGCTAGAGAAGTGCAACATCATGAGGCCATCCTCAGGCTTTTGGTAGAGTGAGGTACTTAGTGCCTGTCCTTGATGGAGATGCATGTTCCCAATTATAAGACATACCAAAGAGTAGCTCATCCTAAGTCTGATGGTGGGATGAAACATTTTGATTTCACTGTGTAGTTGATTCAGTGATTCCTCACCATGGGTCCAGAGCAGGCTTTTCTTTAAAACCTTGGTATCTTGATAATGTTCTGGGATTTATATATTAATGAACTGAAACCTACAACTAATTCTAAAAGATGAAAGACTTAACAGTAATCTAGGTTTGTTCAATATCCCATTTCAGTTGCATGACACTGTAATCATTTGCTATAAATTCTGTATATCAGGAGCTACCTGATGAAGGAGCAATGTTCTGAAAGCTAGTGCTTCCAAATAAACCTTTTGGACTATAACCTGGTGTTGTGTGATTTTCAACTAAATTAATCTCATTCCATTTTCCAGCATGTGGCCCATATCCCTCCAAACCCTTCCTAATCATATACCCATCCAGATGCCTTTTAAATATTGCAATTGTATCAGCCTCCACCATTTCCTCTGGCAGCTCATTCCATACACGCACCACTGTCTGTGTGAAAAGGTTGTCCCTTAGGTCCCTTTTATATCTTTTCCCTATCACCCTAAACCTACGCCCTCTAGTTCTGGACTCCCCCACCCCAGGAAAAATTCCTTGTCTATTTATCGTAACCATGCTCCTCATGATTTTATAAACCTCTATGAGGTCACCCTTTAGCCTCCGATGTTCCAGGGAAAACAGACTCAGCCTATTCAACTTTTGCCTATAGCTCAAATCCTCCAACCCTGGCAACATCCTTGTAATTTTTTTGCTGAACCCTTTCAAGTTTCACAACAGTCTTCCAATAGGAAGGAGACCAGAATTGCATGCAATATTCCAACAGTGGCCTAACCAATGTCCTGTACAGCCACAACAGGACCTCCCATCTCCTATACTCGATACTCTGACTAATAAAGGAAAGCATACCAAACGCCTTCTTCACTATCCTATCTACCTGCAACTCCATTTTCAAGGAGTTATGAACCTGCACCCCAAGGTCTCTTTGCTCACCAACACTCCCCAGGACCTTACCATTAAGTGTATAATTCCTGCCCTGATTTGCCTACTAAAATGCAGCACATCGCATGTATTTAAATTAAACTCCAACTGCCACTCCTCAGTCTATTGGCCCATCTGATCCTTTAAGAATGTTGTAATTCTCTTATTTCTAACTTATTTTTTAGATACAGTAAGTAATGCTATGATTTTTTCTTTTATTCCTCTTTGTATACAGAAGTTGTTCCTATGTACTTATACCTAAGATGGCACCATTAGAGACAGCCATTGTAAAAACTTTTCACTGTTCTCCTGTACTTCTGTATTGATGTATACGTGACAATAAAGGATATTCTATTCTATATGCTATAAGGAGTCTTCACTCTTTCTTTCTATATTTAATGATGTGGTACCTTTATTCTTCCATCAAGATGAAATGTTAAACAAACAGTTTAAGCAGTCGAATCTAAGGCCTAAATTCTGGGAGTGAAGACATATTCATGCATTTGGAACACATGGTGGTCAGTGCTATGGTAAATCTGGTTACTGCAGCTTCAGAGGTTGCTGAGCTATCAGATCAATTGTTTGGGGATTATGGCATAATTTTCCAATTTGTAATGTTATGAAGTTGAAGACATGTGCTGTACCTTTAAGAGAGAGTGAATGTTGTTCTGCACTGAGAGCTTATAAGCACCTGTGTATTGAGTAGATGGCGATCTCAGAGTGCACTGAAAAAGTTAAAATATGTAACATTTGACTGTGAAATGGATACCTGAGTTGATTGCTGTTTTGACTACAATTCAAATTTAACCAATCAGTTTAAATTATGGCCCAAGACACGAAAACCCAATTGAATATGAATTTATTGTTTTGTCAACAATGAACCAATGAGATGATCCGATGTTGGGGATATAAAAAAAGGCAGGTACTTTGAAAATCATACAGAGCAACTGCTATCAACACAAATTCAAGAATTTAGGAAACAATGTCTATCAAACGTACCTTTTCATACAAAACATACACACAGCAAAAAGAAAGAAGACAACCCAGGAAGATTTTCAGTCGGAAGAAAAGGTTCTGATGACAACAGCCATTTTAAATTAAATTGATGCAATTTTAATAAATGTTTTTTTGGAACAGTATATTGTTATAGAGTTGGAAGCAGGTAATAGGCAGTTAAGAGAAAGGGGGACTTAGAGTTGTGAATGGTTGTTGTTTAATGTTCACTTTTAGGGTTAGAGATTAAATAGATTTTTTTTTAAATAGTAGAATTTGGGAGTTCTCTGTCAGTCAAATTTTAACAAGGCGTGATGAGCTTTTCTAGGTGTTCGGTTTAATTAACAGAAGGGTACACAGCCATGTTGTAACAGTAATCAAGGGTTAATTTCCTGACAGCCTAAGATTTAACAGATGCAAGTTAAGGTTAATAATTTCACTTCAGATAAATTTGTGCACTACAGATCCATCAATGGAAATAAATAAAATTAAATTCACAAGGCATATTGCACCATTTAACAAATCTTAAACAGCATAATAGCACTTCATCAGTATACACATCCTCTATCCAATTATGACATGTAAGAAAGTCCTTCAAAAAATGCACAACAAAGATTCTGAACAGCTATGTCAAGAAGGGGGAAAGGGTGTGAAGAATTAAATGAGAGTTAAAGGCTCAAACTTTGAATGTTATTGAGTGTGCTATCCCTTTAGCAGATGGGTGGAGCTTGTGGTCCAGTCTTGAAGTTGCTGTGAAGATGTAAACATCGTCAATAATGTGTTCCTGTTTGGTTTTGTCATTCACCTATTCTACGTATAATTCCCAGTTCTACAGGAAGCATCAAAATAACAATTGGCGATAAGGATGGAACCCGTCCCACAAAGTGATGCAAACGCTACTTTTATTTTTGTCTGGAGGAGATGTTGCTTGGACTTTGGAAATGGCATGGGTTTAAGGCGGTAGTGTCGAGGGAAGTGGTTATGAGGGGACTTGGGCTGCGGTCGATACCAAGAAAGAAAGCACTCTCCAGGGAATGGGCTGAAAGTGGCAGTCGTGAGGTAACACAGTTTGCCAGCTGAAGAAGAGACGATGGACCTGAAAGCTACCATAGTCATCGTGGACAGAGGTCATAAGGGGACTCAGGCTCTGGGTAGCACCAGGATGGTACAGTACTCTGTCTTAGCTGGTGTGGGAGCCACTGACAGGTGAGTGTTCACTGACAGAACTCAGCTGCGTACTGCACTAGACTCAAGTCATGGGAAAAATTCCTGCCAGCAAGAAAACCAAATGGCAGGCCAATTTGTGGCAATGGGGCCATTTGATGAAGAGTCAGAAAATTGGACTTTATACATGGATTGCTTTAAACCATTCTTAAAGTAGAAAGTAGCTGAGGACATCATGGTACTGGTGTGCTAAATACCAGTGATTCTGGAGAGCCTGGTGTAACCAGAGAAATCCATGGAGAAAGACATTCCAAGATGCAATGGATCAACTATTGGTGAAGAACTGCCATTGCTGCACAGGCAGCAGCATGTCATCAGAGCCAAAGGTCAAGAAGACCTGTCAAGAAGACCTGTCAAGAAGACAACTTAACCCACTCTTGAAATCTGGACTTCGAATCTTTGGAATTTTACTTATCTTGTCTTCCTGTATGTATCTCTTCAGGAGAACTGGTTACGTGCCCTGAAGGGGTGGAGCTTATGGTCTAGTCTTTGTGTGGCAAGAATGGCCACAGGGAGTCAATGTGTTGGACTTGAGAAATGCCACAGTTGTGAGTGAGTGGGTCATATTGCCCCGAATTGCCAAGTGCAATGCAAACAAGAGAAGAGGATTCAGAAGGAAATAACCCTGAGGACTAGGCCGAAGGTACATGCCACCAAACAGGGAGTAATCGAAAAGTGTGGTGCAGGAAAAGCACAGTTGGTCAGGCAGCATTCAAGAGCAGGAGGGTTTAGATCATAAGCTCTTCATCCAGCCAGGGATTAGGCAGCTAAGCCTGTGGAAGGAGCAGAAAGCCCAAGCTCAGAAGAGTTTCAGTTAAACATACTGTCTGTACGGGTGAAGCTAATCATTTAGATTAGATTAGATTCCCTACAGTGTGGAAACAGGCCCTTCAGCGCAACTAGTCCACACCGACCCTCCAAAGAGTAACCCACCCAGACCCATTCTCCCTAACTAATACACCTAACTCTACAGGCATGTCCAATTCACCTAATCTGCACATCTTTTAACTGTGGGAGGAAACCAGAGCACCAGGAGGAAACTCACCAGACACGGTGAGAATGTGTAAACTCCACACAGACAGTTGCCCGAGGCAGGAATCGGACCTGAGTTCCTGGCGCTTTGAGGCAGCAGTACTAACCACTGAGCCACTATGCTGCCCCATAACAGTGGAGTTTTTCCATAATAGCGGGGCAAGACAGTTAAAATGGAAGTGGATATGGGCAGAGTGCTGTCCCTGATTCTGGAATCAGTCTATAAGGAGAAATTGAGGACACTACCATAGATGCCTACCAAGATTATACTACAGATGTACACAGAATAAGTGGTGCCACTGAAGAGCCAAGTATTAGTGAAAGTGGAGTTAAGAGACCAGTGTGCATAATTGTCACTTCATGCAGTAAAATATGAATACCTTGCATTATTTGACTGCTCCTGATTGCAAAACTTATGTCTGAAGTCTGGGACATGGTTAATAAGCTGGAAAACTCAAAAATGAGTTTTTCAGAGACCCTGGACAAGTGAGTTTTCAAAGGAATCTGGGGGGAAAAGAAAGAATTCAAAACTAAATTAAAACTGAAGTCAGAGGGTCATTCTCAGAGTCTGAATGATGTCCGTACTGTATGCCATCCAGCCTGAAGTGGATCCAGAAATGGAAGGGCTGGTGAACCTATGAGACTTGGAACCAGCAAGCATCAGTGAATGGGCTACTCCCATCATTCTGGTCTTAAAACAAATGGCATGCTGGGAATTTGTAGTAACTTTAAGGTCGCAGTCAACCTGCAACCCCAATTGCAGATCAGTACCTCCTTCCACTCATAGAAGACTTATTCATTGGTCTGGCAAGGGGAAAGAAACGTTCAAAAATGAATCTGTCACAGGTGGCAAAGGAGGTTCAGTCACCATTGACAATAGTGACACACAGGGGATTGACCGCGACAAGTGACTTTCTTTTGGCATTATGTCTGTGCCGGCTCAGTTCCAAAGGGCCGGGAATCAAATATTAACCAGGTTGTCCAGAGTCCAGAGTTATGGATGATATTTTACTCACTGGATCCTCTGGAGAGAAGCAATTAAAGAATCTAGAAGGAGCCCTAGACTGCAGGAAAAGGGACTACAGATTAGTAGAGAGAAATATGAGTTTTAAGAACCCCATTGAGTACTAGGGCCATGATAGCAAGGGACGACAAAAGGCACCCAGGAAGATGGGTACTATCATGAAGGCTCCTAGACCAGAGAATGTGTCTCAATTGTGATCATTCTGGGAACTTGTAAATTACTATGGCAATTTTGCATCTGATCTGGCAACCATACATTGGTTGCTGGGAAAAGGGCGGCCATGGAAATGGACCCAGAAATGTGAGGTGGCTTACCTGGAGTTGAAGCAAATGGGAAGTGTTAATGCACTTGGACTTGGAGTGACCATTACAGTTCACGTGTGACATCTTGCCATCAGGGGCTGGTGATGTTCTGTTGCACATCTTACTAAATGGAGAGGAAAGGCTTGTTGCATTCTCATTGAAGTCAGAAACAAGATGGAGGGGAATTATGCTGTCACAAAGTTATGATTTGGAGATACCAGTGTTGGACTGGGGTGTACAAAGTTAAAAATCACACAACACCGGGTGTAGTGCAATAGGTTTAATTGGAAGCACACTAGCTTTTGGAGCGTCGCTCCTACATCAGGTGGTAGTGGAGGGCTCAATCCTAACACACAGAATTTATAGCAAACATTTACAGTGTGATTTAACTGAAATTATATATTGAAAAATTGATTGTCTGTTAAGTCTTTCTCCCTGTGGGTACCGAACTTAACGCTGCAAGATGTGTCAGAGTGTGGTCATGGATACCACCATTATACATGGAGACACCTCCCACCACATACGTGTCAGGTACTCATGTGACTCAGCCAACATTGTCTATCTTATACATTGCAGGCAAGGATGCCCTGAGGCATGGTACATTGGGGAAACCGAGCAAAGGCTACAACAACGGATGAAGGGTACCGCACAACAATCAACAGGCAGGAGTGTTCCCTCCCAGTTGGGGAACACTTCAGTGGTCCAGGACATTCGACCTCGGACCTTCGGCTTATCATCCTCAAAAGTGGACGAGCAGAGACTGATAGCTAAGTTCGGTACCCATAGGGAGGGCCTCAACCGGGACCTTGGGTTCATGTCACATTACAGGTGACCACCATTGCACTGAACACACACAGACACTCCTACACACAAATACTCTCACATACACACACACAGGCACTCCTATACACACATACACATGGACACACATATACACAGATGCACACACAGACATCCACACACACCCTTACAGACACACACACTCCCACATTCACACATGCACACCCTCACTGACTTAAGGCCCTCACTACACACACACATACACTTTCTCACACTCACAACCCCCAACCTAGACAGACACGCAGACAAAGACCCACATGCACACATATATTTTGTGAGGTGAATCTGTACTTGCAGGGTTACATTGTACTTTGCTCAAAAACTGCATGAATTCATGTAAAACTTCGTTATCTCACTTCTTAGATTAGAATCAATCGAAACATTATGACATAGACAGAGAACACAGGGGCCAACACTTCAACATATTCTTTAGCTATCACCATTGTTAACAGCTAACATGAGAATGCAAATTTAAAAAAAAAGGTTTTGTGATTTACACATGAAAGAAGTAAAACTATCATGGTATTCAAACAGATGACAGACTTAACAGACAATCAATTTTTCAATGTATAATTTCAGCTACATCACACTGTAAATTTTTGCTATAAATTCTGTGTGTTAGGATTGAGCCCTCCACTATCACCTGATGAAGGAGTGATGCTCCGAAAGCTAGTATGTTCCCAATTAAACTTGTTGGACTATAACCTGGTGTTGTGTGATTTTTAACTTCGTCACAAAGTTAGCAAACAAAAACGGTTAAATTGTAAAATGGGGGAAAGCATTGCCACATCCCTTTAAGAGATGGTGTTCTTTTTGGTGCTGAAAGATTTAAAAATGGATGTTAAAAGTGCAAGTTCACAGAGAACATCCGAATTAAAACATTTTGTATCAAGCAGCCAGGCACCATTTTTACCCAGACAACAGTTTACATTCAGCCAATTAATTTTTAAAAAAAGACACTTGGCGACTAAGGACCAATTAACTTTAAAACAGATTAGATTAGATTAGATTACTTACAGTGTGGAAACAGGCCCTTCGGCCCAACAAGTCCACACCGACCCACCGAAGCGAAACCCACCCATACCCCTACATTTACCCCTTACCTAACACCACGGGCAATTTAGCATGGCCAATTCACCTGACCCGCACATCTTTGGACTGTGGGAGGAAACCGGAGCACCCGGAGGAAACCCACGCAGACACGGGGAGAACGTGCAAACTCCACACAGTCGGTCGCCTGAGTCGGGAATTGAACCCGGGTTCAATTCCTGGGTTCAATTCCCGGGAATTGTTTTGACACCTGGAAGCCAATCAAATTATAAGAATTTAATGTGTCCGAGGTGGGTATATAAAATTGGGATTTTTGAATATCAGAAGAGAGCCAACTGCCTTTTGAAGAAATAAACATCTTGCTCTCACAAGAAATTTCTAAGAAAATAACATCATCCATCCATCTAACCAGAAACGGTTACGTGGTATGTTCAGCTAATCTTCCAGACCTTAGAATTCGGCAGATTGAGAAGGTGTTTCAGACAGAGGAGGACAGCAGGAGAGAAAGGCGGGAGAGGACAGAAGAACATTCTGGAGGATCCATTCTGTGTGAACTTTGAGAGGCTAAATTTCAATTTATTGTTCATATTAATTGGATTTTTATAACTGGGTCCTGTGTTATTGAAACAGCATACCAACAGAATTTAGTTTGTACTTAAGGGAAATTTGTCCAGTTTGATAGTAATTCTATTAATTTGTTCACTGTTGGAGTTAGATAACTAAATTATTGCTTGCTAATTATAGCGCGGGTAAAAGGATTCCATTTCATTTAACTACTCGTTTATAATAGATTGACGGTAAGATGTATGTTCTACCCCTTGTCACACTTCTTTATCAGATTACGAAATGAGGCAATTTTCTCTGGGTGTTTTGGATTTATTTACAGAGGAGTGTCAACCTCCACTTTTTAATAATGCTCCAGTCAAAAAAGAGGATTGAGTATCGTCTTCAGTGTTAAGAAGATCACCCTTTATGGCAGGCACTTTGTACTACTGTCTGACCATGGACTTTAAACTCAGTATTTGAACCATATACAGGAATACCATCAATGGTGGCAGCTCGCACACAGAAATGGGCAATGGATTTGATAGCCGACTCATACGAGATCAAAGTTGTTGGAGGAATCCTGAGGGACAGGACTTACATGCATGTGGAAAGGGAAGGACTGATTAGGGATAGTCAGCATGACTTCATGCGTGGGAAATCATGTCTCATGAAGTTGATTGAGTTTTGGAAGAGATGAAAAAGAGTATTGATGAGGCCAGAGTTTTAGACATGATCTGTATGGACTTCAGTAAAGTGTTCGGCAAGGTTCCTCATGGGAGACTAGTTAGCAAGGTTGGATCTCATGGAATACAGGGAGAACTAGCCATTTGGATAGAAAACTGCTCGAAGGCTGAAGATTGTGAGTGTTGATGGTGGGTTGCTTTTCAAACTGGAGGCCTGTGACCAGGATCAGTGCTGGGTCCACTGCTTTTTGTCAGCTATTTAAATGACTTGGATGTGAACATAGGGCATATAGTTCTTAAGTTTGCAGATGACACCAAAATTGGAGGTGCTGTGGACAGCAAGGAAGGTTACCTCAGAGTACAATGGGACCTTGATCAGATGGGCCAATGGGCTGAGGAGTGGCAGATGGAGTTTAATTTAGATAAATGTGACATGCTGCATTTTGGAAAAGCAAATCAGAATATGACTTATACACTTAATGGTAAGGTCCTGTGGAGTGGTGCTGAACAAGGAGACCTTGGAGTGCAGGTTCATAGTTCTTTGAAAGTAGAGTCACAGGTAGATGGGGTAGTGAAGAATGCATTTGGTATGCTTTCCTTTATTGTTCAGAGTATTGAGTACAGAGTTGGGAGGTCATGTTGTGGCTATACAGGACATTGTTTCAGCCACTTTTGGAATATTGCATGCAATTCTGGTCTCCTTCCTATCAGAAGGATGTTGTGAAACATGGAAGGGTTCAGAAAAGGATGTTGCCAGGGTTGGACGGTTTGAGCTATAGGGAGAGGCTGAATAGGCTGGGGCCGTTTTCCACGGATTGTCGGAGGCTAAGGGGTGACCTTGTAGAGGTTTATAAAATCATGACAAACATGAATAGGATAACTAGACAAGGTTTATCTCTGGGAAGGGGGAGTCCAGATCTAGAAGGCAAGAGAGGAAAGATTTAAAAGGGACCGAAGGTGCAACATTTTCATGCAAAGTGTAATGCGTGTATGGAATGAGCTGCCAGAGGAAATGGTGGAAGCTGGTACATTTATAGCATTTAAAAGGCACCTGGATGGATATGTGAATAGGAAGGGTTTAGATGGAAGTGGTCCTTGTTCTGGAAAAAAGGACTAGATTAGGGTAGGATATTTGCTCGGCATAGACGAGTTTGACTGAAGGGTCTGTTTCGGTGCTGTACGTCTCTATGACTCTATGACTCTCATACAGACAGGCGGAGAAACAGGCAATGCAGATACCCTATTAAGATTGTCACTACCAGGGAATAAAGATGTTCCTGATTGGAAACTGAAAAAATTATACTTTTCCCAGGATGAAAGAGAGCTGATGTCAACGAATCGGTTGGAAAGTGCTTTTCAGAACAACTTGGGTTTAAGATGAATGGTGGACTGAGTTGTGAGAAGGAGGAATAGCCACAAAAATCACCCAGAATTATGCCCTTACCTATCTAGGAGGTTGGAATTGTCAGTAAGGGATAGGTGTTTAATGTGAGGAATGAGAGTTATTATTCTTCTCCTGTTAAGAGGAAGAGGCTGGATAAGCTGGAGCATCGGAGCTTGAAGGGTGACCTTATGGATGTTTATAAAATCATTTAAGGGCATAGGTAAGATGACGAGGAATGTTCTTTTTCCTAAGATTGGAGAGTTCAATACTAGCAAACCTCAGTTTTAAGTGAGATGGAAATGACTTAACAAGGACTCGAGGGACAACTTGTTCACACAGAGGGTGGTTCATATGTGAATGAACCCACCTACCGTGCATATCCTTGGAGACAATGGGCAATTTCCCATGGCCAGTCCATCTAACTGCATGACTTTGGACTGTGAGAGGAAACCGAGTACCCCGAGGGTACCAACACAGACAAGGAAGAATGGCCACACAGACAGCTGCCCGAGGGTGGAATCAAACCCAGATTCTTGGCAGCAATGAGGCGTCAATGCTAACCATTGAGCCATTCTGCCACTCTATGTTGATGCAGAAAATAAAACAATGTGAATGATATTTTGAGGAAGTTTCTACCCACAGATATTTTAGAAATCTTGCAGCCAACTTGGAGAAGGAATATCTTTACTCACCTCTAAGATGTTTTAATATTTGACCAATTGTTACATTGTTAAACAGTATTTAGAGCAGCAGAGATTTTGACCCCTTCAGTTTTACTACTGTGACAACAGTCTTTACTACAACAAAACTTCAACAACAATTTAAAGAACTACGAACGCAACAAAGCAACAAGCTGAGTCTTGTACAAGAAGATTAAAATTTTAACAATAACTATTCAAATCAAGAAAATAAGTCTGTGGATAACTTAATTAAGAACCTGTGTAGTATATGAACAATGCAGCTGTGGGAAACTTAAAACAAGAGATCATTTGTGAAAGAATCATTGTTGGCATTTTAGATAAATCAGTCACTGCATTTCTTCAATTAAAAGAGGACCTATCTCTGCAATGAGCAGTTTAAATAATTGTGGATACAGTGTCATAGAGCTATAGACTCATAAAGATCTACAGCAGTGAAAAACACCCTCCAGTCCATCAGGTCTGTTACAGTCAAAAAGAACCACCTAACTATTCTAAACCCATTTCCCACTTGGCCTATTGCCTTGGCAACATCCTGGTAAATCTCCTCTTTCCAGTGTAATCTCATTTCCCCTATATTATGGATCCTACAATATTCTAACTGTGGCCTAACCAACATTTATATGCTTCCTGTCTAACTGTCTGCTCTTAAACTCTATGCTTTTGCTGATATATGCCTTCTCAACCATCTTATCTACCTGTTCCACTATCTTAAGGGACTGGTGGTGAAGCGCACCAAGGTCTCTCAGGATCCTTGGTGCTTCCCAGGGTCCTATTATTCATAAAATCATAGGCACATAGAGATTAACAGTGTGAAAAAGAGGCCCTTTGGCCAATCATATCTATTCTGGTCAAAAACAGTCACCTGATTATTTTAATCTCATTTTCCAGCACTTGGCCTATAGCCTTGTATGACTTGGCCTCAAACTGCACATCTAAAGCTTAAACATTATGAGGGCTTCTGTCTCTACTATCCTTACAAGCAATGAATTGCAGATTTTCAACATCCTCTGGGTGAATGATTTTCTCCTTGCATCTCCTCTAAACATTTGCCCTTTATCTTTTGTCTATGTCCTCTATTCATTGATGCTCGATCAAGGGGAAATGGTTTTTCCTATCTATATCCCTCAAAATTTGGTACGTCTCTATCATGTCCCCATTTAATCTCCTCTGCTCTAATGAAAACAACTCCAGTCTATTCAACCTGTCTTTATAGATGAAACTGTCCAGCCCAGGCAACATCCTGGTAAACCTCCCCTCCAGCGCTATCTCATCCATCTGTTCATTGTAATTTCTTGTATTGTTTATCTTGCCCAAGTACATTAACTCATACTTATCCAGAACAAATTCCATTTGCCATTGATCAGCCCATAGTGACCAATTCATCTATGTCCTTCTGTAAGCCAAGCCTCACTGATTCTTGTATTAGCTGTGAACTTACAAATCAACCCCTCCTTCACTCATGTCAAAGTAATTAATAAGTGCAGGAACTGGATGTTATATTGAGGTTGTATGTGACGTTGACGAGGCCTCTTCTGGAATACAGTTCTAGTTTCCCTGTTATAGGAAGGACATCATTAAGTTGGGGAGGGTTCAAAAGAGATTTTCCAGGATGTTGCTGGCAATGGAGAATTTGAGTTATAAGGAGAGGTTGGATAAGTTGGGACTTCTGTCACTGGAGTGTAGGAGTTTGAGCATTGATGTTACAGTGCTTTATAAAATCATAAGGGGTTTAGATAAGGTGAATGGCAGGTGTCTTTTCCTTAGAATGGGGGTTTTCTAGACTAGGGACATATTTTTAAGGTGAGAGAAGAAAGATTTTAAAAAGACATAAGGGACTTTTTTTTAACGTGCAGAACGCGTTTCGTATGTGGAATGAACTTCCGAAGGAAGTGATGGATGCAGGTACAGTTACAACATTTGAAAGATATTATATAGTACATGAATAAGAAACATTTGGAAGGATAATGGACAAGCACAGAGAGGTTAGACTAGTTTAGTTTGGGAGTATGATCGGCATGGACTGGCTGGACTGAAGGGTTAGGTTTTCATGCTTGTTGACTCTATGACTCTATGTTCCCTGCAGGACCCCAGTGGACAAAGGTTTTAAGTCTTGTCTCTGGCACACCTTTTCCATTGGGATGGCCTTTGCCCTGAGATGAGGAACCCCACCACTGTGATTGATAGATCTCTCAGCTGAATCTGACCCAATTTCTGCACTTCTGCTCTCACCTTTTCCTCTCTATCCCTAAACAACAATCATATTGTCCTTAACCTCAGTTTTGTAGCCCACCAGCCTTTGCAGTTGGAGGATTTCCATTACTTCCAACAAAAAAACCATCAGATATCTTTCCATACGCACCAATGACATAGGTAGGAGGAGAACTGGGGATTTAAAGCCGAAATATAGGGAGCTAAGATGGAAGCTTAGACCTAGAACAAACAGAGTTGTTATCTCTGGTTTATCGCCTTTGCCACATGCTAGCGAGGTGAGGAATAGGGAGAGAGAGGAGTTGGACACGTGGCTACAGGGATGGTGAAGGAGGGAGGGTTTCAGATACCTGGATAGTTGGAGCTCTTTCTCGGGTAGATGGGACCTCTACAAACAGGATGGTCTTCACCTGAACCAGAGGGGTACCAATATTCTGGGGGGATATTTGCTAACGGTCTTTGGGTGGATTTAAACTAATTCAGCGGAGGGTGGGAACCCAAACTGTAGTTTGAGTATACGGGAGGAAGAGAGTAGAGAAGTCAGAACTAAGATTTCAAGATCGTAAGAAGTCACTGGTAGGCAAGAAATTGGTTTGAAATGCATCTACTTTAATGCCAGGAGCATCCAGAATAAGGTGGATGAAC
This sequence comes from Hemiscyllium ocellatum, assembly GCF_020745735.1. Lineage (NCBI taxonomy): Eukaryota > Metazoa > Chordata > Chondrichthyes > Orectolobiformes > Hemiscylliidae > Hemiscyllium > Hemiscyllium ocellatum. The sequence goes on from NC_083405.1 coordinate 107,702,999, forward strand.
GCACAGCATGGGTTGGTACCTGGTATTTTGATTTTGTGGCCATTTCAGAGACATGGGTAGAGCAGGAACAGGAATGGTTATTGCAGGTTCTGGGATTTAGATGTTTCAGTAAGAACAGAGAAAATGGTAAAAGAGAGGGTGGTGTGGCACTGTTAGTCATGGACAGTATTACGGTTGCAGAAAGGACATTTGAGAACTTGTCACTGAGGTCGTATGGACTGAGATTAGAAACAGGAAAGGAGAGCCACTCTGTTGGGAGTTTTCTATAGGTCTCCAAATAATTGCAGAGATGTAGATGATAGGATAGCAAAGATGTTCCTCGATAGGAGTGAGAGTAGTTATTATGGGGGCTTTAACTTTCCTAAAATTGACTGGGAATACTATAGTTCAAGTACTTTAGATGGATCAGTTTTTTGTCTAATGTGTGCAGGAGGGTTTCCTGAAACAGTGTGTAGGTAGGCCAACAAGGGGCAAGACCACATTAGGTTTGGTACTGGGTAATGAACCCAGCCAGGTGTTAGATTTGGGGGTAGGTGAGCACTTTGGCGATAGTGACCACAATTTGGTTATGTTTACTTTAGTGATGGAAAAGGATCGGTATATATTGCAGGGCATGAGTCATAGCCGGGGGAAAGGCAATTATGATGTGATTAGGTAAGATTTTGACTGCATATGATGGAGAAGGAAACTGCAGGGGATGGACACAATTGAAATATGGAGCTTATTCAAGGACCAGCTACTACGGATCGTTGATAAGCATGTACCATCAGGCAGGGAGGAAGTTGTCGAGTGCAGGAACCATGGTTTACTAAGGAAGTTGAATTTCTCTTCAAGAAGAAGAAGAAGACTTAAGTTAGGATGAAATGTGATGGTTCAGTTAAGGCACTTGCGAATTACAGGTTAACCAGGAAAGACCTAAATTGAGAGCTAAGAAGAGCCAGGAGGGACATGAAAATTCAATGGCGGATAGGATCAAGGAAAACTCTAAAGCTTTCTATAGCTATATCAGGAATAGTATGACTAGAGTAAGATCAGGGCCAATCAAGCATAGTAGAGGAAAGTTGTGCGTGGAGTCAAAGGAGATAGGGGAAGCATTAAATGAGTACTTTTCACCAGTATTCACACTAAACAATAGCGATGTGGTCGAGGACAATACTGAAATACAGGCTCCTAGACCAGATAGGATTGAGGTGTATAAGGAGGAGGTGTTAGCAATTCTGGAAAGCATAAAAATAGATAAGTCCCCTGGGCCAAATGGGATTAATGCTAGGATTCTCTGGAAAGCCAGGGAGGATATTGCCAAGCCTTTGACTTTGTTCTTTATGTCATCATTGTCCATAGGAATAGTGCTAGAAGACTGGAGGATAGCAAATGTTGTTCCCTTGATCAAGAAGGGGAGTAAAGACACCCCTGGAAATTATAGACCTGTGAGTGTTACTTCAATTGTGGGTAAAGTGTTGGAAAAGGCGCTAAGAGATAGGATTTATAATCATCTCGAGAGGAACAAGTTGAGTAGGGATAGTCCAGATGGTTTTGTGAAGGGTAGGTTGTGCCTCACAATCCTGATTGAGTTCTTTGAGAAGATGGCTAAACAGGTGGATTAGGGTAAGATGGTTGATGTGGTGTATATGGATTTCAGTAAGACATTTGATAAGGTTCACCACGGTAGGCCATTGCACAAAATACGGATGCATGGGATTAGGGGTGATTTAATGATTTGGATCTGTAAACTGGCTAGCTGAAAGAAGACAGACAGTGGTGGTGGTGGGAAATATTCATCCTGGAGTTCAGTTACTAGTGGGGTACTGCAAAGATATGTTTTGGGTCCACTGTTGTTTGTCATTTATATAACTGACCTGGATGAGGGTATAGAAGGATGGGTTAATAAATTCGCAGATGGCACTAAGGTCAGTGAGAGTAGTGGACGGTGCCGAAGGATGTTGTAGATTACAGAGAGACATAGGTAAGCTGCAGAGTTGGGCTGAGAGGTGGCAAATAGAGTTTAATGTGGAAATATCTGAGGTGATTCACTTTGAAAGGAGTAACAAGAATGCAGTGTACTGGACTAATGGTAAGATTCTTGGTCGTGTAGATGAGCAGACAGACCTCAGTGTCCAGGCAAATAGATCCTTGAAAGTTGCCACCCAGGTTGATCGAGTTGTTAAGAAGGTATACCAGAGCTTTTACTGGTAAAGGGATTGAGTTTTGGAACCATGAGATAATGATACAGCTGTACAAAGTTCTGTGCGGCCATATTTAGAGTATTACGTACAGTTACAATCACCACATTATAGGAAGGATGTGGAAGTTTTAGAAAGGGTTCTGAGGAGCTTTTTACTAAGATGTTGCCTGGTATGGAGGCAAAGTCTTATGAGGAAAGGCTGATGGACTTGAGGTTGCTTTCATGAGAGAGAAGAAAGTTGAGAGGCAACTTAATTAGACATATAAGATAATCAGAGGGTTAGATCGAGTGAACAGTGATAGCCTTTTTTCCTCAATGATAGCCTTTTTTCCTGGTGATGGCCAGCACAAGAGGCCATAGCTTTAAATTGAGGAGTGATCGATACAGGACAGATGTCAGAGGTAGTTTCTTTACTCAGAGAGTAGCAGGGGTGTGGAATGCACTGCCTGCAACAGTAGTAGACTCGCCAACTTTAAGGATATTTAAATGGTCTTTGGATAAGCATATGGATAAGAATGGAATAGAGTAGGTTAGGTGGGCTTCAGATTGATTCCACAGGTTGGTGCAACATTGAGGGTCAAAGGGCCTGTACTGCGCTGTAATGTTCAATGTTCTATATTCTATGTTCTCTGTTCCCCTCCCCTGAAATGTCACCATTCTGGAAGGATTTGTTCCCTCCTCCATCACTTTAAATAGCTCCTCACACATCTGCCACCCCTTGGCACTTTCCCATGCAATCAGAGAAGGTGTAACACTTGCCCATTTAACTTCGTTCAATCTCGTCTATTGTGTGTAACCTCTGCTACATTGGCAAAACCAAACATAGATTGGATGATCGCTTTGTGGAACACCCAGACTTTGGCACGATGGGCCAAATAGCCTCCTTCTGCACTGTAATAATTCTGTGATCATTTTGTGAATGAGCATAACCTCCCCTTTGCTTATCATTTCAATGTACTGTCTTGTTGTCGTGCCAACCTTTCCATCCTGGGCCATTACAGTGTTCCAGTGACTTTCAGCACAAGCTGAACGAGCAGAACCCAACTTTCTGCTTATGTTTTATAACTTTCATGACTCAAGATTGAGTTCAATAATTTCAGAGCATGAGCATAATTGATTATAATCCTTTCTCCCACCACCAGGATCTTGTTTACATGTGTTTGCTCACAATATTGTCAGCAATTCACAGGAGCCATTTACATCTATTTTTCAGCCTCATCTTCTCTCTCCTACCATCAGCACACTCTTTGTCTTTTGATCTGAGTACCATTATTGTCTGTTCTTCTTGTTCCTTGCACCTCCCCTCTATTTCCAGTAAATAGTAAGCAAGATAGCCATAAAAAGTAAGACAATATTAGCAGACTGGTCAGTTGGGCAGAGCAGTGGCAAATAGAATTCGACACAGAAAAGTGTGAGGTAATGACCTTTGGGAGGGAAAACGAGGCAAGGGATTACACAGAATAACACCTCAACTCTGCTGAAGAGTCATCTAGACTTGAAATGTTAGCTTGTTCTCTCTCCATGGATACTGTCTGACCAGCATTTGTTGTTCTCAAGGGATTAACTATAAATGGTTAGACCCAGGAAAATACTGAAGGTCAGACGGACCTTGCTGTTCATATCCACAGATCACATAGATAACAGAGCAGATGGAAAAGGACTTTTACAAAACAGGTGGGATGCTTGAAAGAGGTGATTGCTTGGTGGAAATACTGCTACAGCTCTTAATCTAGAGATCAAAGTAATGTTCTAAGGACAAAAACAGAAATTGCTGGAAAATCTCATCAGGTCTGGCAGCAGAGAAGAGAAATCAGAGTTAACATGTTAGGTCAAGTAATGCTTCCTCAGAACTGATGTGAGCTGGAAAAATGTCAGTTTATGCAGAAGAGAGGGAGGTGGGAGGGGCTAAGCAGTAAACAATAGGTGAGGATAGAGGTATAATTACAATGCTTAAAAGACATTTGGAATATCCCTGAGTAGGAAAGGTTTGGAGGGATTTGGGCCAGGGACAGGCAAATGGGACTAGTTTAGCTTGGGATTATGTTTAGCATGGACTATTCGGAATGAAGGATCTGTTTCCATGGTGTATGACTTTGTGATCATGGCTCGATATCAGTTGAACAGATAAAGAAATGGATAACAATCTGGCTAGGAAGGTGCATAGCTATTAATGGGGAATGTTAGTGACTAACAATGGGTTGTGTGTAATAGCAGTCTATGTGAAATATGTTACATAGAAACAACATTTTCCTAGCGACTATCAGTTCTCCACCTGACGAATGAACAGTGCTCCAAAAGTTTGTAATTTAAATAAACCTGTTGGACTATAACCTGGTGTCATGTGACTTCTGACCATGTCCACTCAAGTCCAACACTGGCACCTCCACATCATGACCGTCAGTTCTGAGGAAGCATCACTTGATCTAACATGTTAACTCTGATTTCTCTCTACAGATGCTGCCAGACCTGTTGAGCTTTTCCAGCAATTTCTATTTTTGTTTCTGATTTACAGCATCTGCATTCTTTCACTTTTTAATGTTCTAGGGATCCAATTCAAATCCTACCATTGCAGAAAATCTCGAATTAAGAGTCCCATGATGAAACTATGACCGAATGTCAAAAAAAACATCTGGTTCACTCATGTACTTTAGAGAAGGAAACTGTCATCCTTACCTAATTAAGCCTGCATGTGACTCCAGACCCACAGCAATGTGGCTGACTTTTAACAGTCCTCTAGACAATTAAGGATGGGCAATAAATGCTAGCCTGGCCATTGATGGAGTTCAATGTAGCTAAGTGTGAAGTCATTCACTTTGGTAGGAGTAACAAGAAGATGGATTACTGGGCTAATGGTAGGCTACTTGGTAGTGTGGATGAGCAGAGGGACCTTGGTGTCCATGTACACAGATCTCTGAAAGTTGCCACCCAGGTAAATAGTGCTGTGAAGAAGGCATATGGTGTACTGGGATTTATTGGTAGAGGAATTGAGTTCCGGAGTCCTGAGGTCATGTTGCAGTTGTATAAGACTCTGGTGCGGCTTCATCTGGAGTATTGTGTGCAGTTTTGGTCGCCATACTATAGGAAGGATGTGGAGGCATTGGAACGAGTGCAGAGGAGGTTTACCAGAATGTTGCCTGGCATGGTAGGAAGATCGTATGAGGAAAGGCTGAGGCACTTGGGGCTGTTCTCATTGGAGAAAAGAAGGTTTAGGGAAGATTTGATAGAGGTGTACAAGATGATTAGGGGTTTAGATAGAGTTGACAGTGAGAACCTTTTTCCGCTAATGGAGTCAGCTGTTACTAGGGGACACAGCTTTAAATTAAGGGGTGGTAGGTATAGGACAGATGTTAGGGCTGGATTCTTTACTCAGCTGGTTGTGAGTTCATGGAATGCCCTGCCAGTAGCAGTGGTGGACTCTCTCCCTCTTTATGGTCATTCAAGCGGGCATTGGATAAGCATATGGAGGTTATTGGGCTAGTGTAGGTTAGGTAGGCTTCGGTCGGCGCAACATCGAGGGCAGAAGGGCCTGTACTGCGCTGTATTTTTCTATGTTCTATGTTCTATGATGCTTACATCATCTGAATGAATCAAAAAAAAATTAAGAAGACATAGAACACAAGAGATTATGCCAGAACTGAAGAAACTCACAACCGGAGACCTGATGGAGGTGTCTAATATTATGAGGGGCATTGATGGAAACAATAGGAAAACACCTTTTCTAGAGTAGAGAAGTCAGTAACTGGGGCATAGGTTAAACATTAGAAGTCAAAGGATAAAAGGAGAGTTGAGGACAAATATTTTCACCTGAAAGATGGTGAGAAATCTGGAACTTACTGCCTGAAAAGGTAGTTGAATTAGAAACATTAGTAATAGTTAAGCAGTGTATAGATATTCACTTGCATTGCAATAGCCTCCAGGGCCATGGGCCAAGAGCTAGTGTAGTCAGTTCTTTATTGACCTGTGGAACTCAACGGAACTGATTGACTTTTATCTGTGCTGTAAACATCCATGAATCTATGATCTTCTCAACCCCACCATGGATTCTGAGGAAGAGTCATTGGACCCGAAATATTCACTCTAATTTCTCTCTTTAGATGCTCCCAGACTTACTGATCTTTTCCAGCCATTATAGTTTTTGTTATTGATTTCTAGCACCTGCAGTTTTTTGTTTTTTATTACACCATGGTACCACAGTGATCGTCTGAAGATTTACTTTCCCGGCACAACATAACACAAACAAGGAAGAGTTTAGATCAGAGTGGTGTTGGAAAAGTACAGCAGGTCAGGCAGCATCTGAGGAGCAGGGCAAGCCCTTCATCAGGAATTAAGGAAGTCAGCTCAAATGACTGAAGTAAATGAATAATATTAATGTTACTCAGATGCCAAGAGCTAATGCTTTTATAATCCCAGTTATACACATTTAAAAAATAGATGTTAGAAAAAGCAGATAGAAGTAAGGGAATTTTGAAATCAAAAGAGAAAATGCTGGAAAATCTCAGCAGGTCTGGCAGCATCTGTAAGGAGAGAAAAGAGCTGATGTTTTGAGTCTAACTGACCCTTTGTTTCAGATTCCAGCATCTGCAGTAACTTGCCTTTATATAAGGGAATATTGACTTTGCACAAAGGTATAACACAGATGCAAGCAGATTAGTGACTGTTTTTTCGTATTTTCTGATCTGAGCCAACTTTTGAGTAGAGGCTACTTTGTTAAACTTAAACAGTTATTGAAAACCATCTCCAAAATCCCACAGTTCTTGGACGGAACATTTTGTGAATCAGCCATGAATCAGGAGCAATGACCACCACTTGCAACAAACAAGAAAAATCAATCTCATAATTTGGAAAACCAGTTATCAAATCTTTCTTTAAAGCTAGACTTCATCTTATAAAAAAAACAAATAACTTGATATTAAAATCATTTTTCTTCATGAGAAACCATTTTAAAATATAAGTAAATTGGCTAGCTGTGTGTTGTAATGTGTTCAGGCTGGGATTTGTCTGGTTTGGCATTGTTTATGTTGAAAGTACAGTAACACCATGTGGAATTCTCCACCCTACTATGGTATAAATATCATTGTTGCACCAAAATAACTTTCATCTAACTACAGCCCTCATTTCCTTGCTTTGATTCACTTACGTCAAGTAATCTCACTGGACTCTTCAACTCAATACCAGTTGCACTACACCATTTTTTTCAGCCACCTAAATGCAGACACTTTGGGGATAATTGAGATTGCTGACAAAAAAAGCAATCATGATACATGGTTAACCCTCAGTTGTTGATTGAAATACAGTACTCCAACTGCCTGCTCATTAGAATGATTTCTCCATGCAGCTATTTGTGTCGTTCATTAATTGTTTGCATAAATAGGCGGTCCAAAATCTGAGTTTCCCCAGCCCTTTGTAAAGCTGTACACTGTTTAAAACCACTCTCTGCCTTGTCATGACTCCAGCTCATGGTAATACTGGACGAGTCAGAGCTCAGACTGAAACTAAGTTTTATTTTTCATTTTGTTTCCTTTAGTGGTCAGTCATTGAGCATATTACCAAGAGGCTGCCAAATTCTTTTAACAAACGTCATGAAAACTACTAATGCCGGTTTTCAGACCAACTGATTGATCAATACATGGTCACCTTTGATACAAATCCAGATCTGACCAAATCAAAATGTATATGCCAGTAGTCCTTGATCTGAGTTTGATGCTGTTCCATATGGGTTATTCCTTGTGGGATATCTGCAGAGATCAATGACCCAGCTCCTAATTGCCAGGATGAAGGCCTGGAAGAATTTCAATGATTGCTCATGAGTTCTCAAAGTCAGTGATTGTCCTTTCAAGTTTCATAGCAAATAATTGAACAATTGCACTACACTACCTTCTACATTTTATACTGATTTTCATCAATCAAGACTCATGCCTGACTCATCAACCTGTTCCATGCACACCATTGCTCTAAGCCTCACATGCACTACTGACAGCATGCACACTGTGTCAGCTGTTCAGTTAGGGCAAACAAACAGATTTACAGAAGTTATTGATGTGCTCCCTCTGTTGTGCTAGGGTAGGTAGCTCACAGCCAAGGGGTACAACACATAACTGAAGAGAAACCTGCACACTTGCATTTTCTAATCTCCTCTGCCACCTCATAGAGAGAACAGTGCCAGCCATTACAAGTATACCAATTGCTGAGATTAAGGCTAGTCATTATGGAGCAGGAACCATTGAATCATAGAACCCCAACAGTGTGGAAGAAGACCATTCGACCCCTTGATTCCACAACAACCTGGTCGAGGTAGGTGAGGACATGGATTTGAAGTTACAATTGGATCAGCCATGATTTCACTAGAAGAGCAGAACTAAGATGCTGAGTGGTGACTCAAGTAAATAAAAGCAAGGTGCATATGCTTGTATATTTAAATATCACTTAAATCTTTCTCAATGCTGAAGAAGTTGTTTAGCAGTGTGAGGTTCAGAGAAGGTGTTAGCTGGAGCACTGAGCTCTGAAATTGTGTGTGTGTGTGTGAGAGAGAGAGTAACACAATTTGTGCATGGTGTTGAACACAATTTGTGGCAAAACTGTATGCTATAATATTCTTGATATGGAAGTACCGATGTTGGACTCGGGTGGACACAGTCAGAAGTCACATGACACTAGGTTATAGTCCAACAGATTTATTTGAAATCACAAACTTTTGGAACTCTGCACCTTCATCACATGAAGCTTTTGACCTTCTTTGGTTGCTGCACTATGGATCTCTCTGTAACTGTTCTGGTTTATTGGTAGTCTCATTGGGCTCGATGCTGGCATCTTGGGGTTTGTGGAAAAATTCATGAAGCTTCTTTCACCTGATGAATTCCTCTGTGTCTGCTGCAAGAACCAGTGGGGTCCATTTTGGTAGTGGGGCAGAAATTGAGCCCTCAGCTGACAACTTTGATTTTGTCTGGTTGCAGGGTATGGGCAGACAAGTTGATGATGGATTTCCCCATGGTAATATTGGTTTCAACAACAGCACGGGGGGAGGTTTGGTTACTGCTGGTGGTGATGCCAAGTTTCTCCAGTTTTATGTTCTTGGTATGCACATAGATAGTGTAGTTTTGTTGCCTCGTCTGCTTAGCAGTGTCTCATAGCTGGTCCAATGTATCCTGAACACAAGCTGAGAACATGGACTCTATCTCGACCTCAAGGTTTTTTTTAGATTACTTACAGTGTGGAAACAGGCCCTTCGGCCCAACAAGTCCACACCGACCCGCTGAAGCGCAACCCACCCATACCCCTACATTTACCCCTTACCTAATACTACGGGCAATTTAGCATGGCCAATTCACCTGACCCGCACATCTTTGGACTGTGGGAGGAAACCGCAGCACCCGGAGGAAACCCACGCAGACACGGGGAGAACGTGCAAACTCCACAAGTCTGTCGCCTGAGTCGGGAATTGAACCCGGGTCTCAGGCACTGTGAGGCAGCAGTGCTAACCACTGTGCCACTGTGCCGCCATGTTGTGATGTCTGTTGTACAGCTGGTGTGCGGGATGATTGAGGAGTGTGTGAGAGGTGTGACAGCAGAGTGTCTCAGAACAGTCTGTGCTGCAGGCCAACTTGAGTGGGTTCATGATCTGTAACCCTTTCGGGATCTTCTCTGCTTTCTTGCAGAAATGTGGTATCTGTGTCAATATGTGCAATCTTCTTGGAGATCCTCTCCACTTTTAGCCAATGGTTTGTGGTGTCCATGATGTCGAGGTGCCAGTGTTGGACCCAGGGTGAAGAGTCAGAAGTCACACAACTCCAGGTTATAGTCCAACAGGTTTATTTGAAATCACAAGCTTTTGGAGCACTGCCCCTTCATCCCATGAAGTGATTTCACTTGAAAAAGGAGCTCCGAAAACTCAGGATTTCAAATAAACCTCTTGAACCACAACTTGCAGTCATGTGACTTTTGACTTTATTCTTGATTTCATTAGGTGACCAAAGATGATCTTCAAAGTTTGCTGAGGTAAGGAAACATAATTTATTCAGGAAACATCTTACTTCACCTTTACCTTGCCCTGAGGGTGCAAGGCAAAAAAAAAGTCTGTAACATTGCATTCATTCCCAAGCTGATATACGCTTTGTCTCATCAGCACATCACACAGTAAGACAAGATCCTTTATAATTAATTTATGTGTTCCTAAATGACATCTAAAGGGTTAAAACAACAGATACCACTGAGCAAAATTTCACATCCGAATACTTTCAAACTATTAAATATTCAGCTCCCACCTGTACATACACATTTTGTGAAGGACGGTGTCACTGATGTTTGCCAGCTTTAGATTCAGAGGGTTTATTATTCTTGCATGCCCCTCCTTTATGTTTAGAGAGCAGGCACCCAATAATGTGCCAATTATTTTCCTTCATGGAATGTATGGAGAGCTGGCTCAGCCAACATTTATTGATGTCCCAAATTACCCTTCCCTAAAGGACATTAGTTAACTAATTTTACATGAGTCCTGTTGTAATTTCAGATTGTATTGATTTCCAGAACATCAATCCAGGATTCTGAATTCTCAATCCAATGCCATTGCCACAATGCACCTATGGTGGCTCAGTGGTTAGCACTGATGCCTCACAGTATGAGGGATCTGGGTTCAATTCCAACCTTGGGCAACTGACATCTTGGAGCTTAAATGTTCTTCTTATGTCTGTGTAGGTTTCCTCCCAAAGTCAAAGATGTGCAGGTTAGGTGGATTGGCCATGCTAAATTACCCACTGTGCACAGGGATGGGCAGACAAGGCTGGTTATCCATAGGAAATGCAGAGCTACAGGGTTGGGGTGGGTCTGGTTGGAATGCTCTTTGGAGGGTTAGTGTGGGCTGAATGGTCTGCTTCCACATTGTAGGGATTCTATGATTCCTGAATCAGTTACCATCTTTAGATGAATTAATGCCACTAAACTGTGAATGAATGTGAATACTTTCCACATCGAACAAAAATATGTTGGAGGGGTTTGTTATGCATATTACAGGCTGCTATGTTTCCTTCATTACAATAACAACTGCACAACAAAGAGTACTTCATTGGTACTGAAACACTTGAGACATCTAGTGATTGTGATAAGACCATCCAAATTGATCTTTATTTTTTATTATCCCTCAGATAATCTGTTCCAATAATAGCCTTCTCTTGATTCAATGTCAGTAGCTTTTACTTTGTAACCTTTTGATTTTTAACCTTTCCAGTGCTATTCTATACCAGCCACCCACTTTGTTCTCCCCTCGAAGACCCTATCCCCCAAACCTCCTGTCCATTTATCCTTAGCTTTTGCATGCGTTTCCTCACCATCATCTTCCCAGGTCTGATTGAAAGTCATTGCCTGAAACATTTATTCAGCCTTCCTCTGCGGAGATGGCATTGTGCATGCTCCCAACATTTTCTGCACTCAGTTTTGAGTTACATATTCAGCAATACACTGTATGCTTAATGCACATTTGTACCTTATTAAAACACCTGCGAATCAGGAAAGGGATGCGGTTTACTGTGCCACCAGGTGTCTGGACAAAATTAAAACAAACTCTTAACAACGTCAAAGGAATAATTGTCTTTGTCTTGTCAATAGTAGCAGATTCCTGTCTGGAGGACTGCTGCTCTTGGGGATGGTGGTAAGGTTTATGTTATAAAATGAGAAATGGCGTTGCTTTTTGCAGCAGAGAGGGACATTTTGTTGTCTTTCGTTACCATTTCCAGAAGAAGAACTAGGAGCGTTTGGCCTCAAATTCAGACCTTTGCATGGAATATCCAAATTTGGAAATGTTGAGACTCCTGCCTGATTTTTACTCAATTCCCAGTGCTTCACTTTCAACGGTAAGGAACCTGAATCCAATCAGCTATTCTGTAACATCAAGTCCTAACAGGTCATGCTGGGAACATGTATTCTGTACAACAACTGGCCCCGGAAAGAGGGGACAGGGAATAGTTCCTTCCTATGCTTTCCTGCTTCTTGATGATTGACAGACCAAATCTGAATCGGTTTATGGGACTTGCCCAGTAAAGTTCTCACTCCTTTGGGGTGCAGCAATACTATGCAATTCAGCTGGCTCACTAACTGCCTCTCACATCCAGGATTCTCAACTCTCAAAAACTTTGGAAAGGAAACCATAAGTGATTATAATTCTAGTAAAGCAGTATTTTGTGTTAGTGTGCTGCAGAGGGTAACCTGACAAATATTTATTTATTAACATGGGGGAATATAATGTAAAGGCGATACTGGTGCGAGTGCTGGCTCCAGTCGTACACGTGACTTGAATGTGCAATGGGTGAACATGTGACGCTCGATCAGATTACACTTCCCTGAAAATGTTGCACTCAAAAAGGTAGAGTCTCCATTTTTAATGTGTATTCATTGTTAGTTGGTCTATGAAAAGAAAGTCTTTATGCACTGCCCAGAGTGGATAGGGTAGCCCAGCTGCCCTGATGAATGTTTCCTTATGTTCAATCTCTGAAAATCTCACAATCTTTAAAAAGTACATGGATGAGCACTTGAAGTGTCGCAACATTCAAGCCTGTGGGCCTAGTGTGGTTAAATGGGATAGTATAAGTGTTAGTGTATTTTTTTATAGCACAGAGGTCAAATGGCATCTCAGTTACTGTCTAATTTTATGATTTTCTCTCTCCATTCATCAAATATGGATGGAGAGAGAAACTTTTCATTATCTCAAAATGCACAAAGCACTCCAAAGCACTCAAGCAACATCAATTGTCCAGATGCATGAAAACTTAATTTTAAAATACCATTTCATCCTCCGCTTCAGTGCAAATGTTTTCAGAAAGTGGAATAAAATTCTACCATAGAACTGTTACCATGTACAAGGAGGTCATTTGGCCCATTGTGTTCATACTGTCAGTTGCGACCACCTCGTCCCAAAACTAGCTGTTCGCACAGGGAGGTGAACAATTGGGACTGACATAATGAGGGAGGCTGGCTAGTAGTAAAAAAGGAACTGTTTGGAGAAGCAAGGCTATAACAAGCAATTACCCAAAGTGGTATCAGTGCCCCCAGGAGGTGTGTCTATCTTCCAAAGAGATCTTGGGCAATCCAGGAGGTACACATTAAAAATGGAGACTCTACCTTTTTGCTAACTCTTGGCACTATTGCCATATATTTAATCTATTTCAAAGTCACACAGAAGCCAAGATGTGAATGTTAACAACTAAAAAATAGGAGGGTAGTGTTTTCGTTCACATGCATGTATTTTCTCTTACTGGGAGATCTTCTGTAATGTTTCTATCACTAACTATAGGGGCTTATTGTGTGTGAGGTCTCAGACTCTTCACAGGTGACTATTCATATTGCCTGACTAAACGTCAAAACTGTGTTGGATTGTGTTACACATCTTGCGGGTCTTCATTGGCCTACTCGCTTATTGGGATCTTTTGCCTTACCCGCTGTTCCAAGGGTCCATGCACATTAGAAAGCTTGACATCCCTATACCTTTTTTTGACACCCTTTTTTGATGTTGGTGTGCATCTTGGGAGTGGATCAAAGGTACTGGCTATGAGTCCTCACAAGCATCTCTCATTGCTTACAACTTCATTTTTGTTTCAAATTCTCAAACCTGACACCTAAATACCTGCCCTCACCAGGCTTTAATGGAGATAGGTCAACATGCAAACTAACAACTGGCTACCAATAGCGACGTCAGCAATTTAAATTTTTTAAGAGGCTGTTAGCCTTGCCTTTACTGATGTAATCTGGTTGGTCCTCCAATCCTGTTTTGATTTAATCCTTAGTCCCTCCTTCACGTTTTCATTCACTTAGGCATTGTCCTTTGTTGAGAAGGGCACTGCTTAGTCCCTGGCCACTCGGGTGTTTCCTTTATTCCTGGTGGTGGAACATGAATAAAGTTTTCTGTGCTTGTTGTTTCTTCACTATGTCCTATACCTACATGCGCAAAGAGAAAAAAAAAGAAAAAGAAGGAAAAAAAACAGGAATCTCAAATAAGCACTACTGCTGTTTGAAAAACAATATAAAATCATGGAATTTAGAATCTCCTCAGTTTGGAAACAAATAGAAGAAAAAAAATAATCTAGTTGGTCAGATTTCCCAGCTGCTGAAGATGGCAAGGATTTCAGGGAGAAATTAACGACCTTTCAAGCACTGTTTGTGGGCCAAGAGAAATGAGAGAGATACACCATTCCTGAACACCTGTCCTTTCCACCTGAGCCCCAGGTTTGCCCCCTCGTTGGGGATCAAATCAAATATAACATCTGCTGTGAGTCAAGTATCAAAAGTCCTTCCTACCCACCAGGATCAGACCCATTATTGGAATCAGGGAATACGTTTGTTATCTCTCTCTGGTATCATACCAATCCTGCAGTAATTCAGCTAACTGCTCTAGATCCATGTGTGCTAGGTGCACTGACTGTGACATGACTGCCATGTTTGGTGTCTGTATATGGATTATATTTTCAGTCTTCTGGCAGCTCCTTTTATTGTTTCTCATATTAACAACAGCCAGTAAGACAATGTTTTTCTTTGTTTAAATGAGAACTTAAGTTAGAGAGTCATTCAGCACAGAAACAGAGCTATTGGCCCGATTCAGGCGGCACGATGGCACAGTGGTTAGCACTGCTGCCTCACAGCACCAGAGACCGGGTTCAATTCCCACCTCGGGTGACTGTGTGGAGTTTGCACATTCTCTCCGTGCCTGCGTGGGTTTCCTCCGGGTGCTCTGATTTCTTCCCACAATCCAAAAATGTGCAGGTTAGGTGAATTGGCCATGTAATATTGCCTGTAGTGTTAGGTGAAGGGGTAAATGTAGGAAATGGGTCAGGGTGGGTTGCGCTCCGAAGGGACGGTGTGGACTTGTTGTGCCAAAGGGCCTGTTTCCACACTGTAAGCAATCTAATCTAAGTTATCTAATCTGGTCTAATATTACCTGTCAGGTGGATTGACCTCCTGGGAACCTGTCAAGTACCAAAGTTGCAAACTGGGACCTTTGAGGATCCATGGAATTTGTAGGAACATGGAACTATGGTCTGTTCCTCTCCTCCCTCCCCCACCTGACTAACCCAGCCCTGTCATATTTAGAAGTGGTAAAGACAAGTGTAAGCGCAGCATTTAGAAGACATTTGGACAGGTACATGAAGATGAAAGATTTAGGGGGATATGGGCCAAATACAGGCAAATGGGATGAGTTCAGTTTGGAAAACATGATCAGCATGGATGAGAGAAAGTGAGGACTGCAGATGCTGGAGATCAGAGTCAAAAAGTGTGACACTGGAAAACGCAGCAGGTCAGGCAGCATCCGAGGAGCAGGAAAATTGATGTTTCAGGCATAAACTCTTCAATGAATTAGGCCAACGGCTCTGTTTCCGTGCTGAATGACTCTCTAACTTATGTTCTCATTTAAACAAAGAAAAACATTCTCTTACTGGCTGTTGTTAATATGGGAAACAGTAAAAGGAGCTGCCAGAAGACTGGAAATATAATCCATGTTCAGACCCCAAACATGGCCGTCGTGTCACAGTCAGTGCACCTAGCACACATGGGTCAAAATATTTCCTGTATACCAAATCTACATGGGTGAAATTCAGAAACAATGTGTGAAAGTATCTTACCTCTGTCTCACGATGGTGCTAACTGAAATCAATTTGGCCGCATTTAATTGAAAGAGTTCAAGAGTCTGTGCTTCAGACATGCCCATAATTATTGCAGATTTCTTCCAGGTTACTAACTTTAAGGCGAGCATCGACAGTGGCTACACTAGAAAATTCCCACCAGGAGTGGCTTTCAGACGCTAAAGTCAAATCATGAGATATTGAAGGCAAATATGGCAAAATATTTAATCCTTCTGAACTAAAATCTCTCATTTTGACCACCACATAAAAGATCTCTAAAAGTCTAAAATCATGATCCTGAAATAACAGTCACTCAGTAATGAAAGTTGCTTGTGATTTCAATCTCCAGTCTGCCAGTTGGCTCTGAACTGATGGTGAGAATGAAGGCTAAGGAATCCAAAAGCATTATTGAATTTACAACTCCCCACTGGGTTATCATGGAACAGTATTAGTAGCTGTCAAGGACATGAGTTGGCTGAGGCTTTCATGTCCCACTGTCCCTGCTGGAGGAAGCGCAAGGGGTTAGAAGGTAAAGCTGAAAAGTTATATTTTTATATTGAAAAAAACATTGGAGTCTTAAGGATAGAAATGTCAGTGATTGGCAGCGTTAATGGAACATAAGGGCCCATGTGAATTAAGCAGAGGTGGAACCCATGTGGATTAGAACAACAATGATTTACATTTCCAGTGTTGGTAGCCAGCAGGATGTTATGTCATTTGGGCAATACTGTTATACAGTTGTATTTGAAAGACTGATCCAGACAGAGAATTTGCTGCGAGTAACACCCAGTGTAGGAGGAAATCATACATGTGTGTAAGATATGTCTTTTACATATAAGTAATTTGGTTTACTGATAGCAAGTGAAGAACAAATCAACAACTTAAATACCGCCTTTAATGTAGTAAAAACATCTAAAGCACTTTAAAATGAACTTAATCTCTATGGATGCCAATGTTTTTACATAATTTTAACATTAAAGTACATGTTATTATGAATACATTTCTCTGTCCAATTACAAATGAATAATTGTTAAAACACTGGTCCTTGTAATTAGATTGCACTTCTGTCCCTGTAGATATTTCACAACTGGGATAAAGTTTTACTTTCTGTAGGAAACTATCATTCAACAGACCACAACATGTTGTCCAACCTTGACCTAGTTTTAAGATTTATTATGAGATTATAATTTGTTCTAAATAAACATTCAGCATGTTTCTTTGAAGTTTTCCTGAAAGCGCACATGAACAATGAATCTTCTTCAAAGTTTTTTTTATATACAGTCTGGCTCAGTAAATCTTTTCTGACAGTGGAGGATTGCTGCTTGTACCGAATCTCCATAAGGTCAGTCTCACTATTCTGTTGCTGCTGTGCAGATCGATGAAATATTGCTAATTAACTTGGAAAAAAAATGAAATATTCTTGTGCATTTTCTGAGGTGCAGGATAGCACAATGCAAGGAAGGAAAGGTTAGATATGTCAGAATATGACAATGCTAATGGACTACAAAGGTACCCAGTAGACTTGCTCTCTCCACAGATGCTGCCAGACATGCTGAGCTTTTCCAGCAATTTCTATTTTTGTTTCTAATTTCGAGAATCCGCAGTTCTTTTTTTTCAGACATGTAAAGGGCGTTTCTTTTTTAACAAATAGACCATCTGAAAGTGTTATATTGCCAATGAGGCACTTTTACAATGTTGTCACTGCTGTAATATAGGAAACACAGCAGCTAATTTGTGCACATCAGGTTCAAAAAATAAGTTTGAGATTACAAACAACTTAATTTGTATTTCAATATTATAAGTTTCGATTACATTTGTTAAAGTTTCAGTTATTTAGTGTAATATTAATTTTAGTTTAGGAGACGACTTGTAGCTGGGTGCTCGTTGTTGTGGTTCTGTTCGTCGAGCTGGGAATTTGTGTTGCAGACGTTTCGTCCCCTGTCTAGGTGACATCCTCAGTGATTGGGAGTCTCCTGTGAAGCGCTTCTGTGATGCTTCCTCCGGCATTTATAGTGATTTGTACCTGCTGCTTCTGGTTGTCAGTTCCAGCTGTCCGCTGCAGTGGCCGGTATATTGGGTCCAGGTAGATGTACTTATTGATTGAATCTGTGGATGAGTGCCATGCCTCTAGGATACTATTATAGGACAAGTCAAACAGAGAACAGCCAGGGAATTCCTAGAGGCATGGCACTCATCCAGGCCCATCCCCCTACATTTACCCCTTCACCTAACACTACAGGCAATTTAGCATGGCCAATTCACCTAACCTGTATATTTTTGGACTGTGGGAGGAAACCGGAGCACCCGGAGGAAACCCACGCAGACACGGGGAGAACGTGCAAACTCCACACAGTCAGTCGCCTGAGGTGGGAATTGAACCTGGGTCTCTGGCGCTGTGAGGCAGCAGTGCTAACCACTGTGCCACCGTGCCACCCATGGAATTGCATTTCCACCTCTACCACTTCTTCATTCCATAACCTCTCTGTGTGAAAAAGTTGCCCGTCAGGTCCCTTTAAAATCTTTCCCCTCACACATTAAACCTATGCCCTCTAGTTTTGGACAGAAATAACCTAGGAAAATAACTTTGCTATTGATTCTATCTATGCCCCTCATGATTTTATAAACTTCTATAAGATTACCTCTCAGCTTCCAACGCACCAGGAAAAAAAGTCCTAGCCTATCCAGCCTCTCCTTATAACAGCAACATGTTTGTAAATCTTTTTTGTATTCTTTTCAGTTTATTAACATTCTACCACTAGCAGGACAGCCAGAATTGTATGCAGTACTCCAAAATTGGCCATTCCAATGTCCTGTTGTAACATAACATCCCAACTCCATACTCAACGCTCTGACTGATTAAGGCAAATATGCCGAATGTCTTCATCAACACCCTGTCTATCTGTGACTTTCACTTTCAAGGAACTATGGATTTGCACCCATCGTGTCTTTGTTCAACCATACTTCCCAGAGGAGAAAGTGAGGTCTGCAGATGCTGGAGCTCAGAGCTGAAAATGTATTGCTGGAAAAGCACAGCAGGTCAGGCAGCATCCAAGGAACAGGAAATTTGACGTTTTGGGCATAAGCCCAGACCCCTACCATTAAGTGTATAAGTCCTACCCTTGTTTGTCTTACCAAAATGCAACAACTCACACTTAAATAAACTCCAGCTATCATTCCTCAGTCCATTAACCCAGTTGACCAAGATACCATTTTTCTACCTAACTCAATGGTCACAATGTTTACAACAACCTCTGACTGCTCAGACTCCTCTTTCACAATTTGCTGCAACTGCTCCAAAACATCCTTGATCCTGGCACCCGGGAGACAACACACCATCTTGGAGTCTTGCTCATAGCCACAGAACCTCTGTGTGTGCCCCTGACTATGAGTCCTGTATCACAGTTGCTTGCTTGGATTTTGCCATACCCTGCTTTATAGCAGAGCTAGTTGTGGTGCCAAAGACCTGGCTGTTACTGCTATTTTCACTTGAGAAGCTACTCCCCCCCCTAACAGTATCAAACTAGATAATTTGTTTGAGAGAGGGATAGCCACAGGAGACACTTGCACTACCTGCCTACCTCTTCTGGCTGTTACCCATCTGCCTGACTGTACCTTCGGTGTAACCGTCTGCCTGAAGGGACTGTCTATCAGACTCTCTGCCTTGTGTATGCTCCTCATTGCTTCCAACTGCCACTCCAACCAATCCATGTGGTCTGAGAGGAGCTGCAGGCAGACACACTTGTTGCAGACGTAGTCCCTTATCCACAGTTTTGTATTTAAGAATGCTTAAGAATACTCTTAAGCTCCTATACCGTTCCCAGTATTTGCACACTGTTGCCAGATATATTCTATCCTTGCGAAAAAAACCAGAGACCTGCGGATGCTCGAAGTCTGAATCAAAACCAGAAATTGCTGGAGGAACTCAGCAGGGCTGACAGCATCTGTAGAGAGAAAGCAGAGTCAATGTTTTGAGAACGTGGTTCAGCAGAAGTATCACCAGACCTGAAACATTACTCTGTTTTCTCTCCACAGAAGTTTTAAAAAAAATACAACACCAGGTTATAGTCCAACAAGTTTATTTGGAAGTACAAGCTTTCTGAGCACTGTTCCTTCATCTGGTATCTAGTGGGGCACGATTATAATTTACAGCAAAAAATTACATTGTCACGCAATTAAAACAATATATTGAACAAACCTGGTGTGCAGGTTTTGGTTCATTAATATGTAAATCCCAGAACTTCTTTTAAGTCATATTCTTGAGGTAACCTAAGGTGTTATAAAAGAAGGTGACATTTCAGCTTAGATAACATTTTAAAGATGTGAGGTTAGAGTTTGTCTGTATCCCAATCTTGATTCAGACTGGTCCTATTTCCAAAGTAGGAATTTATAAAATGTTACATGGATTGACTGCCTGCAGATTGCACACTTCTTGAGCAAAAATAGAATGTATCTGCAAATATAATTCTGCAAATGTAAATTCACCCCTTAGATGTGTGTTTGTATGTGAGGGAAAGAAAGAGAGTGCGTGTGTGTGCATGTGAGTGTGTGTGAGAGAGAGTATGTTTGCATGTGTGCATGCTTGGTACAGCGTGTGCATGAGTGTGACAGACTATAAGCCTGTGAGAGGGTATAAGTGTTGGGGTGTATATGTGTGTGTCTGAGAGAGAGCATCTGTATAAGACAAGGTCTGCGTGACTGTGTGAATATGTAACAGTGTGTATGTAGGTGAGAGAGAGTGTATAGTGTAGTGTAGTGTGGTCACCTGTAGTGTGACATTAACCCAAGGTCCCGGTGGAGGCCATCCTCATGGGTACCGAACTTCCCTACCAGCCTCAGCCCGACCACTCTGCATTGTTGCATATCCCGAAGTCCATCTTGGAGGGTGGTCACCCGAAGATCTGAGGCCAAATGTCCCCGACCGCTGGCCAGACCTTCTGAGTTTCTCCAGCAATTTCTAGCTTTGTATCATTACCTTGTGCATTTTCCCCATACATGTTATTTTATTATTTTGATTCAAATACTCATCCAATGCCCTTTTGAATGCCTCAATTGAACCTCCCTCCACCGCATATTCAGGCATCGGATTGAACATTCTAACCACTGGTTAAGAGATGTTTTTTTTCTCACTTTTGTTTTTGTTGTAGATCACTTTAAGTATATATCTGTATATATATTTAGTAACTGTTTTAAAAGCACGTTGAACAGCCCAACAAAAATAGCTGATGCAATCATATGATGAAATTTAGTAGTAACATCTTCAGAACATAGAATATAGAACTGTGCAGCCCAGGAATGGACCATGTCAATCCACGATGTTGTGCCGAATTAAACTAATCCTTTCCATCTGTCATTGGTCCATATCCCCCCATTTCCTGCATATGCATGTGCTTTTCTAAAAGTCTCTTAAATGCCCCTATTGTATCTGCCTCCAACCCTACCCTTGGCAGCTCACTCTACATTCCTTCAACTCTCTGTGTAAAACATTTGCCCCTCTGGTCTCCTTTGAACTTTCTCTCTCTCACCTTAAATGCATGCTCGCTAATTTTCAACATTTCAATTCTGGGAAAAGATTCTGACTGTCAACCCTATCTATGCATCTCATAATTGTATGGACTTCCATCAAGTCTCAACTCAGCCTCCACCACTCCAGAGAAAACAACCTGAGTTTTTTTAGCTTCTCCTTAGAGATGATTCCCTCAAATCCAGGCAGTATGCAGCCAGATTCTAGAAAGCAAAGGCCACTAGACAATCAGCGTCTCAAAGCACTGGAATATTAGCTACTGGTTATTAATTTCTGCAAAGGTGAAGGGTTTTCAAGAGAAAAAAGAAGCAAACCTACATAATAGAATAACCTCTGAGATGGTCTGATGTTAACTGTTTCCCCACCGGTGACCAAGTCTTTGTCACATGAGCCCCAAAGTGCTGAAATCAGCTGTCCTTTAATCATATAATTTTGAAACAGCAATCAGTTAAGGTGTCAACATTGCTTTATATATGAAAAGCGTGGTGCTGGAAGAGCACTGCAGGTCAGGCAGCATCTCAGGAGCAGGAGAGTCGACGTTTCAGGCAAAAGCCCTTCATCAGGAGACTCCCCTGCTCCTCGGATGCTGCCTGACGAGCTGTGCTTTTCCAGCATCACACTTCTCAACTCTGGACTCCAGCATCTGCAGTCTTCACTTTCACTTGAATATGTCAAAACTCTAGGCTACAAAGCTAAAAGCTTTAGGCCTGTGAAAAGCAATGAATAAGCTTTGATTGTGCTGCTCAAATAATCCATTTCCTTTTGTCCAAACAGTGAGGCAGAAGTTGTAGATTATTCTTCAGAAGACACTTTGAAGAAACTTTCTACATCTTCTGAAGTGCTGGTTAGCCAATCAGCCACACACATGCAGGGAATCCAGACTGTGGTGTGCAGCTTTGGACTTCTGGATTCCATCATAAAAGCAAAGGCATTGATAAACTGATATCCTTTATGTGTTTTCATTTAATTTGTGACTCATTGAATGATCCCTTTATCCTTTTTGATTTTATCTCTCCTGCTTTGTATTTGTGAGAATGATATTTTTTGCAAACTATTGCCAATCCCTGCACCACCGTCCCACTTTTCCTCACATACTTTTAATTAAGTTAAAAATCACACAACACCAGATTATAGTCCAACAGTTTTAATTGGAAGCACTAGCTATTGGAGCGCTGCTCCTTCATTTGGTGGTTGTGGAGTATACAATTGTAAGACACAGAATTTATAACAAAAGTTCACAGTGTGATGTAACTGAAATTATATATCGAAAAGTTACCTTGATTGTTTGTTAAGTCTCTCATCTGTTAGAATGACCATGATAGTTCCACTTTTTTCATATGTAAATCACAAAACTTTTAAAAAAGGTACATTCTCAGGTTATCTGTAACAATTGGTGTCAGCCCAGATAAGATGTTGAAGGTGTTAGCATCCTGTGTTCTGTTGACTGTGCCATAATGTTTAGACTGATTCTGATCTAAGAAATGAGTTAACAGTCATATATGGATTCCTACAGTTTTTGAGCTAAGTACAATGTAACTCTGCAAGTACAAATTCACCCCACAAACATATATGTGTATGTGCACGTGTGACTGGGGTGGGAGTTGTGAGTGTCTGTGAGAGACAGTGTATGTGTCTGTGTGAGTGTAAAGGGGTTTAAGTCTGTGAGAGGGTGCATGTGGGAGTGTTTGTGTGTATCTGGGGTGGGGGGTTGTGAGTGTCTGTGAGAGAGAATGTGCGAGTGTAAAGGGATCTAAGAATGCGAGAGGGTGCATGTGTGAGTGCAGGTGTGTGTGTGTCTGTAGGGGTGTGTATGACTAGTTGTGTGTGTGTGTGTGTGTGTGTGTGTGTGTGTGTGTGTGTGTGTGTGTGTGTGTGTGTGTGTGTGTGTGTAGTGCAATGGTGGTCACCTGTAGTGTGACATGAACCCAAGGTCCCGGTTGAGGCCCTCCCTATGTGCTGATAGCTAAGTTCGGTGTCCATAGAGTCATAGAGTCATAGAGATGTACAGCATGGAAACAAACCCTTCGGTCCAACCTGTCCATGCCGACCAGATATCTCAACCCAATCCAGTCCCACCTGCCAGCACTCGGCCCATATCCCTCCAAACCCTTCCTATTCATATACCCATTCAAATGCCTCTTAAATGTTGCAATTATACCAGCCTCCACCACTTCCTCTGGCAGCTCATTCCATACACATACCACCCTGTGCGTGAAAAAGTTGCTCCTTAGGTCTCTTTTATATCTTTCCCCTCTCACCCTAAACCTATGCCCTCTAGTTTTGGACTCTCCCATCCCAGGGAAAAGACTTTGTCTGTTCACCCTATCAATGCCCCTCATAATTTTGTAAACCTCTATAAGATCATCCCTTAACCTCCGATGCTCCAGGGAGAACAGTCCCAGCCTCTTCAGCCTCTCCCTGTTGCTCAGATCCTCCAACCCTGGCAACATCCTTGTAAATCTTTTCAGAACCATTTCAAGTTTAACAACATCGTTCCCATAGGAAGGAGACCAGGATTGCACGCAATATTCCAAAAGTGGCCTAACCAATGTCCTGTACAGGCGCAACATGATCTCCCAACTCCTGTACTCAATACTCTGACCAATAAAAGAAAGCATACCAAACGCCTTCTTCACTATCCTATCTAACTGTGATTCCACTTTCAAGGAGCTATAAACCTGAACTCCAAGGTCTCTTTGTTCAGCCACACTCCCTAGGATCTTACCATTAAGTGTTTTAGTCCTGCTAAGATTTGCTTTCCCAAAATGCAGCACCTCATATTTATCTGAATTAAACTACATTTGCCACTTCTCTGCCCATTGGCCCATCTTGTCCAGATCTTGTTGTAATCTGAGGTAGCCATCTTCGCTGTCCACTACACCTCCAATTTTGGTGACATTTGCAAACTTACTAACTGTACCTGTTATGCTCGCATCCAAATCATTTATGTAAATGACAAAAATTAGAGGGCCCAGCACCGATCCTTGAGGCACTCCATTGGTCACAGGCCTTCAGTCTGAAACACAACCCTCCACCACGACCCTATGTTTTCCACCTTTGAGCCAATTCTGTATTCAAATGGCTAGTTCTCCCTGTTTTTCGTGAAATCTAATCTTGCTAATCAGTATCCCATGGGGAACCTTGTCGACGGCCTTACTGAAGTCCATTTCGATCACATCTACCACTCTGCCCTCATCAATATTCTTTGTTATTTCCTCAAAAAACTCAATCAAATTGGGAGGGCCTCAAACAGGACCTTGGGTTCATGTCACACTACAGGTGACCACCGTTGCACTTTTTACACACACACACGCACACTCCTATGCACACAGGCACTCCTATACACAGACACGTACACAGACACTCACACACACTCCTACAGGCACACCCACTTCCACACTCAATCATGCATCCTCTCACAGATTTAGAACCTTTTACACTCACACACACATACATTCTCTCTCACAGATACTCACAAACCCCCAAGGCAGAAACACACAAACACACACATATACACTGTCTCTCACAGACACTCACAGCCCCCCACCCCAGGCAGACAAACAGATAGACAGACAAACAAACATGCACATACACACACAGATAAAAACCCATGTGCACACATGCATGCATATGTTTGTGGGATGAATTTGTACTTGCAGAGTTACATTGTATTTTGCTCAAAATCTGCAGGAATCCATGTATGACTGTTAATTCATTTCTTAGATCAGAATCAGTCTGAACATTATGGCACAGTCAACAGAACACAGGATGCTAACACCTTCAACATCTTACCTGGGCTGACACCAATTGTTACAGTTAACCTGAAAATGTAACTTTTAAAAAACGTTTTGTGATTTACATATGAAAGAAGTCAAACTATCATGGTCATTCTAACAGATGAGAGACTTAACAAGCACTCAAGGTAATTTTTCAATGTATAATTTCAGTTACATCACACTGTGAACTTTTGCTATAAATTCTGTGTCTTACAATTGTGTCCTCCACAACCACCTGATGAAGGAGCGACGCTCCAAAAGCTAGTGCTTCCGATTAAACCTGTTGGACTATAACCTGATGTTGTGTGATTTTTAACCCCAGTCCAACACCAGCATCTAAAAATCATGACTTTTAATTAACACTGTGTCCTCTATCCAGAAATGGAACATTGTCAAAATTTCATTGTACTCAACATTGTAGAATTGATCTTAGCAATTTGCGAAATAAACTCCCTTTACATACTTTTGAAGCATTAAGTATTGAGTTTAAAGAAAGGATGCATTATTTGAAATGTATTTAAGGGAGCTATAAAATATAGAATAGACTAACGCTTGCTTATAGACAAAACAATGAATAAATCTAAAGTCATTGGCTTCAGGCTGATAGGTTCTGAGCAGTATTTGAGTGGTTTAAATTGGTAGTTGCTCTTTGGAGACTGCCAAGGTAAGCCTCTTTATTGTGAGATGATGCTTTACACCTTGGTGATCAGCCTGGGTTAACTATTGATTGTTGTGGATCAGAAGACCCACCCTGGCAGTCTTTGCATGGGTTGAGAAAGTGACTTGCAGCCCTTTGTTTTCACAGGACCTTTGTCTTGGCCAGCTAAGCTTTGTTGTTTTATCTCCTCACTTCCAATGCCCTTTCCAGGGAGTTGGCATACATCATTGACTGTCTCCCAATGTGCCAATGGGCGCGGTCTTTTTTTTTATCTCAATCTCAGGTATTCTAAAATCAGAAGGATGAGGTCCAACAAGTAATGACCAT
Source organism: Hemiscyllium ocellatum (assembly GCF_020745735.1). NCBI lineage: Eukaryota > Metazoa > Chordata > Chondrichthyes > Orectolobiformes > Hemiscylliidae > Hemiscyllium > Hemiscyllium ocellatum. Next base: position 107,729,058 of record NC_083405.1, read on the forward strand.
ACAAAAGGTCTTTCTGTAGGGTATACAGTGATCATCTGTCACTGTGTGGCTGAATAAGGACAGATATCATTAATCTAGCAGCAGGTGTATGCTGACAGAATTGGCATGCTCCAGGACTTCTGAGTTGGTGACCCAGTCCTGCCAAGAGATGGTGAGAATACATGAGCAATAGCGAAGGTGAAAACTGTTCAACACTTGCTGCTGCCTGGTGTATATTATCCAGGTCTCACAACTCTATTTGTGGATGATTATAACAAAGTCAGCCAGCTGGACCTTATGGAATATGAGTTCCCTGATTAGGGCTATTAATTCAGTCCAATCAGGGAGCCCTGGCTGACATGAAAAGGTTGACTGTCAGAAATACTGACACTCTAGAGCCTTACTTTTTATGAGGAGAAAATGAGGACTGCAGATGCTAGAACTCAGAGTCAAAAAAGTGTGGTGCTGGAAAAGCACAGCCGGTCAGGCAGCATCCAATGAGCAGGCGAATCGACGCTTCAAGCATAAGCTCTTCATCAGAAATGTCAACTGATGACATACTTATACTTAAAACGTTGACTCTCCTGCTCCTCGGATGCTGCTTGACCAGCTGTGCTTTTCCAGCACCACACTTTTTGACTTTTACTTTTTAATGAGGCAGTACCATAATTAAGCACAACTCATGCCTAAGTAATAGGTGACTTGGTGATGAGATACTGGCCTTTGTAGAGTTATTTCAACAGGAGTGTGATGTGGAAGCAGGCGTGGCAGAGTTACAATTTGGTGTTCTTAGTCGGTGTTACTTTTCCACACCCACTTACTGTGCCTGGGTGTAACAGTTGCAACTTTTCCAACAGTCCTTTTTCAACATCAAGTGACAGATTCTTGGTGATTGCAGAGCCTCGATTTATGTAACTACTAACAATCTCCTTTGTCACATTGTCACATTGACATACATCCTGGACCATGATATTTCACTTCCTGTTACTGATGGTTAAAATAATCTTTCCTGACATGAGGGAACCTGCCCCATGTTAGTGAAGATATTCCTTGGTGTGGAATTCTGGCGTAGTATCATCAGCATATATGTGATGATGACCTTGATCAGCTTTGTCTAGGATCTCAGGTGAGGAAAACTTTCTGTCAATTTGGATACAGAAGTAGCCATTCTCTTTGGATAATGTGAATATATATGACAGCAGTAAGTAAAGGAATATGACAAAACATATAGATGGCAGAACACAATCTTGTTTGACCTCACTGTGGATCTCAAAGTGTTCCGACATTGCCACATTTCAACAAAGACAACATTTAGTGTGTCTCCTTTGTACATCGCACTGGTCTTGCAGAAGCTGGAGGGGTGATGTCAATTGTACACCTTTCAGTTCTGAAATCACATAGGGATTCCAAGCAGAAGCATTCAGTCAAGGCATCTGACTGTGGGAGTCTCTTAAAGACCAGTTGATTAGAATGCTGGGAAGGCATGGTCATACAACATAGAATATAGAAAAGTACATGACACAACAGGCCCTTTAGCCCATGATGTTGTGCCGAGGGTTAATCCTAATGTAAAATAAAGTAAATTAACCTTCGCACCCCTCAGCTCACTGCTATCCATGTGCATGTCCAGCAGTTGCCTAAATGTCCTCAATTACTCTACTTCCACCACCATCGCTGGCAACGCATTCCATGTATTCACAACTCTCTGCATAAAGAACCTTCTCTGATATCCCCTCTATACCTTTCTTATAATATCTTAAAATTATAACCTCCTCATATCAGTCAATCCTGCCCTAGGGAAAAGTCTCTGGCTATTGACTCTGTCCATTCCCCTCATTATCTTGTATATCTCGATCAGGTCTCCTCTCTTCCTCCTTCTCTCCAGAGAGAAAAGTCCGAATTTATTCAACCTCTCTACATAAGGCAAGCCCTCCTGTCCAGGCAGCATCCTGGTAAACTTTCTTTGCATCCTCTCCAAAGCCTCTGTATCTTTTCTATAGTATGATCTTGACATGGCAGGGGTGGGGAACCTTGCATGACCGGGGAAATTATCAGCTTAGTCAAAAAAAAGAAAGTATCCCTAAGGTCTAGACAACAATAAACAGATAAAAGCATTGAAGAACATGGAGAACGTAGGAAGGAGCTCAAATGGTGAGTTAGAAGGGCTAAAAGAGGATACTCAATGTCCTTGGCCAGTAGGGTAAAAGAGAATCCCAAGACATTTTATACATATATTAGGAGCAAAAAGGTGGCGGGGGAGGAGCAGGCCCACTCAGGGATAAAGGAGGGAGTATGTGTGTGGAGCCTTAATGAGTACTTTACATTGGTATTCACTAAAGAGAGGGATATAAAGGATGTTGGGTTTAGGGAAAGGTGTGTGAATACTCTCAGGCAGAAGATTGGAGAATAGCCAAAGTTGTTCCTTTATTTAAGAAAGGAATGAGAGATAATCTCGGTAATTATAGACCAGTGAGCCTGATGTCAGTGATGGGGAAGCTGTTGGAGAAGATGCTGAGAGACAGAACTTATTGACATTTGGAAATGAATGGACTTGTTAGTGATAGGCAGTATGGGTTTATGTGGGAAAGATCATGTTTGACCAACTTCATTGAGATTTTTGAGGAGATGACCAGAATGATTGATAGGAGAAGGGCAGTGGATGATGTCTCCATGAACTTTAGTAAGGCATCTGATAAGGTATCTCATTTCAGGCTAGTACAAAAAATACAGTCTCATGGGATCTGAGGGTGTGCTGGCTAGATGGATATAGAATTGGCTTGGTCTTAGAAGACAGAGAGTAACAGTGGAAAGGTGTTTTTCAGAATGAAGATCAGTAACTAGTGGTATTTCGGAGGGATCAGTGCTGGGACCAAAGCTGTTTGTGATCTATGTAAATGATCTGGAAGAAATGTAGGCGAACTGATTCACAAGTTTGCAGATAACACCAAATTGGTGGAGTTGCAGATAGTGAAGAGGATTGTCAAATGATACAGCAGGATATAGATTGCAGATTTGAGCAGAGAAATGGCAGATGGATTTTAATCTGGACAAATGCGAGGTGATGCATTTTAGAAGATTAAATTCAAATGTGGATTATACAATTAATAGCAGAACTCTTAGGAGCATTAATATAGTAAGGGACCTGGGTGTACAGATCCCCAGATCCCTGAAAGTAGCAGCACAAGTCAATAAGATGGTCAAGAAGGCATACATACAAATTATCCTTAGTTTAAATCTACACAACCACCCCCCATTAACCCCCTCCTCCCCCCCAGGCTACAGTTACAGGGCCTTCCTCTTACATATCTACATTCTAATTTTAACAGCAGATAGGTTTTGTAACAGGAATTTTATCATGTATCGCAATGCATTCAGATTGATGCAGGCATTTCAAGCTTGCACCCTTTGAGCAGGCTGCAAATATGTCCAGCCATCTGGAGCTACTTTGTGAGGTGCCAACACAATCTAGCGATGAGTGACCTCATAAGTAACATGATGCACACACCCTCACTTATTGTTTTCTAAAGCAGCAGAAACCTGCTGATGAGAGTTGTATTTTAAAGGGGAGCATCTGCTCTACATCATGCACTATACACATTATTTGTTTAGCTGAAACAATTGTATATAAGTGAAATACCACGAGAACACAATGAGAAAAGAGGAAGGTGTGCCCATTGGGAATATCCATGGCTCCCTTGAGGCTAGCTATTGCTTTCGACATGTCTTGGGATACGAACCAAGGGAGACTTTCAGAATGAACAAAACATGATAGACCTCCTATGGTAATGGTTAAGTACAAGCCATTAAGAGAGGAGAGAAGAAAAACAATCAGTCAAATGAGTTGCTATAAAAATCCAAAATGGCCTAAACGGAGATAGCTATAAATACAGATTCCCTCCCAATGATTCTATTACAACATTTTGCAACTGATGCTTAGAGGAAGGCCCATCACTTCATGAGGAACTTTGCTATCTGTGCACCATGAGAATAAAGTTTGCGAGAAGATTTGTAGCTCGGGTGCTTGTTGTTGTGGTTCTGTTCGCCGAGCTGGGAGTTTTTGTTGCAAACGTTTCGTCCCCTTTCTAGGTGACATCTTCGGTGCTTGGGAGCCTCCTGTGAAGCGCTTCTGTGCTGATTCCTCCGGCATTTATACTGGTTTGAATCTGCCGCTTCCGGTTGTCAGTAGTTGTCCGCTGCAGTGGCCGGAATATAGGGTCTATGTCGATGTGTCTGTTGATCGAATTCATGGATGAGTGCCATGCTTCTGGGAATTCCCTGGCTGTTCTCTGTTTGGCTTGTCCTATAATGGTGGTGTTGTCCCAATCGAATTCATGTTGTTTGTCATCTGAGTGTATGGCTACTAGGGATAGCTGGTCATGTTGTTTCATGGCCAGTTGGTGTTCATGGATGCAGGTTGTTAGCTGTCTTCCTGTTTGCCCTTTACATTTCTAATGGTTCCTAGTCTTTCCCTGGTTATCCTCTTGATTTTAATATATCTATAAAGTGTCAGGATTTTTATAAATGACTTAGATGCTGGCATAGGTGGATGGGTTAGTACGTTTGCAGATGACACTAAAGTCGGTGGAGTAGTGAACAGTTTGGAAGAATGTTGCAGGTTGCAGGGAGATTTGGATAAACTGCAGAATTGGGCTGAGAGCTGGCAAATATAGATAAATATGAGGTGATTTACTTTGGGAAGAATAACAGGAAGGCAGAATACTGGATCAATGGAAAGATTCTTGGTAGTATGGATGTGCAGAGGGATCTTGTACCCGTGTATAGATCCCTGAAAGTTGCCACCCAGGTTGATAGTGCTGTTAAGAAGGCATACGGTGTGTTAGGTTTTATTGGTAGAGGGATTGAGTTCTGGAGCTGTAATGTCATGCTGCGTCTATACAAAATGCAAAAGTAGTCGCACTTGGAATATTGTGTACAGTTCTGGTCACCCCATTACAGGAAGGATGCGGAAGCATTGCAAAAGGTGCAGAGAAGATTTACCAGGATGTTGCCTGGTCTGGAGGGAAGGTCTTCTGAGGAAAGGCTGAGAGACTTGGGTCTGTTCATATTGGAAAGAAGAAGGCTAAGAGGGGATTTGATAGAGACATACAGGATGATCAGAGGATTAGATAGGATAGACAGTGGAAGTCTTTGTCCTGGGATCATGATGTCAGCTTGTACGAGAGATGATAGATTTAAGACAGATGTCAGAGGTAGGTTCTTTACTCAGAGAGTGGTAAGGGCATGGAATGCCCTACCTGCCAATGTAGTTAACTCAGCCACATTAGGGAGATTTAAACAATCCTTGGATAAGCACAGGGATGATGATGGGATAGTGTGGGGGGATGGGCTTAGATTAGTTCACAGGTCAGCGCAACATTGAGGACCAAAGAGATATTCTGAGCTGTATTGTTCGATGTTCTATGTTCTATTTTCCTTGACCCACCTGCCAAAGATATTTTGTGGCCACTTTTTGCCTTCCTAAATTCCTTTTTAAACAAAACCCTGCATTCTCTATACTTTGAAGGTCTTGCCCTGTTTTTAATGTACTGTACCTGGCAAATGCTTCCTTCTTTTTCTTTACCAAACACTTCATACGCTTCAACATCTAGGATTCCCTGGAATTGCTGCCCTTGCCCTTCCCTCTTAGTGGAACACTCTGGCCCTGAATTCTCACTGTGCTACATTTAAAAGGCTCCAATTTTCCAAATATGAGACTTACCAGCAAATTGCGAGATGCTGTCTCATGATGTTGAAATTGGCCTTCCCCCAATTTCAGTACTTAACTTCTGCTTTAGCCTCACCTCTTCCCATTATGACTTTTAAACCTACAGAGTTACAGTCACTATCCCTAAAACACTCATTCACTGAAACGTCAGCCATTCGGCCAACTCCATTCCCAAGGATTAGGCCTAACACTATCCCAGGATTGTAGGATCATCTATAACTGGCACAAAAAGCTCTCCTGATGCACTTTGAAAGTTACACCCAACCTCATCATTTCACACTAAGACAATCCCAGTTAATATTAGCAAAATTGAGCTCCCCGACAACAATAACCCTGTTTTTCTCATACCTCTTGTGATTTGTTTTCATATCTGCTGCTCTATCACCCATTGACTGGTGGGAGGCCTGTAGAATAATACCAGCAAGGTGACCATCACTTTTTTATTTCTAAGCTCTACCCAGACTGCTTAATTTGAAGACCCATTTAAAAAGTCCTCGCTTATTACTGCAGTGACAGTTTCCTTTATCAATAATACAATGCACCCACCCCTCTTACCTCCACCCTCTCCCCGTTGTACCCGAAACTTCTCCACACGGAATGTTGAGCTGCCAGTCCTGTCCTTCCTTCAACTATGTCTGAGTGACAGCAAAAATATCACATTCCCACCTGCTGATCAATGCTTTGAGTTCACGCACCTTACCAGTCAAGTTCCTTGCATTAAAATAGATACAATTTAGATTTCTGGATGTCCCATGTGTCTTATCCTGCTTATGGCTTCTCCACCCGCTAGGTTCCCTCTCATTCCTTCTATATGTGATTGGATCTTTCTCCCAAACTTACATCTACTCTGTGGCCCTGTCAAATTAGTTGAAGATCCAGCAAGGATATGGGACACATTCCAGTTGAGGTGCAACCTGTCCAGCTTGTACAGGTCCCACCTACCCAGAATCTAGCCCAATAATCTGAAAATCTGAAGCCCTCCTTCCTACAACATCCCATTAGCATTCATCTGACCTATCTTCCTACTTTTATACTCAGGAATAATGGCACTGGAAAGCAATCCAAAGCTATCAACTTTAGTAGTTCTCCTCTTTAATCTACTGCCTAACTCTCTAGATTTCTCCTATCCATGCCATTGGTATCTACATATACCACAACTGCGGGCTGTTCACCCTTCTTCTTCAGAATGCCCTGCAGCCACTTTGAGACATTTTTGACCCTGGCGCCAGGGAGGCAACACAGCATTCGAGAGTCTCATTTGCTGCCACAGAATTGTCTGTTCCCCTTAGAGTTGAGTTCCCTGTCGCCACATCTCTTTCAGTCTGTTTCCTCCCCACCTGTGCAACAGGGACAACCATGGTGCCACAGACTTGGCTGTTGCTGCTATCCCCTTAGAGGCAACCCCCAACAGTATCCAAAATGATATACCTGTTTGAGAGGGGAATGGCCACAGGTATCCTGCATTACCTACCCAACACATAGTGGATGTAAACTCTGCCTGTGTTGCCCTTGCCTGTGTTTATAATGGTATCATGCTTTGGACACGTTGACTGAAAAATGGCACTTCCAACAATCCCAAAGTATGCAGCCAAAAGGATATCCAGGAATTAATGTTTGCTATAAATTTATTCATATCCACACCTCACTTCTGATAAACACTCCGTAGCTGGTAAGCACATTTCACACTGTGGTATTAAACCAAATCTTGAAACTACATTTCTTCTGTGAATTTCATTCAGCACTTCTCTTTGCTTCTGAGTATTTCAAGGTCTACAGAAGGCCTCTGACACACATGAATGAATTTTGTACCAACGGAGTCGACAACTGGGCTCTTTGTTGTTTGTGACTTGGCTTGTGCCAAAAGCAAGGCTGCTAGTTAAGAGGCAATTGATCCATGTCAGTGCATGACTGGGATACTTTAGGTTCTGTACATTAAACACCAGGAGACATGAATGCTTGTGCCACAACAACAAAGGCTTTGCATAGAAGAGCTGAGTTTTAAAGAAGGTTGTAGAATATTCACAATGTTAAGTGGGATGTGTTCTCCCAAATGGTCTGAGACACTCAACAATTTGACAAATTATGACATGGTACATTTGGGTCCAGATGAGGTAATTCACTGTGTTTGTAATCATTTATGCAGTGTTTCTGAAAGCCAGAAAATAGAAATCCTCTGCTTTTCAGGCTATCAAAATGGAAGACATTTGCCTCCCACTTTATTGTTGAAGTGTCTAGGATTTGCACTAATCCATCAGGTTTGTTTGAAACCAGCTGATATCTTCCTGCTGTCACATCCTCACTGGGTGATCCTCCAAGTGGTCTCTTAGCTCAACGCACAGCTTATGAACCTTTCCCTTCCAGACCAGTAGCCAGCCAGCTCTCTCCACCTCATCCCACCCTATGAAGGTGTGTCTGTCAGTATACATTTGCCTTAAGACTCAATATGATCCATTGAGGCCACCTTGGTTGTAAATCATCCCTTGTTTAGCTGTCACCTGTATGTGCATTTGGGCTGGTGCAGCTGCTGGTACAGTCTGCAGGCAATCACTGGATTTCAAAGAATATTTCTTCTCTTGGTAAAGCTTCAATGGAACCACAGATGTGATTCTAACTCTTAAAAAGAAGCACCAGTGTGTGCCACATCAAGTGAAAAGGAAGGAGAAATATTGTTATTGCTTTACCTCAATGGAAGGTTAATAAGGTTTGTCTGCACTTAGGCTGAAAGCCAGCTATTGCCAAGTGAATGATGAGCTCAGTGTTCAGATATGACAGGCAGGCACAGCTGGTCATATTTTGTTACTTCTTTTTCTGAACTGTCGCTTTCATGTGGTAAATGCTGACAAGGCGAGGTGAACTTTTTCCTTGCTGCCAAATTTCTTTCCATCTGACTGAGGCACAAGAAGACAAAATCATGACTGAATCTAAGAGTGCATTTTAGAAGATTTTAAATACATCTCCACATTAACAAGCAAGTGCATTCTGTCTCAGTGTAATAGCAGGCTATTTGCAGTCATGTTATAATTAAGAATTTGGTGAGGAAACTCATTGATTTGGCAGCAGTTGACATCTGCACGTGTTAATGTTTAACCCTTAATCTGACATGAAAAGAAAATACATAATCAGAATTACTAAAAGTTTCCCTTTATTAAACAAAATCCTGCATGACATTTGATTAATTTGTACATGGAGCTGTATTGATTAAAACATCTAATTTTTTTAAATTAGTAAGATGACTTTTACAGCAACAATCATCAAAATACAAGTGAAATATTGTACTGCTAACTTTAAAACAACAAATTAGTCTATGAGCCAACTATATGTCAAAATAAAGTTAATTGTTTCAGGAATACTGATACCAATAGTTCTGTAAGAAACATTAGACATTCTTTTTTGAAATACTGTTCTCATTGAACTTGTAGTAACATTTCGGTACATTTGATGACAATCCTAAAGAGGCATGTTGGCCTCAAGATTGTATATGTCAAAATTTGAACACAGACTATTTACATTCTGTTCCACCATCTGCAGAATCTATGTCAAGGTCTGAAGTAATTTTGTGACAAAAAGCCATGGTTATTTAATAATAAGAGGCATGGAACTACACAAACATTGTAAAAGGGTTAAGGGTTCATTGCAGTAAGAATTTTCCATTTCACTAACATAGAACTATTGGTGTCCCTGACATGACATATTGATTGAAAAAGGTTTGTAAGCTATACTCTAAGTGTCTCACATGAATGCATACGTGCTCATTAAAACCACATGTTGAGTCTTTTAGTCTGATGTGCTGTCTGATACAGCATATATAGGGTAAGGGCAACCTATTGATTTTGAACAATCTGGTCTTGACCCTTCTACCACCTCCTTTATGCAATGTGTTGCTACCATTTAGCATTGACATCTGCCAAAGCTGTCTGAGTTCCTCTCTTGCTGAGTCTTGGACATGTTTTATGAAGAACTGCATGGCATACTCTTGCTTGTACAACAGTTAATAAATATACAGTGTTTATTATTGTAAAATAATTCAAGATGCTTCACAGGAATTTTCTGAAGCAAAATTTGCTGTAGAAGGAGATAATTAGGGTAGATGAACGATAGCTTATGTAGGAGTGTCATAAAAGGGGAAAGGCACCCAGGGACGTATTGACATGGAATTATAGATCTCAGGATCTATGTTGTTTGAAATCTTGACTGTCAATCATGAAAGAATTAAAATCAGAGATGCACGAGGCCAGAATTAGAGGAACGCAATTTCTTGGAGGAGTGCGGGGCTGGTGATGCTTAAACAAATTAGGAAGGGCATAGCAGTGGAGGAATTTCAAAGCAAAAGATGAGTATTTTGAAGGTCAGGTATTACCTAACTGAGAACCAATGTTGACCAATGAATACAGAGGTCATGAGTGATCAGGGCTTGTTGCAGAGTAGCTAAGTTTTGGTATCAGAGCTTTGAACGATCATAAGTTAATGGATGATGGAAGTCCATTGGGATAGTCAAGTCCAGAGCTAGCAAAAACATGGATGAGGGTTTCAGCAGGAGATCGACTGAGGTAGGGGGTGGAGTCAGGTGATGTTACAAAAGTGGAAATAGGGCAAGGTTGGATAATTATTAGGAATGCAGAGCATTCTGGTATAACATGATGGTTGCATTCCTCTATTACCTCATGCTATAGAAAAGTGCACTATGGGAAACTGCTATAGATAATCATGCTGTAGAAGATCACTACAGAAAATCACTACACCCATTCAGTAGAAAGTTTGCATTATCCAACCAGTGTCCACAACTCGTCAATCGTGTTTTGGCAATTTGCACTGTCAAAATGTGTGTTATACCAGAATGACCTGTCGACATCTAATTAATGTGTTTTGGTGAGATGTATAAAGCCATATACATCAAATGAATTATATTTACAACAATTACCATAAAATCTTGCTATTCACATTTATTGCATGGAAATCTTTCTTGAATGAGTTTATAGTTTAGGGAGAAACTAAAATCAATGGAAATTGAAAACAGAAAAGATGTGGAGCAGATGATTGAATTAATCTCACCCATTTGACATGACTGTACAAACTCAAAGTGGTCGCATTTTAAAATTAGAACTTTATCACCTCAAACTCACAATATTGAATTCCACATCTTCAGAGCCCTTCCACAGAATATCTGTTCAATCTCATACTTTCCAATGAGAGTCCATGTCCAGTGGTAGGTGTCCGGTAACCTTTATTGTGACTTACAGCTTCATTTCTCAGAATAATAAGTTCCACAAAAGCTTCTGAATGTCTCAACTTACACAGTTTAAACATGAAGCATACATGCATCTCGTTCTTCGATTACTATAGGTCAGCGGAGCCAGTTATCCTTCTCCAATTGGATCTCAGGTACAGCACCTCACACAGTCCAAGCTTGCTATTCAATGAGATGGACTTATGGTCCACCTGGGCCCTTCGTGATGTTTTCCCAGACTTGCTTATCTTTCTCCTTGAGGATTTTCAAAGTGGATACTGCATTCAAATAACATTCATGGGCTGCACTGTGTTAATTGCCAATTAATTGGATAGTTGCCTGTTACTTCAGCAACCTTTAAATCCCAAATTATGGGAAATACAAAAGAACATTGATTTTTGATCATTCTTAACAAAGTTACGAGATTACACCTAATGTTTATTCAATCCACATTCCAATGTCTGATTCATTCCTTCCTGTAGAGGCAGTAGTGTCAGTTACTGAGCCACCATGCTGCTCTGAGTCTTCCCAGACTCAAGACATTAACTATGTTTCTCTCTCACAGATGCTGACAGACACACTTTAGAAATTTACCTATTGCCAGCTAGACCCCAAGAAACCTGACAAAGGAAGGGGATGTCATCCCTAGAAGAAGGAGGATGACTCTCACAGAGAACAAAGAACCTTTACAACTGCTTGTGGACCAGGGAGGACAGGAGTTTTGTCCTCTAGTACCTCAAAATCTCTGTTCTAAAATCAAATGAAGCACATATACAGCCGTTGAGGAAAGGTCACTTGGTCTGAAACGTTAACTCTGATTTCCCTCCACAGATGCTCCCGGACATGCAAAGCTTTTTGAGCAATTTCTGTTTTTGAAGCACATGTACAGTGTCCTTCATCCAGCCCTGTGAGCTAATCATTTGTGTCTGATGAGTGAATGCATTTATTGCCAACAAGCCAATCTCCTGTGTGTCAGCTCACTGAAAATATCAAGACTGGCAAAACTGACCCTCAGTAAGTGGTCTTAGTGCAGAAAGAGTCTTTGGTGGCTCTTCTGTAGTCTCCTTTGCTTCTCCATTGCCTGAGCAAATTAGTGAACCATGAGGTGAGGGATTCTGATAGCAGTGTGCAGGGGAGGAGCAGGGTTTGAAGTGGTCAGCAGATCAGCCAGTGGGGCAGCTGGAAGGCTTGTGTTGAAAGTGGAGTGATATCATCACTGCTTGCTGGCCCTACGAAGTTGGCTGGCGGCCATCTTTGGCATTGGCAACACACATCCTGCTTATAGATTGCAACAAATGGTGAATACCATATAAGTAATGCAACATTAAGTGGAACATGTTATTTACAGGTAAAAATAGTAACCTTTATATCGAGGCTGAACTACATTTAATTTGACCTCTTTTGGTTTGAAATGGGCTTGCTATTCCTAGATTAAATGCTGTTTTTATAAGCGGCTATGTCTTTCTGAACTAAAAGGTTTCTAATTTAATCAGAGCAGAGTTTGAATTCAGCACCACCTGTTTGGATTTGACCGCAGTAACTGTCAGAAACAGGTTGGTGGGCTAAGATAATGAAGCATGCTCCAGAAATAAACAGCAACCCCCAACTATACGCAATCTGCTCAAATTTCCTTTCTCTGAGCATTCAAAAAAGATCGCAGAACTGTATGTGGTTCAGGATATCTCTCACAGAGAAGAAAAGCTTGCCAATATAGCAGTGGTCCGTCTTGAAAATTAGTCATAAACTCAATCTAATTGTGTTGAATATTTTTAATCCTTTTATAAACTTTTCGTAAAGCTTTCTGATGAGACTACACCTGGAGTGTTGTGCGCAGTTTTAATCCCCTTATGTGAGGAAAGAGGTTCTGGCTATGGAAGGAGTGCAGCAAAGGTCAACCAGACTGATCGTTGGTATGGCAGGACTGAGGTGTGAGGGAAACTGCAGCAGCTAGGGCTATAATCCTCGGAGTTCAGATGAATGAGGCAGGGATCACATTGAAACCTATAAAATACTAACAGATGAAACACGTTAAATGCAGGAGGATGTTCCCAATGATCGGGGCAATTCCGGACTGGGGTCACAATCTAAGGATACTGGATCAGCCATTTATGACTGAGATGAGGAAAACCTTCTTCATCTAGAGAGCCGTGAGCCTGTGGAAGCCTTTGTCAGTTGAGACCGAAGCATTGAATGTTTTCAATAAGGAGTTAACTGTCATTCCTATGGCTAAAGCGATCAAAGGTTATAGGGAGAAAATGGGAATAGGGCGCTGAGACTTGTGATCACTATGGTCATATTGAAATGCAGAGCATGTTCAAAGGATCAAATGGCCTACCCTTGCACCAATTTTTTATGTTTCTATGTTTCCAAAGATGGGCAGTATTACATCTCTTTGGTCTGATGTCAGGACCTAAAGTGAAGGCAACTGGGGTTTATCAATGTGCAGAATCAATTTTCCTTGCAATTGGTTTGCTAACTGTTTATGGTGTCACCAGTTCACTGTATTAGAACATAGAACATAGAAAGATACAGCACAGTACAGGCCCTTCGGCCCTCGATGTTGTGCCGACCAAATCCTACCTAACCTACACTAGCCCAATAACTTCCAAATGCCTAACCAATGCCCGCTTAAATGACCATAAAGAAGGAGAGTTCACCACTGCTACTGGCAGGGCATTCCATGAACTCACAACCCGCTGTGTAAAGAATCTACCCCTAACATCTGTCCTATACCTACCACCCCTTAATTTAAAGCTGTGTCCCCTAGTAACACCTGACTCCATTAGCGGTAAAAGGTTACATAGAACATAGAACATAGAAGGATACAGCGCAGTACAGGCCCTTCGGCCCTCGATGTTGCGCCGACCGAATCCTACCTAACCTATACTAGCCCAATAACTTCCAAATGCCTATCCAATGCCCGCTTAAATGACCATAAAGAAGGAGAGTTCACCACTGATACGGGCAGGGCATTCCATGAACTCACAACCCGCTGTGTGAAGAATCTACCCCTAACATCTGTCCTATACCTACCACCCCTTAATTTAAAGCTATGTCCCCTAGTAACACCTGACTCCATTAGCGGTAAAAGGTTCTTAGTATCTACCCTATCTAAACCCCTAATCATCTTATACACTTCTATCAGATCTCCCCTAAACCTTCTCTTCTCCAATGAGAACAGCCCCAAGTGCCTCAGCCTTTCCTCATAAGATTTTCCTACCATTCCAGGCAACATCCTGGTAAACCTCCTCTGCACTCGTTCTAAAGCTTCCACATCCTTCCTATAGTATGGCGACCAAAACTGCACACAATACTCCAGATGAGGCCTCACCAGAGTCTTATACAACTGCAACATGACCTCAGGACTCCGGAACTCAATTCCTCTGCCAATAAAGCCCAGTACACCATATGCCTTCCTCACAGCACTATTTACCTGGGTGGCAACTTTCAGAGATCTGTGTACATGGACACCAAGATCCCTCTGCTCATCCACACTACCAAGTAGCCTACCATTAGCCCAGTAATCCATCATCTTGTTATTCCTACCAAAGTGAACGACTTCGCACTTAGCTACATTGAATTCCATTTGCCACATTTCCGCCCAGCTCTGCAACTTATCTATATCCCGCTGTAACCTACCACTTCCTTCCTCACTATCCACAACTCCACCGACTTTTGTATTGTATAAGGTAATGATTCTGAAGGAGTTCATGTTGGCTCCACCCATTTTACTGATGGCACACACAGTTGATGAGTGGCAACAAAGAGATCTATTCCAGCTTTCAGAGAAAGCAGATGCGTCTGCCCAAGTTCCCAAATGTCTTGGTAATTATGCCTGATCAAATGTAGCTGCACTTATTGTTATCATACATAGAAGCTTCTTGTTGTCTAAGAACAGCATCTTCCATAGATTCTCTCGTAGTGTATCCTTCACCACTCATCGCTAGATTGACCCAAGATAAATCAAAGACAAAGAAGAATTAACAAACTACCTCAAATAACCCTCAATCAGCACTACATTCTGATAGAGGTAACAAATGCCACAAGATGTCAGAAGTGGTCTTTTGGGAAAACAGTTTAGATTAGATTAGATTAGATTAGATTAGACTTACAGTGTGGAAACAGGCCCTTCGGCCCAACAAGTCCACACCGACCCGCCGAAGCGCAA
Source organism: Hemiscyllium ocellatum (assembly GCF_020745735.1). Lineage (NCBI taxonomy): Eukaryota > Metazoa > Chordata > Chondrichthyes > Orectolobiformes > Hemiscylliidae > Hemiscyllium > Hemiscyllium ocellatum. Next base: position 107,744,154 of record NC_083405.1, read on the forward strand.
CCCACCCATACCCTTACATTTACCCCTTACCTAACACTACGGGCAATTTAGCTTGGCCAATTCACCTGACCCGCACATCTTTGTGACTGTGGGAGGAAACCGGAGCACCCGGAGGAAACCCACGCAGACACGGGGAGAACGTGCAAACTCCACACAGTCAGTCGCCTGAGTCGGGAATTGAACCTGGGTCTACAGGCGCTGTGAGGCAGCAGTGCTAACCACTGTGCCACCGTGCCGCCCTCAACGGGGTTGCCAAGTTTACTTGGCAATGACGTGCCATAGTAGGGCACATTCACCCCTGGTTGGCAAGACTGCCCAATTCCTCAGCAATATCTAAGAACAGGTTCATACACTATTTGTCAACAAATCATAGCAAGCTGTCACTAAATTATTTGCGAGCGTTTGTTCATGACACAGACAAATCACTGAGCTTGGTACCTTCATATTTACATGACATTACTGAACATTTTAAAATTAGTTCTAATTTATAATTTAGTCCATGAAAGCAAACAAAAAACATTATTAAAAGAAATGCTGACAAAACATTAGCAGTTTGTAAGCTTTGAAGGGGCTTCCAAGAGGGTATTGCTGCCAAGATTATTGATTTTGGGTAAGTCAGGTCACTGGAAGTTTGACTGAATGCCCAGAAGGATGATTGATTACTAATGAGACATGCCTTTATAAATGGATAGGTAGCATTAATGGGTGCGCTAGAGCTGGTGAAGTGACAGCGAGCTCAATTGACATTTATGCATGGGGTATTCAGTTCATCAAGAGAAAACTACAGGTCATATCAATGAATGGCCAGTAATTTACTGAAGATACTTGAGACTGTTTATAGAGAAACACTGAAAGGAAATTTAAGAACACCTCCATAGAAACACTGCCAGAATTCAGGTTTAGAAAGTTTGTTCAAGAGCTTGTGGGTGTGCCACTTGGTTAAAGTGACCGGAGAGCTTTTGTTAACTTGTCAGACATCCACAGCCATTCCCATTGGCTTTCTTACTCATGCCAACAAACTAATATTTTACCTACATTTAATTGAAGTGACTCGTTTATGCATTAAGCATTTGAGTTCTGAGTTCAAGATGTGTCACCATATATACTGCGTTACACTATTTATGACTCCGTGATAAATCATATTCAACTATCAATCCATCAACAGCCCACCTTTTTGCATCCAATGTATGGAAATATCATATGCTTTCATTATATTTTGCTCTTATTTCAAATGTATTTACTCGAATTTCACAGGGTAATCCGCTGGGTCAGTTTACAATGATCATTGTGTGCTGAAGTTGAGTTAACATCAGTGAGGATATTGATGTAATGTACATGGTGATTCAAACTCTCACACCTCCAACTGAACTAACTCCTCACTTGCCTCAAAAATTTCTTCAACAATTTAGGCATTGTAACAGGGAGCTGATGGCCTAATGGTATTATCACTAAACCTGGAGAATTGTCGGTATACCCAGGTTAAAATCTTGCCAGAGTAGGTGATTGAATTGTAATTCAATTTACAATGATCTGCATGTTGACCATGAAACTACTGTGGATTTTCAGAAGAATCTATCTGATTCAAGCTTTAAGGAAAGAAATGACTGGCTTACACGTGATTCCAGATGCACAGTAATGCGGTTGACCCTTAATTGCCATCTGAGCAATTAGGTATGGGCAATAAATGCTGACTTAGCCAGAGACACCTACATCCTATAAATCATTATTTCTTTAAAATGGTAAACAAAAATCTGGGGATCTTATTGCACCATGGTAGTGTGAACCTGAGTTCAATTCCTACCTGCTCCATCTTCTGTGTGTATTAACATTCCTGATGAAATGGATTAGAAGTTGTCTATATCAAAACTATGAATTTATAGAATGATCCCAGGATACTCCAAAGTTCTTTATAGTCAAGTAAATATTTTGGTAATGTAGTTACTGTAAATGGTAACTGGAAAGTCCCCTTTGAGGTCCCCATCATCACAGTTGTCAGCCTTCAGCCAATTATTTCAGACGATATGATAAAATGACTGAATTCATTAAATACTGTAAAGACTATGGGGCCTGATAGCTTTCTGAGGGAGTATTGAAGCCATGTTCCAGAACTAACTGCACCCTTAAGCAACCTGTTCCAACATAGCTCCACCATAGGCATCTCGCAGGAAATATGGAAAATTGCCCAGGTATGCACATTCCTCAAAAAAAAAGACAAGTCCAAGCCAACCAATTACTGTCCATTAGTCAACTCTAAATAATTGACAGAGTGATGGAAAATGATATTGGAAATGCTAGCAAGGAGCACTCAATTTAACTTTAACTTGCTCTCACTTATTTTCATGTTTGGTTGACATGACCAGTTAGCTCTTGATCTCATTACACCCTTAGTCCCTAGGTGGAAAAAAAAAGAGGTGACTTAAGAGGGTAAGTGAAATTGAACACAATTGACATCAAAGCCAAATTTAATTGAGTGTGGCATCAAGAACTGGAATCAATCGGAATTAGGGTAAAACTCTCCATATGGTGAAATCATATCCAGCAGAAAGGAAGGTGGTTGTGGTTGTTGGAGGTCAATCTGTTTAGCCACAAGACAGTGCTACCTAAGTGCCTCAGGGTAGTGTCCGAGACCCATCTCAATGCCGTTTCCTCTAGCATATGGTCAGAGATGCAAATATTTACTGATGACTGCACAACATTCAGTGCCATTTATAGTTCCTTTGATATGAAAGAAGTTCATACCCAAATGTAGCAAAATTTGGACAACATCCAGACATGCGATAGTAACATTCATGTCACTCAAATGTGAGATAATGACATTACATCACCACCCCTTAACATTCAAAGCCATTACCATCACTAAATTCCCAACTATCAACTTCCTGGAGTTTACTATTGGCCAGAAACTGAACTGAACTGACCATATAATTACAGTGGTTGCAAAAGCAGGTTAGGGGCTGGAATTCTGTGGTGAGTAACTCTTCTGACTTCTCAAAGCCTATCACCTATCTACAAGACACAGTTCCGGAGGGTGGTGGAATATTCCCCACTTGCCTGGATGAGTGCACTTCAACAACACTCAATAAGCTTAACATCATCCAAAACAACGCAACTCATTTGAATGGCACAACATCTAACACTTTCAACATGAATTCCTCCACTACCGACACATGGTAGCAGCAATGTGCATCATCAAAAGTTGAACTGCAACAGCTCACCAAGCCTCATTAGACAGTACCTTCCAAACAAATGACATCTACCGCCATGAAGGACAAAGGCAAAAAATAGTTAAGAACACTACCACCTAAAAAATCCTGTCTAAGCCACATACCATTATTGCTCAGCTCTATATCATGTTATTTCATTATATCTTGTCAAGATTCTGGAAATTTATTGCTAAGGGTCTTGTGGATATACAAACAGAGTTGGACGATGATAGTGGCTCCCTTCCATCTTCTTCAGGGAAATCAGGGATGGTCAATAAATGCTGGCCCAGCCAGTACCCTGTGACTGAATAGAAGGATGTAAGACCAGTGGAGTGCCATGAGGATCGGTCTGGGTCCACTACTTTTCATCATTTACATAAATGATTTGGATGTGAGCATGAGGTAGAGTTAATAAGTTTGCAGATGACACCAAAATTGGAGGTGTAGTGGACAGCGAAGACAGTTATCTCAGATTACAATAGGATCTTGATCAGATGGGCCAATGGGTTGAGAAGTGGCAGATGGAGTTTAATTCAGATAAATGTGAGGTGCTGCATTTTGGGAAAGCAAATCTTAGCAGGACTTCTACACTTAATGGTAATGTCCTAGGGAGTGTTGCTGAATAAATAGACTTTGGAGTGTAGGTTCATAGCTCCTTGAAAGTGGATTGCAGGTAGATAGGATGGTGAAGAAAGTGTTTGGTATGCTTTCCATTATTGGTCAGAATATTGAGTACAGGAGTTGGGAGGTCATGTTGCAGCTGTACAGGAGATTGGTTAGGCCACTGTTTGAATATTGTGTGCAATTCTGGTCTCCTTCCTATGAGAAAGATGTTGTGAAACATCAACAAGGATGTTGCCAGGATTGGAGAATTTGAGCTATAGGGAGAGGTTGAATTGGCTCGCACTGTTTTCCCTGGAGCATTGGAGATTTTGGGGTGACCTTATAGAGGTTTATAAAGTCATGAGGATCATTGGTACGAAAAATAGACAAGTCTTTTTCCTGAGTTGAGGCAGTCCACATCTAGAGGGCATAGGTTTAGGGTGAGAGGGGAAAGAAATAAAAGTGACCTAAGGGGCAATGTTTTCACTCAAAAGGAGATATGTGCATGGAATGAGCTGCCAGAGGAAGTGGTTGGCATTAGTACAGTTTCACCATTTAAAAGGCATCTGGATGGGTATATGCATAGGAAGGGTTTGGAGGGATATGGGCTGGGTGCTGGCAGGTGGGACTAGACTGAGTTGGAATATTTGATTAGCATGGACGGGTTGGACCGAAGGGTCTGTTTCCATGCTGTACATTTCTATGACTCTAAGAGCAGAAGTTTGACAGCTCATTTATGCACAAAACAAAATCCACAAAACAGCCATGGAATATGTGATCACTTAATTGCACCAGGTTATAGTCCAACAGGTTGACAGTGTGACTTCTGTCTTTGTATACAATTAATGGGTAATTGTTGGCAAGGCCATCCAATGCATTCCCATTTCTTCCTTGAATATTGTAGGAATATTAAATATTCATACCTTGGATAGCAAGCAGGGGCTCAATTTAGCATTTCATCCCAAAGACAACCCCTTTGACAATACAGCAGACCTTTAGTATCACACTTCAATGTCAGACCATCATTTGTGTTCAACTCTCTGAAATTGTGCTGAAACTCATAACCTTCTGATGCAAAAGGTATTCACCAAGCCACAGCTGAGTTCAAATTAATATCAGGACAAGTTAAAATAAGAAATTGCTAAAATTAAATGATATTGTATCTTGGCATAGATGTTGGCGCAATGGCAATGACACAGCCCAAATTAACTCAAGACCAAGTTTAATATCTAAGGTTATCTGTTCAAATTCCAGCGTAGCAGCTGATGGAATTGAAACTCAATCTTATAACCACATAATATGAAATTAATCTCAATAATGGTGATCGTCAATTGTTGTAAAAGCCCTTCCAGTTCTTATTTAGAATAAGAATTATGTCATTCTCATCCTATTTGGCATATTTATGACTCCATAGTAATGCAGTTAATACTGAACAACCCTTTGAAATCAAAAGAGAAAATGCTGGAAAGTCTCAGCATGTCTGGCAGCATCTGTAAGGAGAGAAAAAACGCTGATGTTTTGAGTCTAACTGACCCTTTGTTAAAGCCGAAATGGCCTGGCAAGCCACTCAGTTTATTAACAGCAATCAGGGATGGACAACAAATGCCTACCTTGCCAGAAATGCCCACAATGCATGAAAGAATAAAGAGAATAACATTGAAAAGTCTTTCATTGGTGATACTCAGATATAATTTCCACACCAATCATCCTCATCTCTGCCTCTAACTCCAATGGATGCTAACTAGTAACCCCGAGTCACTCAACCATTTCTTCAGGATTTTCAATCTAGCTCTTTAACCAAGCTTTTGTTCATCTGTCCGAATAATTCCTCTTGCATCATGTTGACAAGTTTAGTTTAGTATCACCCCTGTAAAGCACCTTGGGCTGTTGATAATCTTTAAGGACAAGTCCTTGTGGCTGTTTCCACTGTTCATCCACTGAGCTTTTGGCAGATCTGGAGAAACTCTCTGGAATCGTTACCCTCGTTCATTCAACAATTGGTATGCAGCAAACAGGCAAACTCAACAATGGTGTTCTTTTCCTCCATGGCCACCAACGGCTCTAATCTTTCATTGGCAGCTCTCCCTGTTCTCAAATGATTTTATATATCTTATACCGTCATGGCCACATTTCTGAAGTAACTAAAGCAACCTTCACAATTCTTGATCAACTAACAGTCAGACTGATTATTTCAGTCAAGCAAATGTTAACTTAAAAAATGGCAGCCATCTCCAAAATGAAAAACTAGTGAGAAAAATGAACTGACAAAGAGGTTGATGGATTTATAATGGGATTGAATATGGAACAGATAATTTAGCCCTTATAAGGGCATACCAAAGGAAGTGATTTTGATGAACAATGTATGTGATGGAATTTGTATGTATAATGTTTAATATAATTTGATATGAGTTTTGGTTTCTGTTTTTTTGTGTCATAAGTTAATTAAGCATTTCTTTAAACATAGGGATCGAATTTAAGGAAAAGTGGTTTTTGAGTCCTGGCATTAGAGAGAATGAGTTGTGGACCGCTAATGGATTAATTAGTGAAGCATAGTGAATAATTAGGCCTCAAAGTTGGTTAGAGGGTTCAGGAACAATTTATTTTAAAATTAAGGGCAACACCCATGGCTAAGAGCATAAGAGAGACTCTTCGCTTCACTTTTGACTTTGAGTGGGGGCAGTCCCGTGAAGTCTTTGGAACAGAATGGCAGTATAGACTAGTGTTCCTGAGAAGGGAAGGATATCTAGTCAATGAGGTTACCTTAGTTTTAGTCCAAGATGAAACCAGACCAGAGTGTTGTAAGAAAACTCTGAAAAGGATACTTTAAGCTGAGTACATTTAGACAGGTGCATGATAGCTCCTGATAGAAGCTATCTGCAATTCCAATCTAAAAACTGAAGCCACAAGTGACTTAAACCCACTGAGGAGTTAGATAAGAGGACTGAGGTGTGAGCATTGTCAGAAAGGTGTTTTGGGTACTATACCACGGATGTGTTTTGGGTGCCATACAATGCTGTTTTTTTTCTTATCAATAAATATTTTGAGATTATACATTTATAACATGTTTACCAATCTTTGAATTAATATTTGTGTTGATAATTTGGATTATTCCATTATTTCTATTGCGACGAATTTCTGTTTTATTTATAAAGCAGGGTCTGTAACATTGTGTGTTCATGTTTCAGTGAGGGACTGCTTAGACAAAACTGAAACATTTAAAATATGATGCCTCAAGCCGGGTTCCTATTTGGGATGTGAGATGTTGGAAAATAACATCAGCTGGAATCATAGCAGTAATAGCTCCACCCGTTGCCCATCCACAGAAGCTCACCAGTGGCCCCAATGAAACAAGTCCTATTTAAATGGACGCAGCGACCTGATAGTATCAAGTCATCCCTCAAGTCCTGCAGGGGAGCTGTAAAATCCCACAGCCCACCTGCAGGGTCAAGCCCACCTTTAAAAATAAATTGTATGCTCGTTCTGAAAACAGACAATTAGGCTGTATTGTAAAATGTTAAGATGTTTCGGAACCCAGTTTCTCGCACAGGATGTACAATGTTTGCTGTTTTTCCTTTCAGAAAGTCAACAGCTCCCTAGACACAGCCTCATTCAACACACTTTGTTGGGGTACATCCGGCAAATGCTACAATGGTTCATAAAGCTGTGTGAGTGAAGTCACTTTATTGCGATGGCGAGAGTCAATTATTTTTGTAAACAAATAGTGTTATTGGAATGTAGATATAATTCTTACGCAATGGCACTATTGAGATAGTTGTAGACTGATTTCCTGGTCACTGACATATTGATTGACTTATTAAAATATTTCTACAGGATAGCTCAGTTTAAACTTGAAAGTCTATTTACAGTGGGTTCCTGTCTAAGGTGACTTTACAGACATAACACAACCCGGAGACAATATCAGGAGAATGATCAAAGTGATGTACCTTTCACAGTTCTAACCACATAGATGAATGTTGCTGTTTATTATAATGTCTAAATCTTTTGATTATGGTTTGAAGGCTCCTGCGGAACAAATGTTAATACAAGTGTGATGTACAAACATAATCTGTCTCCCAACACCACCCTTCCTCCTCACTTAACTATTTTAATCATTTTGTTTCAAATGATTTCTGTTCTGTCTGAAAATCCATCCTACGGATTACACAAGGTGTAAAAGGTCTGTTATAAGAGTGCAAAAAGTTGCTCTTTATATGGTGCCTTTCAGAAACTCAGGATGTTGCAAAGTGTGTTTACAAGCAGAACATTATAAAGTGGGAAACATGGCAGCAAAAATGCAATTAGTTGGTAGGTTGAATCTTGACATACTCAATTTTTTCAATAAATGTTGCCCAGCACTTTCATCTGAAACTGTCTTCTGTGTTGTGTTTTGCCTGTAAACTTTACACCATAGCATCCAGTCCTTTGCAGGGGAAATGAATTTGTCCAGGCATTGTGCTTCACAATTAAATAAAAGATTTGGGGACTCTATTCCTCATGACACATCTCAATGAACCAGAATTGCTTTATTCAATTTAAACAAAAGCATTAATGTAACTCTTCCTTTGTGCATTCTCCATGTCAATGTCTCAACCAAACAGAGTCTACATATCAAACAATTAGTGCCGTCTTTCTCATGCAGTATAAATTGTTGTTCCCTTTGAAATTTGGTTTTCTTGAACACATCTGATCAGTACAAGACAAAAAAAGTCTTCAATCACACATCTCTTTGTCTAGCAATATTGAAATTCTGTATTGACTAACAATTATAGAATAAAGCAAATAATTTTGAAGGTGATGTAGGAGCAGAGTGACTGTGGGAGTCAGAGTGCAGAAGTAGGTGAATGTATCAGGGCAACTTAAGAAAGGAATTAATTCTGCGTATGAAATTCTGAGCTGTATTAATTGTGACAGGCAGCACAAATGGAAGGAAGTTATGGCAACCTTTGAGAAAATACTGTTTGACTTCAGCTGGATTCATGTCTCCAGTTCTGGGCACCATGCTTAAGGAAGGATATCAATGCATTTAAGGAGCTGAAGAAAATACTTGTGTGTATGGTTTCAGGGATGAGGGACTTCAATTATGTGAATAGATTGGAGCATCAGGGGCTGTTCCCATCAGAGAGGAAAAAAGCTGAGTGGAGATTTGACAGAGTTGATCAAAATCATGTGGAAATGTGTTGCTGGTCAAAGCACAGAAATCATGTGGAGTCTGGACAGGGCACATAGAGAGAAACTGCTTCTGTTGTTGGAAAAGTCGCAAACTATAACATGATTAATAAAAAATGATCGACAAACAGAACAAAGGTGACATGGAAAAATAGTTTTTATACATTAAGTGCTTAGGATGTAGATGCAATGCTTGTGAGTGTGGTGGAGGAAGAACCATTCCTGTCTTTTGTAAGGAATTAGATAATTTCTGGATGGTAGCAAAAAATGCAGGGTTGTGGAAAAGTGGGAAAGTTAAAGACCAATAAATCCCAAGGGTCCAATAATCCAAATCCGAGTGTATATAAGGAAGTGATTGCAGAAATAGTGGATGCATTCACCATCTTTCAAGATCCTATAGACTATTGAACAGTTCCTACAGATTAGAGGGTAGGTAATGTTACCCAAACTTTTAAAATCTGAAGACTGAGAGAAAAAAGAGAATTATCGACTGTTTAGTCTGATATCAGCGGTAGGGAAAATGTTTGAGTCCATTACAGAAGGTTTAATAGCACAGCACTTAGAAAATAATGACAGGATTGGACAGAGTTAGCATGGACTGACAAACCTACAAGAACTTTTCATAGGTGTAACTAGTAGACTTGATAAGGAGGGGCCAATGAATGTGGTTTATTCGGACTTTCACAAAGCTTTCAATAAGGTTCACATGAGAGATTAGCATGTGAAATAAAAGTGCATGGATTTATGGATAATGTATCGACTTGGATAGTGAACTGGTTGGCAGGCAGGAAACAAAATTAGGGAGGTTTTGCCTAAATTATCCAATGTACTTGTCAGACCGCAGCTGGAGTACTATCTCTTATCTAAGGAAAGATTTACTGGCATTGGAGACAGTTCAGAGGAAGTTCTCTAGGTTGGCAGCAGGAGTACAGGAACTGTTTTATGAGGAGAGGTTGAGTAGATTGAAGCTTTATTTGTTAGAATATAGAAGAATAAGAGGTGACCTTACTGAAAAATACGAGGGTTTTAGATAATTTAACAGGGTTGATGAGTAAAGATGGGTTCCCTGAGTGGGTCTAGGACCAAAAAGAATAATCTCAGAACAAGGGGTTGCACATTTAAGATAGAGATGAGGGGAAATTTCTTCTCTTGGAGAGTTTGAAAATGTGTATTTCTATAATAAAGAGGACTGAATCATGAAGTGTGTTCAAAGTTGAGGTAGACAGATGTCAAATCAGGAAGGGAATCTGGGAAATGGCTAGAAAGTGGAATTGAAGATTATTAAATCAGTCATGATGTCATTGATTAGCAGAGCAGACTCAATGGGCTGAATGGTCACCCTCTACTCCCATGTCTTGCAGTCTTATGGTTTAAGGGGTAAGGAACTCTCTCGCAGACAGAATCACCCATTTGTATGATGCTCAGTCTGCAACCTTCATGGTCAATATCACATTTTGTATGACTATGGTCTGCTGAAGCACCTTGGAATTTTTTGCAGCACTGCAAGTGCACTATAGAAATGCCAGTTGTTGTTGTTCTCGTTGTTAGACAGGGAAACAAAAACTGCCAACATTACAAATCTGAAAATTATGACTGGAAGAGCCAGAAATGCACAACAGCTCTATTTAGAATCTAGAGGGAGAGAAAGGAAAAACACACTCAAACTAGTCAAGGGTTTTCACCCGAAACTTAAGCTCATCTTTTTACTGCAAATCTGCTGATAGATGCATTATCTACACCAAACACTTTCTGAATGGGTCTTGTAGTCTCACTTTGGACTGCTATCATTAGAGCAAAGCATATATGTTCTCCAGTGGCTGCTGGCGATTTCTTGGAATTGAAAACACAATGAACTTCAGCTGATATCATCTAGCCTACTTTCCTCTACAATGCGTATAGTCTTTGCATAAATTGGTGAAAACTGTCTCAAAGTGCTGGGCCTCATTCTGAAAATGAAACTTGTTAAGAAATTGTGAGCTTGAATTGCTGTATTTTGTAGAAGCAAGGATCAAATGACATTCCCATGAATAAAGCTCAGTTCACTTGAATTATATTCTTCATCCGCACAAAGAAGCAGAGCCCCACTGTGCACCTGTTTACTTGATCACCTGGGAGACACTCATTCAAAGTTTCCAAAGAGGCAGTTGTATAACCAGAGCACATACCAAAACAATAGGATGTAACTGAGCAAATGGGCTTTGGCATTCACCCCATACAAGCTCCCTCAGGACAGCCAGCACAATGGAAAGCTTTAGACAGATGCCACGACCGGAAAGGGTTTGAGCTTTTTTATAACTTGCTCATTCACGGCATGAGGGTGTTGCTGTCTTGTTGCCCATCCAGATTTTCCCTTGAGATGGTAGAAAAGAGCCAGAACAGAAATATCTAGAAGTGCATATAAGAAGTCTTTGGAGGAGGCAGAGCAACTTGAGGAAGCAGTTAAATACATAGCTTTGAATTTGGTTTAGTGTCACGTGTGCTCATACGAGTACAGTGAATAGTTTACAAGTCACACTTATGATGCCATCTTAGGTACAAAGGCACCGAGGTACAGAAACTTAGGTACAGAGCAATAAACTAAGGAAAACAAAGTTAAAAAGTTAAATATTACAGTTGTTCTTTCTAAAAAGCAGAAAAACAAAGAAACACAGTTAAGAGTTCAACACCATAGTCCATAAGAACCTGGCCATGCTGGGCTCACGCTTTTCACAAGGGCTCGACCTCCCCCACTTTGGGCTTGACATCGTCCCCACTGTTGCCCTGGGATACCTGCTTTCACCACCTTGTAGTCTGTTCCTGCCCTCGCTGTCATCCTGGGATATCTGTTTTCACAGACTGGTTGCCTGTTCCTGCTCTCGCTATCATCCTGGGATACCTGCTTTCATCGTCTTGTAGCCTGTTCCTGCTCTTGCCATCAAACCTGGCCTAACTGCTGTTATATACATATGAGCCTCTTGGCTTTAGTATTACACACACAGAGATCAAAAACAAAGAGGCTATATTAAACCCTTATAAAATACAATCGGTCTCAGCTGAAGTACTGGGGCCATTTCTGGTTATTATAATGGAACGTCTAGACCTGGAATTGTCTCTTCAAACTGTACAGAATCCTGAGTCAGAACCAATGCTCAAAATAGACAGGGACAATGTGTGAATTGTCCCCAAAAAAGTTCTTAAATAACCTGTAAGAATTTATTCCCCAGGATGTCAAGAGCAACTAGTCAGGAACAAAGTTGCCCCATGAATGGGATGGAAGAGTTTGGTGAGGACAGTTTCTTCACTCTCAGGATGGATCACTCGTGCAGTCTTACTGATAGAGTGACAACTGAACATATCAGCACCTCAAGATAGGCAGACAATCATTTACCAGTAATCAGGAGATAAACCATTGAGAAAATTCAAACCTTACTTGGTAGACTGAGTTTTTAAAAGATTGAATGGCATTGCAGGAAGTCTTGAGTTAATTGTTTGTTGTCCAGCTGTTAAAATCTTTAGTATAAATTTAGTAATATTTAAAGCATAAGAAATAATGGCAGATTCCCAATATAAATGTAATATTCTTATAAACTAAAGGAAACAAATGAATAGGGAGCAATTTAGGAGTAAATTATGGCAGGGTAGTTCGGCCATTTAAATGATCCTCCTGAGCATTATGTAAATTCAAAAACACTTCTAATATCAAAGATATTGAGTAATTGTCTCCAGCTACAGTTACAAAGCTAACATATTCATGAATGACATGAAGAGTAAAATGGTCACACTGCAGGTAAAGTGCACACAAGTAGAAAGGAAAAGTTTACCTCTAGACAGTACAAAATCGCAAGGCAGGTAGTGCAGAGGGCAACTGGAGTATCTTCCTCTCAAACAGATATTCTATTTGAGGTAAAACTTACCCTGATATTTAAACATGGTGTGAGGAATAAAACAGGCAATCACAGACAAGTTAGCCATACATCAGGTCTAGGGAGACACTAGAGTTTATTATAAAGGATATGATGATGCATGGTAGCTCAGTGGTTAGCACTGCTGCCTCACAGTACCAGGGTCCCAGGTTCGATTCCAGCCTCAGGCGACTGTGTGGAGTTTGCACATTCTCCCTGTATCTGCGTGGGTTTCCTCTGGGTGCTCCGGTTTCCTCCCACAATCCAAAGATGTGCAGGTCAGGTGAATTGGCCATGCTAAATTGCCCGTAGTGTTAGATGCAGTTGTCAGAGGGGGGTGGGTTACTCTTTAGAGGGTCGGTGTGGACTTGTTGAGCCGAAGGGCCTGTTTCCATACTGTAGGGAATCTAATCTAATAAACAACTTAAAATGACAAAAGCAACATAAATTTATGGGGAGCACCTGTGGCAATGTCCTGGAGCTGAAGTGGCCAGTGTTCAACAACCAAAACTACCCTCTTTTGCAGAAGTGAAAATGCAAAAGAATATGATGCCAACCGTGAGAGACTCCCATTAGTTCCAACTGTGCCCTTGATATCAATGGCAATCATTTTCACCTCACCTCTGGAATTCAGCTCTTTTGTCTGTGTTTGAATGAAGGGTGTCATGAGGTCAGGAGCTGAGTGGCCCTGGCAGAACACAAACTGGGTATCAGTGAGCAGGTAGCTAGCAAGCAAGTTCTGCTAGATACCTTCTTACCCTTTATTAATATTAGACTGACAGGATAGTGATTGTTTGAATTGAATTTGTTCAACTTTTCATGTACAGTATGTGTTTGGGAATTTTCCGCATTGTCGGGTAGATGACAATATTCTAACTGAGCTGGAACAGCTTGGCTGAGGGAGCAGCAGGTTTAAGAACACAAATCTTTAGTACTATTGCCAAAATTATCAGGACCTTTGCAGTATTGTGTATTTATACCACATCAGTTGAATCAGATTGACTGAAGACTGGCATCTGTGATGCCATGGGCTTCTAGATGAGGCGGAAATGGACCTTCACTATTGTGGGCCATTGGCTTCTTAGAGTGAGACAGAGTTAGGTACTGGGGAGATAAAAGTGGTGACTTTTAGGGCAGAGTGGAGAACATCATTTACCTTCTCTTTACATTGATGTGTATTCCTCCAGTCGACTGAGTGATGGTCTTGGCCTAGGCTAGGTAGTTTAATGTCATGATGGAAGAGGATATACAGTCATAGAGTCATAGAAATGTACAGCACGGAAACAGACTCTTTGGTCTAACTCATCCATGCCAAACAGATATTCTAAATTAATCTAGTCCCGTTTGCCAGCACTTGGCCCATATCCCTCTAAATCCTTCCTAATCATGTACCCATCGGATGCTTTTTAAAGGTTGTAATTGTCCCAGTTTCCACTAAGAGCAAGTGCCGACTGCAGATGGCTGATTAGCAAGGCAGGTGGTGATTAAAGTTAGTCTAAGTTACAATTCATTTATAAGATAACACTGAAATTATAAACTGGAAGTGGGGAGTGGGGAGTGGGGATTGAGACTGTCTGGTGATTAACACTGTGATTCTAGTCAGTGATTCCAGCCTCAGCTGACTGTCCATGTGGAATTTGTATATTTTCCCTATGTCTGCTGGGTGCTCTAGTTTCCTCCCACAGTTCAAAGTTGATTCTATGACTCTACGAATATTTTTTGCTTCAAGTTCATATTGGATAAGACACAGCAAATATATGAGAGAAAGCACAGAAGCGTGACTAATTGAATGATTTTGTCAAAGGGCTGGCAAGTGCACAATGAATCGTCTGTGTCATTGCACAGTTCCATTAATTTCCATTGGCCATCCAACAATGATTACCAAATAAAAGGAGGCTGCAATGCCTCTTATGAAATAAATCAAAGGGGTATGGATGCTGGCGATCTGAAACAAACACAGAACTTGTTGACAAAACTCAGCAGCTCAGGCAGCAGTGGGAGAGAGCAAGCAGGGTTAATGTTGCCAGTGCAGTGACCCTTCTTCAGAACTGATGGTGGCTAGGAAAAGGTGGCATATATGCTGAAGACAGAGGTTAGGTAGGATACAGTGGCACAGCAGTTAGCACTGCTACCTCACAGCACCAGGGACTTTTGCTCGATTCCAGCCTTGGATGGCAGTCTGTATGGAGCTTGCATATTCTTCCTTTGTCTGCAATGGGATTTTGCAGGGGGCTTTGGTTTCCTTCCACGGTCTAAAGATATGCAGGTTAAGTGGATTGGCCATGCCAAATTGCCCTGTAGTTTCAGCGGATGTAAAGGCTAGGATATGGTAAATGCAGGGTTATAGGGATGAGATGCTCTTTGGAGAGTCAATGCAGGCTTAATGGGCCAAATGGCCTCTGTAGGGATTTTATAAAGAAGTAACAATAGGTGACACTTCACCACACCACCATGTTCTCTGGCCAATATTTCTGTCTCAGGCCTGCTGCAGTGCTCCAGTGAGTTACTCCTTTGCCCCAACCTTCCTACATCTTCAACATACATAGCACCTTTTCCCAGCTGCCATCAGTTCTGCGGAAGGGTTGCTGGACCTGAAATGTTAACTTTGTTTTCTCTCCTCAGATGCTGCCAGACCTGGTGAGTTTCTCTAGCAACTTCTGTTTTTGCTATTAATGGGGGAGGGTTGTATGGTTAAAAAGCTTTAAGCACCCCTAACTGGCAATTTGTTGCTGCTGGACAAAAAGCTCATCTTCTTGCCAAGCAGCTGCATGGAAATTGCTAAATAAAAACTGAAAGAACTGTAGATATAGGAAATCAAAAACAAAACAGAAATTGTCCATTATCTCTCCAAGTTTCCATATTTCTGTACTAAAGAACTGGAAGAGAACTGGAACATCAGCATGTGTAGCATCAATTCAAGACAGCCACGAGGGAATGACTTACTCCAATTTTTCAGCCATCTGACAGAATTATCCTTGGTACCAGTTTGGTGCAGCACCTGCTTAAGCCCATCAAACTCCCCTTGCTGCTTCATTGGTGAATTAAAACCTGCAACTGAGCTGGATTAGTTACACTGTGTTCAATATAGAATTTATACAACATCAGCACTGTAATCATTGCAGACCAATTTTTCCAGAAGTAAATGTACATTTGTCTTTGAAGATTCATAACAACCTTTCGAAACATGATATTCTATTCTTTGGAATTACTTTCATTGTGGAAGTTAAGTCTCCCACAAAATCAACTTTTCCTGTCACAAACAGACTTAGCTTTGTTCTCAGTGCTCTGCCCAGGGAGATCCTGTTACTACTTTGCTAAGGCTGTGAAAGCCCAGTCTCAATACTCACTGCGACTGCAACCAGAGACAAACATCATTATACAGTACATACATTTCACATTTTGTACTACACAGTTACTCGACCTCATTTTGTAGCTCCCTCCACTGTAAGCTGAACTTGCTTACACAGATCCTTGCTTTTAACCTGTGTTTTTGTTATGCAAAGGTGATGTTTGAACATTTTCAGTTCTCTGCCTCTGCAGACCCTTGGCAATTGATTTGTTCAACCACAGCAAAATTCTGTTTACTACAGCTAGGTTGAGGAGGCAGCTCTAAGTCTCCCTCAACTGGATTGGATATCAAATACTGGACTTTTTATTTGTTAATGGGATGTGAGTTTTGTTTGGTGGGCCAGCATTCTTTGTCGCAGTATTTTATTGATTGTGCTTGAAAAAGTGAAGTGAGCTGTCTTTCTGAGATGTGGTGATTCATCTGAGATGACTGTCCACACAGAGCACTTAGTAAGTGTATTTCCAGCAGCACACTCTCGACTCTGATCTCCAGCATCTGCAGTCCGCACTTGCTCTTAGTAAAGGATCTAGCGACAACAAAGCAATGGCGATATAGTCCCAAATCAAGATGTTATGGCCTTGGAGGGAAATTTGCAGGTGGTGGTATTCACATACATCTGTTGGCCTTGTCCATCCAGGTGTTATAGGTCATGGGTTTGGAAGGTGCTGCTGAAGGAGCCTTGGGCAGTGTAATTTGTGGATGGTACACTCAGCTATCACAATGCATGAGTAGAGGAAGAATTAAATGTTGAAGGTTTTAGATAGTGTGCCAATCCATTGAGCTGCTTTATTATGGATAAGCTTGTGGTGAGTGTCCTGAGTGTTGTTTGTGCTGTTGGCATCCAAGTTAATGTAAAGTAACCTATCACAACCTTGATTTGTGATTTGTATATGGTGGAGAGACGTTGAGGAGTCAGGAGGTGTGTTACTGACCAAAGAACTCCCAGCCTCTGATCTGTTCTTGTCGCTATTCTACTTATATAGCTAGTTAGTTCAATTTCTGGTTAATGGTAGCGTTGACAGTGTGGGATTCAGTAATGGTAGAGCCATTTAATGTCAAAGAGCAAAGGCTGGATTCTCATTTGTTAGAGATTTTCACTGCATGGCACTTGTGTGACACAAATCATATATGCCATTTGTTATGATCCTAGCTGATGGTATTACTCAACTAATTAGATCCCAGGAAGAAATCTTGCTGTTTCTCTTGTTTTAGTACAGATAGTGGTACTGAAGTGTAGTCACACTGATCTGAGTTTCTTTCACAACAGTATAGCAGTTAATTACACCAAAGGCAAAAAACAAATCAAACCAAAATGCTGAGATATAGAACACAGAAAAACAAAAGGTTAAGACACCCAACAGAACAAATGTTTGATGTATTCCCCAACACTATCACTTCACAGTGATTCAAATCCAGAAAATAATTCCACCCCTGTTGAATTTCTTTCTAATTTCTCATTTGTGAATAGTGTGATCTTCTTACATGAATGCTTACAAATTTTAAAGATTAGACTTTCTCAGCTTCTAATAATTTGCAATGTTTTAACCAAACACTTCTGGTCTCGAAGTTGCACAAACTAAATTGTTCTACTGAGATAATTTATTCTCTACACACATCTCTCATCACACACTTAATAACCAAACCTGAACATTGTCCAGATTTTGTTGCATTTAGTGATGGACAGCATCAAAATCTGAGGAGCTGCAAATGTTGCTGAACCTTGTGCAATTATCAGAGAACATCTCCACTTCTGATGCTGTGATGGAGGGATGTTATTTTAATAAAGCAATTGAAGGTCATTGACTGGAGAACACTACCTGAGGAGCTCATGCAGTTATGCACTGAGGCTGTGATGATTGACTTCCAACAATTGCAACCATCTTCCTCTTTGCTAACTGTGATTCTGACTGACAGAATGCTTTTTCTTCAGTTCTAATTGACTCATTTTATGAGGGCTCCTATCCAAGTGGCATGTATGATTTGTGACACATAAGTGCCATTCAATGACAATTCCTAAAAAAATGATAATCCAGCCTTTGCTCCTGGATGTTAAATGGCTGTCCCATTATTGAATCCCACAATATGAACACCACCATTGACCAGAAACCGAACTAACTAGCTATATAAATAGTGTGACTACAAGGGCAGGTCAAAGGTTGGGAATTCTGTACCATATTAAGTCAAATGCTGCTTTGATATCAAGGGTAGACAGTCTTACTTTCCCTCTTTTGTTAATATTAGGTCAAAGATTGTAATGGAGTACCTCTAACTTACTGATGAAGGGCTTATGCCTGAAACATCAATTCTCCTGCTCTTTGGATGCTGCCTGAGCTGCTGTGCTTTTCCAGCACTACACTCTTGACTCACCACCTCTAACTTACTGCAATCTTCTACATACTTCTGCAAGGCACAAGTCAGGAGTTTGATGGAATATTCCCCACTTGCCTGGGTGAGTGCAGCCCCAGCATTACTCAAGAAGCTTAACACCAGTCAGAACAAAGCAGCCTGCTTGATTGGCACCACACCCGCAAACATCCACTCCCTCCACCACATACACTCAGTAGTAACAGTGTATACTATCTATAAGATGCACTGCAGAAATTCACCAAAGATCCATACCTTCCAAACTCTTGACCACTTCCATCTAGAAGGGCAACAGCAGCAGATCCATGGGAGCACCAAGGCCTTCAAATATATCATTGTTCCTTCATTGTCATTGAGTCAGTGTGGCAATTAAAGAGACAGCTATGTGGCTAAAACTTCACTTCAGGTTCTAGCTATTTCTTGTCTTTAGCTTTCCTACTTACTGCTGCCAAATGGAAATATGCTCATTTGAATGAACTTGATTGGACCATTTAAACATAACTATTTTCAAGTCAATCATTTACAAAACATGCTGCTGAAGCCTTACAGTCCATGATCCCAGATTCAGGTGGTCCTATGTACTATGCCATAGCACCTTAGCTATCCCTGGTGTTGAGGTACAAATAACTCCTTACTCTATGTGTCCTGTGATGTATAACTCAAAACTTTAGTCAAAGATATCTTGTGAAATGGAGAGACGGACATCAAATGTGCAATCAAGGATTGACATTGCTGGTGATTCTATTCTGAATTTCAGGCAGTATGCACAGGTTTAGTCAGAACAAAAAAGTAGTGGTAGTTTAACATTTCTTCATGTACGCTGCAAATGTGTTGCTGGTCAAAGCACAGCAGGCCAGGCAGCATCTCAGGAATAGAGAATTCGACGTTTCGAGCATAAGCCCTTCATCAGGAATGCTGCCCAAGGCTCCTTCAACAGCACCTTCCAAACCCATGACCTATAACACCTGGATGGACAAGGCCAACAGATGTATGTGAATACCACCACCTGCAAATTTCCCTCCAAGGCCATAACATCTTGATTTGGGACTATATCGCCATTTCTTCATGTAGTCAGTTCTGAGGAAGAAAGTCCTGAGTCATTTGGCAGAAAGCCCACGGAGCAAACTGCTGGAAGCTAATGGTGTGTTGTGTTTGCTCCGTAAGTATTCAGAAGTTTATAAAAACAAAGCTCAGGAAATTGATTCTAGCAATGCCAACTGAACAAGGAACTTTAAGGAAGAAACAGAGTGATCCTTCATTGATGTTTGACTGCATAACGTTTATTGTTGAAGGTAGAAGAATTGAAACTTTATTTATGACATTTGTAAATAGCAGTTTTTAACAGATCTTCTTGAGTGTAAAATAGTTTTTTTTTCCCTTTGTGTGTAGTACACTTTGATGTTCTTTTATTAAAATTCAATTGACAGCCTCTTGATCAGTGAATTATGATCTACATGATAAACAAATAGCAAAAATAACACTTATTGTCTATAAAGCCAGGTTTCATTTTGAGATATGATCTGTTGAATATCAGCATCAACTTGGATCATAACAATTGCTTTCAAGCTGGATAATTCCAAGGTGATGCCTTTCATCCTAACATGTGGAATTATCGTACAGACATAAATCAAATTGGGACGTAACAGTTTCTTGATGTCTGACTGAGAATTTGTTCACGTGTTGCCAGTTTGACAAGTTTCAGTGCCTTTTGATAAAAATGTTATGTTCAGTTCAGAGAGTTTCATTTATTCCACATTAGTCTGAAGGAGCTTGGCCAGCCTATGTGGTCATTTGATTGCTTGGCCACTTTAAGTCCTTGCATTTCCATTTAAGAACCATTTCAGTCTATAAAGTACTATAATCAGATGACGGAATTTGAAAATAGATATTTGATCATTATTGTGATAGCTTCTTTCCATAATAAGGTTAGGAATTCAATTTATTTGCACATTTAATGGTTGCCATTGCAGATACTTCGATAAGAAAACTCTACCTCTCGACTTCCAGCAAGACCTGGACAAGTTTTGGTCTTGAGTTGACAAGCGGCCAGAGACATTTGCACCATACAAAAGCCATACAATGACTGTGTCCAACAAGAAAGTGTCTAACCATCTGTTCTTGTCATTCAATAGAATTCCGATTTTCAAAATCTTCATGATTAACATCTTGGGGAGTGCCTGTTTACCTTGCCAAGAGGTTACCATTGGGTCAAGTCAGAAGGTAGACACTCTGAGATGGGTTTTTCATCTCCTAAAGGCCGTTTCTCAACTGTAAGATATAAACTATGAATACAATGGAATATTTTCCATTTGCTCGGATGTTTGCAGCTGCAATAGTAACTAGGAAAGTCAGCATAAAGTGGGTTTCTTTAGGAAAAGCCCACACATTGGTTTTAGCATTCAATCTCTCCACCATCTGCATACTGTGGCTTCAGGCGTCTGATGGGAGGGGTTTATTTTCCCCAGCGGTGGCAGCAGAGGGAGGAGCGAGTGTGTTTCTGACAGTGGTGGAGGGAGGCGAGTTTGGCCCCAGTACCATGTAGCTCCAGCGGTGGCTGCACTGAGATTGGCCCAGTGTGGACCCGTGGCAGCACTGGTGGCTGATGGTACCCATGACAGATAGAGGCAAGATGGCACTGAAAAGTGGTGACTCCCACTAACTGACTGCTCCCTGCTGGTGTTTAGGTGTAAGAGCTCAGATCCAGGACCATGGCCAAGCACTTAAGAAGGAAAATAATATTGAACTATTAACTTATTTTTTTAACTTTTCTACTTTATACTTAAGATTTTGTACCTAATACCTTTGTATCTAAGATAGTGCCAGCAATGGTGACTTTGTGCACTTCTCACTGTACACCTGAGGGTGAAAGTGAGGACAGCAGATGCTGCAGATCAGAGTCAAGATTAGCGTAGTGCTGGAAAAGCACAGCAAGTCAGGCAGCATCCGAGGAGCAGGAAAATTGACATTTCAGGCAGAACCCCTTCATCAGGTAACAGAGATAGGAAGGGGTGTAGGGGCTGGAGGAGGTGACAGCGATAGGGAGGGGATGTAGGGGCATAGGTTGTATTGCACCCCTGTGCTTGAGTACACATGACAATAAAGTCTAATTCTAATTCTAATTCAATGCATACTATCCACGAGAATACACTGTAGTTAAGAAGCAAGGCTTTTCCAACTGCATCTCTGAAATCCATGATATCCTTCAACTAGAACAACAAGGACAGTACCCACCCAGGAATGGAAGATCGCGAAGAAGATCTGCCATCACTTTCTGAGGGCAATTGGCATGGACCTTAGGTAATCCCCATATACTGAGAATGCGAAATAAAATGTCACCATTGGCAGTGCAGCTATGGATGTACTAAGAATATTTAAGATGCTGAAAAATTTCAAGCTCTTTGTTTTTTCTTGCGAATCTGCATTACTGTTGTCTAGTGATGCTTAGTACCTCACCCAGTAGCATATGCACAATTCATAATTTAATAAACCATGATATCAAGTCATGAATGGGCCACATTTGAACATGTCACTTGGGGTTTTTTCATTAAATGCATTACTTAACTAATAACCCTTAGGCAATACAGTCATGATAAATAAAGATCATTCTCAGGTGTTATTTAGTCTACCAGTTTCATAATAAGGAAGCTGTTACATTCGGTCTTTGTATGTGAATGGACCTGAAGGTAAAGAAACATTGAGCGTTTCAATGTGGAACTAATCAGGTTACTACTATGACCTCTGTTGAAGTAATGTCACTCTCTCTTTGTATTTCATTTGACTTTCCGGCACAAACTGGGTGTGGGGAACATGCTAGATTAGGTACAATTATACCACAGATGCCGTGCTGTTGACAGGTCTCTTTCAGCTTCGAGTCAGCACCAAAAGCCACACACCTGTTAAAATGCACAGCAACTGACAGGTGTGTGAATGCTTGTCTACATTATGGGGGTGGTTCTTGCTGTTGCAACATGACCAGGTCTTTAGTGATCAACAAAGGCAGCTAATCCTTCAGGAAATCAAAGTTCCTTTTCTTTGATTCGAATAAATAAAAAGCAAGAAACAAAAAAGAAAAGTGCCGCTTCTTAAAGGAAAACGACAGTCCTCTGTAACCGTTTGATTTAGCATCAGTTAGCGATTTCCTTTAGAAACGCAAACCTCTGTCAAAAAGACAACTGAAGTCACGTCTGCATTATTCTTATTAAGTGAAGCACAGGTTTCTTGTAAATGTGGAATGTTTCAAAAAGGCAGCTGGCAAATATCTTAGAAGGTTAACAGTAGGCGCTCCTTATGAAACATTCTCTAAGTTCAGCCACCAAATCCAACAACACTGCAATATTATTTATTCAAAGTAGCTGGGCTGGACAAGCCCAGTAACACGTCCTGTCCAACAAGACAGTGTGACCAGTCCTCAAGCAGGGCACAGTAAGGAAGCAAAGAAAAGCAGCAGTGAAATCCATTAGGTCCATCAACATACCCTTTCCAGAGACCAGTGCAATCTTGCCTGTTAGCTTTCACTGGGGACACAGGATGGTAAAGTGAGGCTCTGTAGTGTAACCACTACCAATGCAGGAAAAATGGGATAAATCAGGAATGACTGATTGATTATCATTGATTGGTTTTAAAACTTAATCTTTTTTTTGAGAATGGAAAAACTGAGAAAGATAACTTTAAACTCTGGAAAACAGTAATTGACTGAGGTAAACAAAGACCAAACAGAACAAAGAACTGTACAGCACAGTAACAGGCCCTTTGGCCTACGAAGTCTGTGCTCACCACTTTCCTAAAATAAAAATCTTTTGCTTCTATGCTTTATTCCCTTCCCATTCATGTATCTGTCAAGATGCCTCTTGAACATTGCTATTGTATCTGCTTCTATCACCTTCTCTAGCAGCACCAGGCACTTAAAACACTTGCCTCTCACATCCCCTTTAAATTTTCACCCTTTTACCTTGAACGTCTGTCCCCTAATAATGGATATTTCTACCCTGCAGAAAAGGCTCTGACAATCCATTCTATCCAGGCCTCTTATAATTTTGTAAACTTCTTTCAGGTTGCTCCTCAGTCTTTGACGTTAAAGCGAAAACAAAGCAAGTCTGTCAATCTCTCCTCATAGCTAATACCTTCCAAAACAGGCAACATCCTGGTAAACCATTTCTGTACCTTCGCCAAAGTCTCCACTTCTTTCTGCTTCTGTGGTGACCCAAACTATTATACAATATTCCAAATGTGTCTGAACTAAAGTTCTGTATAGCTCCAACACGACTTCCCAATTTACTGCATAGTTCTCTCCTGTATTAGGCCATCTAAAATGCCTCACCTCTCATTTGTTCAGATTAAACCGCATCTGCTATTTCTCTGCCCAAGTTTCTCGCTAATTTATATTCTATTATATCTTCTGGTCATCCTCCGCACTATCCTCAGCTTCCCCAAACTTTGTGTCATCCACAAATGTACTAATCAGACCACTTACATTCTCTTACAAATTATTTATAAATCATATAAACAATAGGGGTCCTAGCACAAATCCCTATGAAATAGCACTGCACAAAGATCTCCAATCAGTAAAAAGACACCTTTCCACTACTACTCTGTCTTCTATGGCTAAGCCAACAGTGTACCCACCTTATCAGCTTGCTGTGGGTCCCATGTGACTTCACCTTCTGTATCAGCCTGCTATGAAGGACTTTGTCAAAGACCTTGCTAAGTCTATGTAGGCAACATCTACCATCTGCCCTCATCAATCACCTTTGTCATTTCCTCAAAAATCTTAATCTAGTTTGTGAGACACTACCCCTCCACCCTCCACACAAAACCATGCTGCCTATTGCTAATAAATCCATATATTTCTGAGTATGTGTAAACCCTGCCCCGAAGATTTCCTGGATTATCCCTTTTGCACATCTTAAATGAAGGAAAATTATTGGCTACTCTCCAGTCCTCTGTGACCTCTCCTGTGACTAAAAAGGATGTCAAGATTTTATACAGGACCCCAGCAATTCCTCTCTTGTTGCAGTCTATATTCTGGGATAGATCCCATCAAGTCCTAGGGACTTGGCTACCTTAATGCTTCTCAAAACACTCAAAACCTCATTTTTTATATCAAGTTCAATCACCTAACTGGGCTCATTCCCAAATACTAAGTTTAGTATGATCCCTCACATAGTTGGACTACTTACATATTGGTTTTAAAAAAATACATCCTGGATACACCTTACAAATGCCTTCCCAACAAAGCCCCTGGCTCAAGAGAGATCCAGTGAATATTGTGGAAGTTAAAACCACCCACCACAGCAACCGTATTGTTTTTAAATTTTTTTCAACATTTGTCCACATATCTGTTCCTCAATTTGCTGCTGGCTATCAGGGGACCTGTAATACAGTCTCATCAAAGTGACCACACCCTTCCTATTCTATTCCTATTCCTATTGATCTCTACCGATATAACCTTGCTGGCTGAGCTCTACAAGGTGTCCTTTCTCAGTACAGCTGTGATATTCTCCCTTAACAGTAATGCAACCTCTTTTACATCCTTCTCTATCTCACCTGAAATATCTAAATCATGGAATGTTAAGCTGCCAGGTGTTTCTCTCAGTGAAGTCTCTGTGATAGCTATTATATCAGAGTTATAGATATTAATCCGAGCTCTAAGTTCATCTGCCTTATGTATCTTGCATTAAAACAAATACACCTCAGACTACCAGTTTCGCTGTATTCAGTAACTTCTCCCAATCTATTCTTCCCCTTTGCCTTACCAGTCTTAGTCTATAACTCCTCTTTAATCATTTCACTTACTGGCTTACTGCTCTGTTTCTCAATCTCCTGTTACATTAGTTTAAAGCATCTCAAATGACATTAGCAAACCTCCTTGCCAGGATTTTGCTGCAGGTGCAGTATAGGTGCAATCCACCCTCTTGTACAGGTCCTACCTGGCCTGAAAGGCATCCACATATCTGCTTCTGATAACTGCTGTATTTGTAACATGGAGAATTCATGTTGAGTTAAAAACTCAGTTTAGTGCCTGTTACTCTTGTAGGTGGCACAGTGATAGGCAATTTCAATGTTAACGGCATCATACTGTTCTGTATTCAAGTTACAATCTATAGTTAAAGCATGGTGCCCTGAGTATACGCATTTGGACCACTAGATTACTTTAACCTGGACAAAACATTTTCTGAAAATTCTTATTTTCTTTCTGTTAATGACTGAAATTGTGAAAAACCAAAATAAAGAATTGTGCAAAATTGTAATAAAAATAACTATCTTAACAGGTCTAGTAACATTTATGTAGAGGGAACAGTCAATGTTTCAAGGGCAGTATCTCTTCATCAGAACTAACTTGAATGTTAACACTGCTTTCTTCTGCAGATGTTGTCAGACCCCTGCTGAGCTTTTTCTACAATTTTGGTTTTTGCTTCAGATTTCCAGCATCTGTGGTAATATGACATATCTCATTCTGATATGGCTGCATTTACTAATTAAATTGACCTTGTTTAAATATTTAAATTCCTCATAGCATTTAACCCTCTCTACTTCAGTTAGCTCCTCAGCATTTTCCATTTGAATAACCTCAATTACATGGTTTAAGCATGTGACATATAAATAAAAAATATCTTCATAAAACATGTGCATGCTATTCCAAGACGTTGGCATGGACTGGTTGGACCGAAGGGTCTGTTTCCATGCTATACATCTCTATGACTCTATGTTTCAACACTAGCAAGGAAATATTGAAGTGTAATCACTGACTGTGATACATTGCTGCATAACAACAGTTTCTGCTTAGGAATGCATTATAGACGCAAATGAGACAAATGACCTGATCATCTATTTATGATAATTAAATATTGAGAGACAATGTCGCCATCTCTCAGCACGTGCACTGAGTTATCAGCATAGATCATGTGCTCAGGTTTTGGAGTTGATCATGGCTCAAAAGTAAGAGTGCTACTTTCAACACAAATCTAGAAGTGCTTTTATGGGAATGTTAATTCATCACTGGGTGACTAACCATGAGGAAAAAAATACACAGCATTCTCCCAGTTCGCACTGAAGAAACATTTCAGGATTGTGTTTATGTGCGTGAAATTGTGCTATCCCACTCCCAGTTGAGTTGCATAGAGTCAAAAATATGTCTGGTCAATTTCAAAATGGGAAACCCACTCAATGGGTGAATAACTGTGTGGTAGGTGTCAGGAAGGAAGGGCTACACTTGGGAGATACCTGTGCCTTCCTGCCTGCTCAGAATTTAATTTCTGGGCGGGAAGACTAACGGTTGACTTTTCTGGCCTGGCAACATTGAAGACCCTTACATGATCGATTGATGACCACTTTAAGGGCCTCATCCTGCTTGGACTGATATAGCTTTAACTCCAGGAGGGCTGAGAAAGAACTAGTCTATCAGTGCGGGCAGGCTCACAGTTTGGTGAACGGTGGAGAGACTGAGATTCAGTCTGTGTTAATTTATGCTTGACCAAGGGACTGGAGCTAAGGCAGATAGGTGGCCTCGGAGAATCAGAACTCTTCTCCTTGACAAAACAGCGCTGACCTCCCCAGCGTTATTTCATCATCTGGGGGTCCAGGTGGGTTTGTGTTGGGTTTTGGAGATATCAGCTCCTGATTGGCTGCCAGCTCCAGGCATATGGTTCCATATGCTCCAGGTTTGTAATTTCAGCAGCCAGTCAGCCAATCGGCTTCCTGATTGAGAGAGGATCGAATCAACTTTCTGAACAACATCGGCTTTGAATTTCTCTCAAGGAGACTCTCCTGTTTCCCGACTCAGTCCAAAAATGGGAAAATTCCTTCTGGTGTGTTTACAATAGACAGGATGATGGAGAATGGAACACATGTCTTTTAAATCAGTATGCACATAATACATTTCCTAAACAGTCACAGCTGTGCAAGCCTGTAACTCAGTCATTTAGCCATCCAGTTAATACCAAGCTTTTATGTTATAATTGATGTATTTGTTAGAAATAGGATACTTTTTCACAACATATTTCAGTGTGCTAGTGCAACTCCTTGGGTCTTGTTTCAATAGAAGTTAATTCTACCAATTGAATATGTTTTAACTTTGCGCAAAACTTTGGGTAGTTTAGCATGAACCAATGGCTCACAATTCATTATGAAACAAGTTAATATGCAATATGATGAACAGTATCTGATGCAATTAACAAGAAGGCAAACAAATGCAGTAATAAACAATTACGGATTACAAAAAATGCATTGCCATGAAGTTTCGCAACATCACATAACATTTTGGGTGTTTTTAATTTTTAAAGTTGGTAATCGATTGGATTGAAATGACTGTGGCACTGAAATCTTCCAAAGCTTCTACTGATTCTCTGCCTTAAAATGAGTGTACGATCAGTTAAACCTGATCACTATTTTCAGCCATGTATAATATTTCCCTGCTGGTTCTGCTAGTCTCCTGCCTAACGTGTAAAATGAATCAAGAATGACTGCGACAGCAAAGCATTCCTTCAATAGTAGGTGAGCAACTCTGGACAGAAATTTGGGATTCATTTGAGAACCCAGACCTTGCCAGCTCATCTGAAGTTGTTGCACAAGCATTGAGGCTGCTGTGCGTTTTTGCTAACTTAGATAAATGGGACGTCCTGCATCTTGGAAAGACAGATCAGGCAGGATCCATACACTTAATGGTAAGATCTTGGGGAGTGTTGCTGAACAAAGAGACTTTGAAGTGCAGATTTATATTTCTTTGAAAGTGGAGTGGCAGGTAGATAGGATAGTGAAGAAGACGTTTGGTATACTTGCCTTCATTGGTCAGTGCATTGAGTATAGGAGTTGTGAGGTCATGTTTCAGCTGTGCAGGACATTGGTTAGGCCACTTTTGGAATACTGCATGCAATTCTGGTCTCCCTGCTATAGAAAGGATGTTGTGATAGGCTGGGACTATGTTCTCTGAGGTGTTGGAGGCTGAGGGTTAAGTTTACAGATATTTATAAAATCGTGAGGGGAATGGAAAGGTAAATAGACAAGCATTTTCCTCAGGGTGGGGGAGTCCATGACTAGATGGCATAGGTTTAAAGTAAAAGGGGAAAGATTTAAATTGGACCTAAGGGGCAATGTTTTCATGTAGAGGGTGGTGTGTGTATGGAACGCCCTGCCAGGGGTAGTGGTGAAGGCTGTTACAATTACAACTTATAAAAGGCATCTGGATGTGTACATGGATAGATAGGGTTTATAGGGATATGGGTCAATTGCTGGCAAATGGGAGTACATTTATTTAGGATATCTGGTTGGCATGGAGTTGGACCAAAGGGTCTGTTTCTGTGCTGTACATCTCTGTGACTTGATGATTCTACATTTTTTAGCTCATTCAATGCATTCATCCGTGGTCAACTGATAGTAAAAGAATAAACTTTATATGCTGTAGTGATTCCTCCAAATGCTTCGACAAATACACATTCAGCAAAAGAAAGTGCCTGGTTTACAAAACACTATTTGCTGAACTGATTGAGTACACTGTGTATGAAGGGATGGCTGGTAGGATTGGCTTCATGATGTGTGTATGTGTCCTGAAGGCACTTGACTATTGTCCTCAAACATTATAATCACTCGATGACAGA
The DNA here is from genome assembly GCF_020745735.1 of Hemiscyllium ocellatum. NCBI lineage: Eukaryota > Metazoa > Chordata > Chondrichthyes > Orectolobiformes > Hemiscylliidae > Hemiscyllium > Hemiscyllium ocellatum. The sequence goes on from NC_083405.1 coordinate 107,773,309, forward strand.
GACTTCTTCATTTGGGCCTGTCCAAGGTTGTTCCTTTCCAAAGTAATAAGGTACAGTTTCTAAGCTCCAAGGTTGGCTTTCAACTTGCTTTTGCAAGGTTTGTGAAGGTTTGTAGCTCAGGTTGAGGTTTAGGGTGTAGGTTTGCTCGCTGAGCTGTAAGTTTGATATCCAGATGTTTCATTACCTGGCTAGGTAACATCATCAGTGGCGACCTCCAAGTGAAGCGAAGCTGTTGTCTCCTGCTTTCTATTTATATCTTTCTCCTGGATGGGGTTCCTGGGGTTATCTTGTCTTTATATCTCAGTTTTGGATTATAGACAATAGACAATAGGTGCAGGAGTAGGCCATTCTGCCCTTCGAGCCTGCACCACCATTCAATATGATCATGGCTGATCATCCTTAATTCTTATCCTATTCCTGCCCTATCTCCATAATTCTTGATTCCACTATCCTTGAGAGCTCCATCCAACTCTTTCTTAAATGAATCCAGAGACTGAGCCTCCACTGCCCTCTGGGGCAGAGCATTCCACACTCCATGCCAACCAGATATCCTAAATAAATGTATTCCCATTTGCCAGCAATTGACCTATATCCCTATAAACCCTTCCTATCCATGTACACATCCAGATGCCTTTTAAAAGTTGCAATTGTAACAGCCTTCACCACTACCCCTGGCAGGGCGTTCCATACACACACCACCCTCTGCATGAAAACATTGCCCCTTAGGTCCAATTCTGGGTGAAGAAGTTTCTCCTCATCTCTGTCCTAAATGGTCTACCTCGTATTTTTAAGCTGTGACCTCTGCTTCGGCACTCACCCATCAGCGGAAACATGTTTCCTGCCTCCAGAGTGTCCAATCCTTTGATAATCTTATATGTCTCAATCAGATCCCCTCTCAGTCTTCTAAACTCAAGGGTATACAAGCCCAGTCGCTCCAGTCTTTCAGTATAAGGAAATCCCGTCATTCCAGGAATTGACCTCGTGAACCTACACTGCACTCCCTCAATAGCCAGAATGTCTTTCCTCAAATTTGGAGACCAGAACTGCACACAGTACTCCAGGTGTGGTCTCACCAGGGCCCTGTACAGTTGCAGAAAACCTCTTTGCTTCGATACTCAATCCCTCTTGTTATGAAGGCCAGCATGCTATTAGCCTTCTTCACTACCTGCTGTACCTGCATGCTTACCTTCATTGACTAGTTTACAGGAACATCCAGATCTCTCTGTGCTGCCTCTTTACCTAAATTGATTCCATTGAGGTAGTAATCTGCCTTCCTGTTCTTGCCACCAAAGTGGATAACCATACATTTATCCATATTAAACTGCATCTGCCATGCATCTGACCATTCACCTAACTTGTCCAGGTCACCCTGTAATCTCCTAACATCCTCATCACATTTCACCCTGCCACCCAGATTAGTATCATCAGCAAATTTGCTAATGTTATTGCTAATACCATCTTCTATATCATTAACATATATTGTAAAAAGCTGTGGTCCCAGTGTTGTCTATTGTCACCTACCGTTCTCTGCTGTGGTTTGGGTTCCCAGGCTGTAGAATATTTCCTTTAATCTCAGAAAGCCTCCCTATGAAGAATTTGACCAACTTAGGGAATTCTGAGGTACATGCTTGTTGTGCTAGATATGCAACACTTTGCCAGCGTCTTGAGTTGTATCCTGTCACCTGATCTTGCAAATAGACTTAGACAACGGTGATGGAATGCTTCTATTTGCTGTGATGCCAGTGGCCTGTTCACGTCTGGCACCCATGAAACGCTTCAATCTCTGTTCTGGGACAAATCATGATGGGGAGATGCCAGTGTTGGACTGAGGTGAGCAAAGTCAGAAGTCACATGACAGCAGGTTACAGTCCAGCAGGCTTTTTTAAAATCGCAAGCTTTCGGAGCACTGCTCCTTCATTAGGTTAAGTGAGGCAAACCCTAATCTCTTTGCAAAGTCGATGGGTTTGATTGCCCTTTAACACTGAGCTTCCTTTTGCCAGATGATGGTGAAGTTTATGAATGTAGTGTCATACTCCCAAGATAGCAAACCATCTGCACAGAACAGAAGGGTGTGCTATTGTTAGTGACTGTGAGGTCTTGGATTACATGGCCAGTGATGGGTTGATATAAGCTTTCCACCTTTTTCAAACTTATTGTCAGGTCAAAGGTAAGGGGAAAGCATCAACAAGAAAGTGAATGTCCTCCAAGCACTTGTGTTGTGAGAACTAATGAACAACTCAACAAGGCAATTATGGAGTGGTACCCATCAGAACAAATCATTATTCTGGTTAATTCCTGCAATATGAAAATGAGACAGTCCTATTATACACATGAAATGGGCATTCAGATGAAGCTTAAATTGAGGTTTTCACAATTAGGAGAGGTTTAGAATATGGAATGCTTTGCCTGCAGCGGTAGTAGATTCGCCAAGTTTAAGTGCATTTAAGTCGTCATTGGACAGGCATATGGACGTACATGGAATAGCGTAGGTGGGATGGGCTTCAGATTAGTATGACAGGGCAGCGCAACATCGAGGACCGAAGGGCCTGTACTGCGCTGTAATGTTCTATGTTCTATGTTCAATGTTCTATAAGCAGTTTTCATTAGACAATAGACCAGTAACCACAGGACACAAGCTAAAGAGGTTATGCAAACAATCCAGAAAGACAATGAAGAAACTCATTCTGGTCCAGAATATGTTACCTGAAATGTTGGTAAAATCAATTCAAGAGTGTAACTTTAAATAGGATATCAATTAAATATTTGGAATTGAAAATATATGCAAGGTAACAGGGAAAGAATGAGGTGGGGGTGAGGAGAATATTCAGATAACTCTTTTCTAAAGCGAGTATAATGGGCCACATTGCCTCCTTCTCTGCTGTTAGGTCCTGTGATTCCAAGAGGCAGGCTCTCACCAGTTAAGATTCAGCAAGAAATTGAAGTTCAGGTGATAGAAAGTCATAAAAGAGTTTTGTTTTCAGTGGCACTTGACTGAAGACTAAGTAAATGTAATATGCGGTGCTGTGGAGTCTGTGGACCATGTGTATGGTGGTTGCAGGAGACCATATTCCCTGTTTAGCTACTTGAACTCCAAGATAATTCTGTCTCTTTATCTCTTCATACCCTACCTTCAACTCTGTTATTGTTACACAGCCTTTTGAGGGTGATGCTTGGTAATTGCTCTTTAGCCAATTATTTGGGTGACTTGATAGTGGTGCATTAAAAAAAGGCTCTTCTTATTCTGTAGTGTTGTCTAATCCCTGGAATATGTGTACATTGGTTGAGTAAGTTGGAGGATTTCCTTATGTGTCTGCTTCTAGGCCTCACTATAGTAGCTATCACCAGATCCAGGCAGTTTGCCTTTAAGGAGGTCAAAGTTCTCAACCGCCTGCCCTCTTCCATGGCTACATTCAATCTTAGTCACCCTCAAGATAAGGAACATTCTGTGTCCACCAGTACCCTTGAAGCCTTTAGATGGTGATGGGCACCACAGAGGCTGGAGTGCCTTATCTCCATGTTCTGCATGGGTTTGATTTAACTCTTCCCTTTGTTTCCATCCACCATTTTACTTTTTGTTATTGTTGCATTGCTTCCTGACTTCACTGTGGCTAATCACCCTATGATCTGTATTTCCTTGTTTGCCATGATCTACCTGTACTGCTCACAAAACACAACCTTTCAATGTACTTAGGTACATGTGACTACAATAAATCAAATGAAATAATGGACTGTCTTGTTAATTGTCATTTGTTAATCAGGTGATTTAGTGGTGAATTAAATAATAAGTTTACTATTAATGAAATAAATTTTAAAAAAAGAACTGCAGTATCTTAACAAGGAAAAGTGGAAAGGGATATTTGTCCTATATTAAGGATTTACAATAAAACATTGCAAATTTCTGGAAGCCTTTCACTGACTAATTCAACAAATGATATCAGTGCATGAAATACACTTAAACTGCAAACACCGGACAACATTGCTTTCAGCTGTTTTGAGACAAGCATGGCCGTAATAGTTACTGCACATTACCGAGATGTAATTGCAAATTACAGCATGTTCTGCTGCAACTGCTCAGTTCCCGTGACTACTCGATGTAATCAATAATATTAATTTTTGGGTGGTTTCAAAACAGTGCATCAGTTCGAGCGAATGATTGTGGAACTGGAACTAATGGAAACAATTCAATTATCGTCAATTTGAACCAAAAATACATATATGTGCTGATTATTTTCTGTAATTAATAGAAGTGCTCAACATGTCAAGAACCGGTAGGGTTGGAATTTACCTCTGTATTTAAAGGTACAGTAGGGGCAGTTGTGAAATGGGGATTACATACCAACATGGATAGAAGATTGTCTGTCTTGCAGAAAACAGAGTTTGCACTAACAGGTATCTATCTGACTGACACGATGTAATGAGTGGTGTTTTAAAGGCATCTCTGCTGGATCCTCAAATTTTTATAATTGATATCAATGATTTAGGTGAGAGGTGCAAAGGCATGATATTTACATTTGCAGATAACGCAAATATAGGCTGATAATTATGTTGTGAAGTGGAAATATGCAATTTTTTTGTATAGATATAAAAAATTGTATCTATATTGAATGAGTGTATAAAAACTGGAAGGTGGGGTATAATCTGGAAAAAAGTATAATTATTCACAGTGGCAAGGAGAATAAAAAAAACAGATTATTACTTAAATGTAGGATGACTGCTGAATTCTGAGGTGTAGAAAGAGCTAGGTGTTCTAGTGCATGAGGAGAAAGTGAGGACTACAGATGCTGGAGATTAGAGCTGAAAAATATGTTGTTCAAAAAGCGCAGCAGGTCAGGCAGCATCCAAGGAGCAGGGCTTATTCCTGAAGAAGGGCTCATGCCCAAAATGTTGATTCTCCTGCTCCTTGGATGCTGCCTGACCTGCTGCGCTTTTCCAGCAACACATATTTCAGTTTTAGTGCATGAGTCACACAATTTGATTTATTATTGTCACATATACCGAGATACAATGGAAGTATTGTTTTGAGTGCTATCCAGACAAATCATGTATTACATAAGTACATTGGAGTAATAGAACTGAATGCAGAACATAGTGTTACAGCCACAGAGAAGGCACAGAGAAAGATCAACTTTAGAATATGAGGTTTGTTCATAGGTCTGATAACAGTGAGGGAGAAGCTCTTTTTTGAATCTGTTGGTTAGTGTTTTCAAATTTGCATTCCTGTTGTCTGCTGGAAGATGTGGAAGAGAGTATAACCAGGGTGGGAGGAGTTTTTGATTATGTTCCTGAGGCAGTGGGAAGTATTGACGGAGCCAATGGAAGGAAAACTGGTTTGGGTCAAGTTAATGTGCAGGCACAGCAAGTAATTAAGAAGGCGAATAGAATTCTATCCTTTATAGTGAGAAAGACTGAACATAAAAGTACGGATTAAACACAGAGAATGCTGGAGAAATTCAACATGTCTGGCAGCACCAGCAGAAAAATAAACCGAGTTGACACCTCAAATCCAATATGACTCTTCTTCCGAACCAGAATTATGAATAATTTGTGCAGTTTTAGTTTCTTTGTTTAAGGAAGGATATCAATACTTTGGAAAAAGTTCAGAGGAGCTTTATCAGATTGGTAGCTGGAATGAGTGAGTTGTCCTATGGGGAAAGATTGCTTGTTTACACTGGACTTTCGAAGAGTGAGCGGTGACTTGGTTGAACATGAGGTCTTGAGAAAATGGAAATGCAAAGTCTGTTTCCATCAGTGGGTGAGTACAGAAGTACGAAGACAGTTTAAGAATCAAGAGACATCCTTGTAGGACAGACACCAGGAGATTTCTTTTTGAAATCTCTCAGAGATGTGCATGACTTTGGAACCCTCAACCTCAGAAGGCAATGGAGAACCTTTGAATATTTTTTAGGTGGAGAAAGATATGTTTTTGTTAGGAAAGGGACTCAAAGGTTATTGGGTGTGAATGGGAATGTGGAAGTTCAAATTCAAACGGGTCAGCCATGACACAAACCTGAGTGTAAGAGTGAACGGTGAGGAAGATCCAGAGATGTTGCAATGTGATTTGGACAGGCTGAGGGAGTCGGCAAATGCATGTCAGATGCAGATTAATGTGGGTAAATGTAATGTTATCCACTTTGGCACCAAAAATAGAAAGGCAAATTATTTTTTCAATGGCTTTGAACTGACATGGGAAATGTTCAACAAGACCTGACTGTCCTCATGCACTAGTTATTGAAAGTAAGTGTGCAGGTACAGCAGGCAGTAAAGAAGGCAAACTGTACATTGGCCTTCACAACGAGAGGATTCAAGTGCAGGGATAGTGATGTCTTGTTTCAATTACACAGGGCATTGGTGAGTTCACATCAATTGGTGATCATACTGTGTACAGTTTTTGTCTGAGTAATTTCCTGAAAGGAAATGTATCAAGTGTTCATTCAACTGACTGCGTGAGTGCAGAGATTGCATAGACTAGGTCTACAATTCTTACCATCTCGGAGAATAAGAGATGATCTCATTGAAATGTACAACGTCCTCTAGGAGTTTAACAAAGCAGATGCTAACATAAAGTTTCCTCAAACTGAGGTAGCTATTCTTAGAATAATAGCTATTTAAGACGGAGAGTAGGAAAAATTTCTTCATTCAATGGGTTGTGGGTATTTGGAATTCTCCACCCAAAAAGGTACGGATGCTCGGACTTGAGAATATGCAAGACAGATCAATAGATATTTTCGAAACAAAGGATAATGGGATTATGTGGGAAAGTGGAGCTTGGGAAGAAGGTCAGTCATGATCATATTGAATAGCAGAGGAGCAAATAGCTTACTCCAGGTCCTGCAGTATTTGCATTCTTATATTCATCAGAATCAGGGGAAAATCATAGCTCTGGCATTTCATTGTCTGCTGGTAAATCGCAGTTTAAATGGCATAAGTCTGAAATCGTCACAGAACCTCTGTGGTGAGAGATTGGTAGTACCTATGGTAAAACATCTAAAAGTAGCTAAATATGCTTTCCTTCCAAAAATTAAAATTAAATTGGAAACAAAAAGTGGCTGCCATTTTAGACCTTGATACTTGGGACATTCAAGCACTCTGCAAATAATTTATCATGCCTTGATAATCAATAAATATGATTTTATAAATCAGATTTTATAAATGCATTTACTGTTTGACCAAATATGCTTTATACAGAGAAAAGGCTTATGCTGCCTTTACCCCTACTCACAATCAATATTGAAGTCAGTATGAGATCAGCAATATACAGATAAAATGCATATAAACCTAGTGCCTCTAATACTCATTTGAAGATACAATATTTAAGCCAGCAGATAAAGAACTATGTGGAAATGAATCCTCTGGCTTAGTGCTTGCTTTCTGAACCAATTCTTGGTCAAAAATGAGTCAATAAAACCATTTCAAGCTGCTTTATTGATTTATTCTTTTCGATATTATCTCTGCCCATCATGTTGAAAGTCCAAGAGGAATCCTTAGCTGCTTAGAGAAATCTCTTACGGTTGCTGCTAAAAAGAAAGTCGTGGAATTAGAGACTGAGAAGCAATTCTGGTCCCCAGTGAAATCACTTATTCAATTTGTTAACACCACAACTGTTTGCACTCTCTTAATATTTCATTGATTTTTTTCTCTTTATATTGCCTGTTTTCATCTTTTTGGAGATTGATATTTCTTTATTAAAAAAAGTTGTGAAAATAGATAGTATACAGAAGGGGCTGTTTAACACAATGACACCAATCACCAAATTAATAAAATCTCCATGTGCTTTGATGCTGACCCCCTACTTGATTGAACAAAGTTTAAATTAGACACTGCTTTAGGGTCCCTATAATGGCTATGAAAACGAAAAGTGATAAGAAAGGATGATTTTATAAATAAATAAAATAAACTCAGTGGCATTCAACACTACATGTTGCAGAAATAAAAGCTATGACATTATGGATTACAATATCTCTTGAACAATGGCAATTAAAAAGCATACTTATATTTCTCTGCTATGCATTGAACAATTCAGTCTGTACCTCATACACAGTAACTGTATACTGACTTAACATGAAAGATTAGCTCACTGTCATTGCTGAAAAGCAGAAAAATGAAGTGTGATTAAACTTATATACGCTTTCATTTTCTGTCATTGTAGTGTTTTTCAATTATTTTTCCATTCAGTGGCCATGAAATTGAACTCAAGAGTGCAGCTGCTGTTGGTGTTACTGAACACTAGAATTAAACTGAGCAAATGGATCACTTCCAGCCTCTTCCATCACAGCCATGTGGCATATTCTGACGAAAAGAGACCTGCAATGGTTGTGTCATAAACAGAGTGGGCAGACCATGACATCAATACTGAAATAAAAATTAAATGCCATAGATGCTGGGGGAAAGCAAAAAATAAAATCTTTCTGTTCTTAATTTAGCCTCAGATGTTAAGTTGATTACCTGCTTTGTGTTTTGAGATCCAGTTAATACTCACTGTGAAAAACTCTCATTTGTTCAATAACATGTCTGATTGAATGTAGCCTGGTATGTTATAACAAGAGCCAGGACAAGATTTCCCAAATTATTACAGTCCCAGATGGGATAACCCAAATTGTCAGTCTCCTGGGTGAGGAATGGCAAACTGGATCGTCTGCCGTCGGGTGGTACGGTGGCTCAGTGGTTAGCCACTGTTCAATTCCAACCTGGGGCGACTGTGTGGAGTTTGCATATTCTCCCCATGTCTACGTGGGTTTCCTCCAGGTGCTGTGGTTTCCTCCCACAGTCACAAAGATGTGCAGGCTAAGTGAATTGGCCATGCTAGATTGCCAATAGTGTTTGGTGCATTCGTCAGAGGGAAATGGGTTACTCTTTGGATGGTCAGTGTGGACTGGTTGTGCTGAAGGGCCTGTTTCCACACTGTAGGGAATCTAATCTAAAAAATACTCACTCTCCAACCCCTTGGTTGTTCGCAACAAGGTAAATAAAGGATCCCCTTCCTTGTGGGTACCTTTCTCCTCAACCAAAAGGAATTTCTACTTTTTTTTTAATTAATAGAAGAGTGTGTTTATTGGTTACTAAATGTGAGAAGTACAACAATTCAGTACATATACACCAGATTAGAAATGAGAAGTGAGTCCATAAATATGGAAGCTATATAGTTCAGTCTCGAGGTTATTTGTAAATTGTAGATAGTGGATATTAGATAGTGGAGCAGTCGATTTCAATACTTTTGGCTAAGAAGGTTGATTAAAATGATGTTGTCTCATTTCCTATTAACTGGCCTACTAATTAACTGGTTTCCAGCACTCAGAGTGAGATATTACCTTCCCTACAATGCATGGGAGATTAATGGGTACTTTTTTCACTGCGACTTTCATAGTCAAACTCATACTAGTACATGTAGTACTTCAACTTACTTACATACTTTCTTCTGCTCATACCATATACCAAAGCTGAAGTGGCTATTATTCCTCTCTTTATGTAATCTTTAAAGGGAAAGATTCAAAACATGCTTCTTGTCCAGATTGTTGTGTTTTTCTATCACATTTACAGTGAGAGGTAACTCCCAGGAGCTTTCACTTCAGTTTGCAGTGCATTTTCTCCTGTTTAAACTTCTTTGACACCTCTAAGTGAAACCTTCCAGACTTCCTCTCCAGACAGCCACTGGATTTATATTCACAGTTATTTTCACTTTATCAGACCTCTATATATCAAAAAGTTGGAACTTAAAAGTTCAATATGTTCTTATGTGATCCAGAGTTATGATCTATGGTCATGACAGTGGCGCTCATGAGAGGGGAACCTACCCTCCATAATGCATCTTGATGGATTTTCTATCAGCATGTTTTCTGTAGTCATCAAGCACCAAAATGAAAAAGTACATTTACATTCATTAGATACTAAATTGAAAGATGTTTAAATATTTATTTAGAGATCTACATCACAGTAAAAGGCTCCTCAGCCTATCACATCAGCCACAAAAACAACCACCCAACTATTCTAATCCCATTTTTCTGCACTTGATCCATAGCATTGTATCACAAATGTACATCTAAATACTTTCAACATGTTATAAGGGCCTCTGCCTCTGCCACCCTTACAAAAGATGAGTTTCAGATTCCCACCAACTTCTGGGAGGAAAAAAGGATTTTGGCATTCCCTCTAAACCTTGTGTCAAATCTAAGCCCCACCTTTGATTCCTCCAGCAAGGGAGAGAATTTTCTTTTTGGCTACCCTGTCTATGCTCCTCTTAATTTGATACATCATTCATGCCCCTTCTCAATCTCTGCTGCTCTAATAAAAACAACCCCAGCCTGTCCAATTTGTCTTCATCACTGAAACTCTCTAGCCCAGACAGTATCTTGGTAAATCTCCTCTGCATCCTCTCCAGTACAATCACATTCCTATTTCCAAGTCAATGTGCAGACTACACCCATTTTTGCACAAGAAATTAAAAGAATCATCAGATGATCAAGTATTGATTATGTATGAGATGGAAGATCAGTTGTGATCTTACCGAAAATTGGTCCACATCACTTACGTCTACTTCTTCTTTTTACATAATTCTTTTCTGAGGACAAGGTTACTCAGGGCAGAAGATTTTGAAGGTTAAAGATAGCAGGTACACAGGAATGTTGCCACCTGCATTTTCCCATCCAAACTACATTGTATTCCAATTAGGAAATATATCACTGTTCCTTCACTGTCACTAGATCAAAATCCTGGAATTCCTATCTGAGCAGCATTGTGGGGAAACCTACACCACACCAAATACAGCAGTTCAAGTTTGGCACAGCAACACCTGCTCTTCAAGCTGAATTAGTGTTTTGGAAATTATGCTGGACTTTGCTCGTGACACCCACATCCGGTAAAAGAATAAATAAAGATATGGTGGATGGGAGCTGATTCTGGGATTCTTGACCTGATTCTCAGGTTTATGCTGTGAATGGAGAGCCTGCATCCTGCACATTTGACTTGCTGAACTCCTCCTGTTAATTATCATGGATTATTCCAAGCTTTTTGAGGACTAGAGGTATAAAACCCATCAGAGCAAAAGCGAGGGCTGCAGATGCTGGAAACCAGAGTTTAGATCAGAGTGGTGCTGGAAAAGCAAGCAGGTCAGGCAACATCCGAGGAGCAGGAAAATTGACTTTTTGGGCAAAAGCTTTCCTGATGAAGGCTCCTCTGATCTAAACACCCACATATGACCCATCAGCCGAGGCTGAGTTCAACAATCTGTTGAAAGGTATGTTTGACAGGTCCCCTCCATGCTCCCCTGATGTTTTCTTTCCATCCATTCCTCCTTCTTCCATGACCTTATGCATAGAGTCATAGAGATGTACGGCATGGAAACAGACCCTTTGGTCCAACCTGTCCATGCTCACCAGATATCCCAACCCAATCTAGTCCCACCTGCCAGCACCCGACCATATCCCTCCAAGCCCTTCCTATTCATATACCCATCCAGGCACTTTTTAAATTTTGCATTCATACTAGCCTCCACCACTTCCTCTGGTAGCTCATTCCATACACGTACCACCCTCTGCATGAAAATGCTGTCCCCTAGGTCTCTTTTATATCTTTCCCCTCTCATCCTAAACCTATGCCCTCTAGTTCTGAACTCTCCCACCACATAGAACATAGAACATAGAACATAGAACAGTACAGCATAGAACAGGCCCTTCAGCCCACGATTGTGTGCCGACCACTGATCCTCATGTATGCACCCTCAAATTTCTGCGACCATATGCATGTCCAACAGTCTCTTAAATGTCCCCAATGACCTTGCTTCCACAACTACTGCTAGCAATGCATTCCATGCTTTCATAACTCTCTGTGTAAAAAACCCACCTCTGACATCCCCTCTATACTTTCCTCCATCCAGCTTAAAACTATGACCCCTTGTGTTAGTCATTTCTGGCCTGGGAAATAGTCTCTGGCTATTGACTCTATCTATGCCTCTCATTATCTTGTATACCTCAATTAGGTCCCCTCTCCTCCTCTTTTCCTCCAATGAAAAAAGTCCAAGCTCAATCAACCTCTCTTCATAAGATAAGCCCTCTAGTCCAGGCAGCATCCTGGTAAACCTCCTCTGAACTCTCTCCAAAGCATCCACATCTTTCCTACAATAGGGTGGCCAGAACTGGATGTAGTATTCCAAGTGCGGTCTAACCAAAGTTTTATAGAGCTGCAACAAGATCTCACTACTCTTAAACTCAATACCCCTGTTAATGAAAGCCAAAACACCATATGCTTTCTTAACAACCCTGTCCACTTGGGTGGCCATTTTAAGGGATCTATGTACCTGCACACTAAGATCCCTCTGTTCCTCCACACTGCCAAGAATCCTATCCTTAATCCTGTACTCAGCTTTCAAATTCGGCCTTCCAAAATGCATCACCTGCCCAGATTGAACTACATCTGCCACTTCTCAGCCCATCTCTGCATCCTGTCAATGTCCCGCTGTAGCCTACAACAGCCCTCTATACTGTCAACGACACCTCCAACCTTTGTGTCATCTGCAAACCTGCTGACCCATCCTCATCCAAGTCATTAATAAAAATTACAAACAGTAGAGGCCCAAGGACAGAGCACTATGGAACACCACTCACCACAGACTTCCAGGCAGAATATTTTCCTCCTACTACCACTCGCTGTATTCTGTTGGCCAGCCAATTCTGTATCCAGACAGCTAAGTTCCCTTTATTCCATTCCTCCTGACCTTCTGAATGAGCCTACCATGGGGAACCTTATCAAATGCCTTGCTGAAGTCCATATGCATCACATCCACAGCTCAACCCTCATCAACTTTTCTAGTCATGTCCTCAAAGAACTCGATAAGGTTTGTGAGGCATGACCTGCCCCTCACAAAGCCATGTTGACTGCATTTAATCAAGCCATGCTCTTCCAGATGGTCATAAATCCTATCCCTCATCATCCTTTCTAACACCTTGCAGATGACAGACGTGAGACTTACTGGTCTGTATTGCCTGGGATTTCCCTATTTCTTTTCTTGAAGAGAGGAATTACATTTGCCTCTCTCCAGTCCTCAGGTACGACCGCAGGGAAGAGACGTTATCTATTTATCCTATCTATGTCCCTCATGATCTTAGAAACCTCTAAGAGGTCAAACCTCTAAGAGGTCATTCCTCAGCCTTTGATGCCCCAGGAAAAACAACCCTAGCCTATTCAACCTCTCTCTATAGCTGGTCTGTCATTCAATTAATCTGAACTTCATCTATTTGCCTTGATTTTCATTCATAACACCCTTGTTTAAGGAATGCATATTTTACCTGCATATAGTAAATATACTTTAAAATAGTAATGGGAATATTCTGAATTTGTAGAAAGCATGGGCTTTAGGAACATTTCTAATCCTGACTTAGAGCCATAGAGTCATAGAGATGTACAGCATGGAAACAGACCCTTCAGTCCAACTTGGCCATGTTGACCAGATATCCCAACCCAATCGAGCACCCAGTCCATATCCCTCCAAAGCCATCCTATTCATATACCCATCCAGATGCCTTTTAAATGTTGCAATTGTATTAGTCTCCACCACTTCCTCTGGCAGCCATTTCACATACGCAGCACTCTCTGCATGAAAAAGTTGCCCCTGAGGTCCCTTTTATATTTCCCCTCTCACCCTAAACCTATGCCCTCTAGTTCTGGACTCCCCCGTCCTAGGGAAAAGGCTTTGTCTACTTAGCCTATCCATGCCCCTCATGATTTTACAAACCTCTATAAGGTCACCCATCAGCCTCCAATGCTCCAGGGAAAACAGCCCAGCCTATTCAGCCTCTCTCTCTGTACCTCAAATTTTCCAATCTTGGCAACATCCTTGTAAATCTTTTCTGAATCCTATCAAGTTTCACATCATCTTTCTGATAGGAAGGAGACCAGAATTGCACGCAATATTCCAACAGTGGCCTGCCTAATGTCCTGTACAGCAGCAACGTGACCTCCCAACTGCTGTACTCAATGCTCTGACCAATAAAGGAAAGCATACCAAACGCCTTCTTCACTATCCTATCTACCTGCAACTCTACTTTCAAGGAGCTATGAACCTACACACCAAGGTCTTTTTGTTCAGCAACACTCCCTAGGACCTTACCATTAAGTGTATGAGTCCTGCTAAGATTTGCTTTCCCAAAATGCAGCACCTCACATTTGTCTGAATTAAACTCCATCTGCCACTCCTCAGCCCATTTGCCAATCTGATCAAGATCTCGATATGTTGTGACAAAATTTATGAAAAAAAACTGCATTAAAAAGATCTTGTTTAGTATCTAGTTTGGAGTGGTAATCTGGTGTAGTTTTCATTTTAAAAATCATCCTTAAAATTTTCAGCATGTGGGACAGGTTTATTTAATACAGCTGGTAACAGGCACATTGGTAGGTTCAGACACCAGTGCGATCTTATTGGAGTGACAATTCTGTGTTCACCAATAAATGAGTGACAGCAAGCAGCATATGATACAGGAGACAATTCGAGAACCTGATGGAAGAGCTGGCCTTCAGCTCCATTGAGATAAGTGAGCATTGATCGGGAAGAGGGGGAGTGAAAAGGCGCCTTAAAATGGAGGTGCTCATAAAAGGGCCAAATAGAATAGAGAGATTGAAGGCCCAGTTCTATCAAGTGCCTCCATATGGGTGCATGAGCCCTCATATGCACTGCATGCAGCTTTTCACATCCTTTATAGATAGGCAGGAGGCTGGAAAAACACAGCAAGTCAGGCAGTATCAGCAAGTAGAGAAGTCGACATTTCAGAGGTAACCCTTCTTCAAGACTCAGGGTGGGTGTGGGGGGAGCTGCAGATAAAGGGGGTAGCAAGGGCAGGGTGGTGAAATGGGGATAGGTGAAGACAGGTCGAGGGTACGACCTGTTTAGTCAATGGGAGAAATGAATCCTGTTAATCTTTTATCCCAGTTTATAGCCTCACATGAAGACATCTCTAGAGCACTGCCAAGCTACAGACACAGCTGCAAAGACTTTGTGAATCCAGTAAATAAGTCTGCCTCTCTAAAAATTGCCACTCATTGAGGTTATAAGTGCCTTAATGGCTTCAGTGAATGGGTTTCCAAACAGCACATCCACTGAGAGATATGCCTGGATGTGGAACCACATCAGTGAACAGTTCCACCAGGGGTGTTTCTGCAATTTTTGTGGTCCTCTACCCTCTTAGAAATTGGGAAAACTCCCGACACCTCGGAGTTTATGCATTCTCCATTTTATAAGAGAGTTGGTATGAAAGAGGTAGCTGTTTGGAGCATTCAGTGGGAAATGAGTGATTTTACCCTGTCTGGAAATTAGGGTCACTATTCTTGTAAATGAGCTTTATTTATGCCAGCTACTCAAAATCTCACTGAGATCAGTCGAAAGGTGGGATTCCAGAACTTGGCTTGTGTCCAAGTGAAATTTTGAAAATTGATCCAACCAAATGAAAAAATCAAACATGCCAGAAGAATTAGGTCCACTCATGGAAGTCAGCATGTAAAAAATTCTGAACATGACTCTGCTGGAATTACCTGCCAGGGAAAGAGGGATTTTTATCCTAATGACATATTACCATGTTTCGAAATCAAACCAGTTTAATAATGAGTACAGGGATTACGCAGGATAAATCGTTTTCCAATGGTTCATTGAAATGGAAATGGAAACCAACCATGTATAGAAATTGAAACTAGAACTGAAAACAGTGGAAATCTACAATTGGTTGGTCAGTTTCTCAGCAGAAGAACACCTGCAAAACAATTGGTGCATAAACACATGAGAAAAACTGACAAAAAAGTTATTGAAACACAAACTAATTTCACATTTTCATATAAAAAACAAAATTCCAACAATCTCTCACTAGGAAGCAATCTGCTGTTATAAAATATCCCACTGAATATCAGCCTTTGTAAGAAACATAAACAAGCATTTACAGGACTTTCGATCATTATTAATCAACTGCCAAATGTCTGTACAAGAGAACAAAAACAAATAAACAGCAATGATCTTACACCTTGACAATCACGAGTTTTTAATCATGGAGTAAGCCTTTAACATTTCTTCCTCAGAGGCCCATCAGAGCAAGATCTTCCTCGTATAGAGG
Source organism: Hemiscyllium ocellatum (assembly GCF_020745735.1). Lineage (NCBI taxonomy): Eukaryota > Metazoa > Chordata > Chondrichthyes > Orectolobiformes > Hemiscylliidae > Hemiscyllium > Hemiscyllium ocellatum. The sequence continues at coordinate 107,789,388 of NC_083405.1, forward strand.
TCAAAACACAAATATTACACAAATGTAATATGCTCATTCAAAAGGCCTCCCAGTTAATAGATAAGAAATTAAAGTTGTAACTTTTCCATTTTTGCTTAATGATTGCTTTGACAAACTACAACATAATTGTAACTTTAGCTGAGAAGTGCATATATGTGATATATATGTATATACATTTTCTGCACTGTTTTGAGTATCCCTGTTTAACCAGTACAGTTGAAAAAGGCTATTGCCCACATTCTAGTTCATCCATCCAGAAATAAACTAAACTCCTTTTCCTGCAAGATTCCAGAATCTGTTTCAGTTTGACACAGCTTTACACAAAAACTGTCTAAACTAATGTGTCAATTTTTGGACAAAACCCCTCTGTAATTATATATTTACTGTGGAAGGAGTACTAGCTCAGATGACAAGAAGGGTTCAATGGATTAACTTATGGATCAACTTGCTTGTGTTTCCCTTCACTTAATGTGCATCATATGTTGAGTATTGCTGCACAAGGCCAATTTTATCAAAGCCTTTTGTCTTACACCTTTCTGGACAGTTTGCAAGAATTTCAAAGTAAAAGCAAAATAATATTGAAACTAAATAGGCTGCGAATGCTGATTGGTTGGCAAGTAGAATCTGATTGTTGGAGCATTGCATTGGAGAATGCATCAGTTAGGGCCCGTTAACTGTAAGAGTAATTACTATATTTTGAATGCATTTTGGATAAGGCAGGTTGTTTCAAATCATTCAATGCATTGTCTAGAGAAATGAACCAGATGATGGTTGCCATGTGCTTTGTGCATTGAAGCAAAAACGGTATGTTTTCATGTTCTTTGTATTTGCAATGAACAGAAACCTATGTCTTTTCATTTTTAGCTTCCAGTCTTTGCAAATGCTGTGAGCCCAACTGACAATCCTAAACTGATTTCTGCATACTCAGGATTATGTAACAAATTGTGTCCATTTGCAAAACCACGGCTAATATTCGACACTGTGTTGAGAGTTTTCCATTGATTCTCAAAGGGAGATACTTGGATCTGATCTTTGCAGATGGTCATTATCTGGCATTTGTGTGGCATGAACGTTTTTCACCACTCACCAGCACGAGCTTGAATATTGCTTAGATCTTATTACCTATAGAAATGGATATCTTCAGTACCTAAGCAATTCAGAAGTGATGCTGAACATTGTGACATGATGAGCAAACATCCTACTTCTGATATTAAGATAGATATCTCTGATAAAACAACTAGACCTGATTAGCCACAGACAGCACCCTATGGATTTTTGGCTTTCATCAACCTCAGATTTCTTCCTTTGTGCCAGGTATGACTCCAACCAGAGGACATGGATTTGAGGTGAGAATGACTCCCTCAGAGCTTGATGCTGACATGGAACTGCAGCTAGTTGCAATGTTGGAGCCTGTTTCGATATGAAGCCTTGTGTCAACTCGCATTGTTTCCTGATTGGAAGGGTGAAAGCTGGAGGCCTGAAATGTGTAACTGTCCTATGTGATTATATCATAAGCTGTCTCCATTCCTTCAGTCCCTTGATCTCTGTGCTCACTGATCAATGAGTTGACTGATCGATCAGAACCAGAAATCTTGAGATGCTGCAGCAAACATTGCTGTCACCAGACGCTTGAACTTAGACTACAAAATGCTGTCTATTTTCTCTCCCACTCTTGCTAGTGTAACTTTGTTTGTTCAAGACAACACATGCCTCAGAACGTCTTTCAATATAGTCTATACATCATAGATTCTAATGTAGCTGCTGATTCCTTGATTGATGTCCACACCAGAACAGATATTGCTGCAAGTATCAGCCACAGACTTAAGAGTGATATTCATCAGTTGCCAAACAACCAAGCAGACTGACAGCAGATGAAGGGCTTTTGCCCGAAATGTCGATTTTCCTGCTCCTCGGATGCTGCCTGACCTGCTGTGCTTTTCCAGTACCATTCTAACCTTGACTCTAATCTCCAGCATCTGCCGTACCCACTTCCACATAGACTGACAACAGAGCCTGGGCAGAGGCGTGATGGTCTTTAAACATCTCTGTCTTCACCACATATCGAAGTATTTTGAGTCACAGAAACCCAAATGTAGCTTGTCACCTTAGTCTTCCCAGGTGCACCCTGACTTACTTTCCATTCCTGAGTTCTCTCCCTTGTCAATCAACCCCACTTCACATAACCATTCACATAATTTAATTGACTTTCAGACGATAATATCTGAGTGAGCATAATGGCATATAAAAGAGCAAGTGACAGGTTGGGTATTTGTCATCACTAAAGAGGAAGGAAACTTTCTGAAATTCCGTAAGTGGGCATTTTAATTAGTAGCATTTGTTGAAGAATTAAAACCACTTTCAACAATTGTTCCATGACTCCATTTCATCTCAGGCCAAAGAGGTTACAAAAGTGTATGATGACTTATGCTGCCAGATGCTTCTGGATGTGGTGCTGCTTCAGTTAGTATAATCAGCTTATTTGCTCAGCTGGAGCATGTGTGTACTTCGTAAATGATGTGTTTTTAGAGTGAAATCTGCAACAACAAAGTCATCAGCTACAACATACCTCCCAGATTTCTTTCCTTGTTTCTACACTGTGCTTGTCCAGTGGTCACGCTTTCTTAACAAGATAAGCATCAGTGCCTTTTGATTTGGACAGCACTATCTAAATCAACAATGAGAAATCTTTCTGTTTTTATTGGCTCACACATCTAAAGAAGTCAGCTACAAAGACACAATTACACAGTTATTGTATGGATCCATTGGGCTGCAGTAAATGTACCGTGAAGTTTCATACATCCTGGTTAAGATGTGTATTTGGTCAAGTCCACCATTATTTAAGAACACAACAGGAAGAGGTTTAGAACTCACTGACATTTAATCCATTACTATGGTCAGTGTAAGACATTTGCACGTACAATCTCAACTTCAGGTTAGAATTCTGAACAAGTGGAGATTTCAATGTACATAGGATATGTAACATTTCTTATTGTAACATTTTTAATAGCGACAGTCAAGCCACAGTAACAGCTTGCCCTATATAAAACTTCAAATCGGTCTTGTATTTTAAAATATGACAGAAGTGCTGGAAAACTGCCCAAGGAACACTTTATTTCCTATAAAGGATTAGAATGGTTTCTAAAGCGAACAAAGGAATATTGGTGGGGTGGCATGGTGGCTCAGTGGTTAGCACTGCTGCTTCAGAATGCCAGGGACCCAGGATCAATTTCAACCTTGGGTGACTGTGTGTGTGGAGGTTACATGTTCTCCTTGTGTCTACATGGGTTTCCTCCAAGTGTTCCGTTTCCCTCCCACAGTTCAAATATATGCAAGTTAGGTGGATTAGCCATACTAAATTGCCCATAATGTTCAGGGATGAGCAGGTTAAGTGAGTTAGCCATGGGAAATGTAGGGTTTGATTAGATTAGATTCTCTACAGTGTGGAAACAGGCCCTTCGGCCCAACCAGTCCACACCGACCCTCCAAAGAGTAATCCGCCCAGACCCATTTCCCCACTGATTAATGCAGCTAACACTATGGGCAGTTTAGCATGGCCAGTTCACCTGACCTGCACATCTTTGGACTGTGGGAGGGAACTGAAGCACCCAGAGGAAACTCATGCAGACACGGGGAGAATGTGCAAACTCCACACAGACAGCTGTCCGAGGCAGAAATCAAACCTGGGACCCTGGTGCTGTCAGGCAGCAGTGCTAACCACTGAGCCACTGTGCTACCACAGGGATAGGGTAAAGGGGTGGGTCTGCGTGGGATGCTCTTCAGAGAGTCAGTGTAGGCCCAATGGCTCTAATGGCTTACTTCTGAGCTGGGGGGATTCTATGATTCTATTTTAAACATGTGAGTCAATATTTTTGTTTGAACCCAATTAAAAGGGTCTTAACTAATTGAATGGGTCATTCTAAAACATTCACCCGAGAGCCATTCTCTGAGAAATTTGACTACAGGAAGCATCGTGGTCTGCTGACAATCCATCGCTTTACAAGACATGTTTAAAACATCAAAACCATTCAACAAGCTAAATGCCTACCATGTGAGTGAATGGGGGATAGCTAAAGGTGAAAGAACAGGGGGCCATCAGCGGAGGAAGAGCTGAAAACCAGCAGGAGTGAGAGAGAAGCCAACAGGGGAGGCATTGGTTGATTTATGGCAGGCACTGTGATTATTTTATTGGAGTTATTCATAGTAACTCAAATCTAATTACTAGGGAATAATTTAGAGGCGTTGCTTGGGGTAAATTAAAGGAATTGCTGGTGATCAGTTGTGTGAATATACTCACTCACATAAAATTTAACTTCTGTCTGCTATCTCTCGTATTCACACCTAGTGTACAAAAAAGGGATTTTTATATGGATATTGTTCTTATTATTCTGTGTTCCCCAGTTATTTAGTGTGGAATAAAAGATTCAAGGTGGAATCTGATAAGCAAAGCCTTGGTTCCATTATTTTCTTGAGAAAATGAGAAACAAATGTCATTAAAATAAAGAATACTGGATTTGTAAGCATTACCAATGATTAAATGTCTTAACAGGGTTGCTAACTCTGGCTGGATATGTATAGGTGTAATCCTAACCTATTCCTTAGTCTAGGAGAAAGTGAGGACTGCAGATGCTGGAGATCAGAGCTGAAAAATATGTTGCTGGAAAAGCGCAGCAGGCCAGGCAGCCTCAAAGGAGCAGGAGAATCGATGTTTCGGGCATAAGAAGGGATTCCTGAAGAAGAGCTTATGCCCGTAACGTCAATTCTCTGGCTCCTTTGATGCTCCCTGACCTGCTGCGTTTTTCCAGCAACACATTTTTCAGCAATTCCTTAGTCTGCCAATGGTCTCTCCACATGTTAATCATCATGGAGCCCCAGCTTCCCAAGCCTTTCCAATGCTTCACAGTTTGACTTTTCAAATCTGATCACCCTAATCCGACAAAGAGAACATCTGAGTTGTAACTCACACAGCAGAAGACATGCATAGAAACTGGTGTCAAAATTGCTACTCCAACAGTCCTATCGCAGTGACCTGGCATTTACTATAATCTTTCTGCTAGCAAATCCAAAAGAAAAATTAGGCATAATAAGCATCTGCAAAGTCACACTGGAATTTGTCAGAGGTACAAATTGGCTCCAATGTTCCTGTCACAACCCCTCCTGTTTTTTTGCTCAGGATGCCTTTTTCTCCTTAATCCTCATTTGTCCCTCCTCCCCTTGCCTTTTGTTCAGAATTAAATTAACTGCTATTTTTAAAAATGCTGCTGAAAGGTATTGCGTTCGGTAGATGTCACATGTTGATTGAATGGTTTTTTTATTCTCCTCCTTTTGCAGTCATTCACTGTGACTGAAAGGCTGTAGTGTGTGGATTGTTGTCCGCCACATTGCAGCGATGTCTGGCAGCTGGCGTTGCTATGGTTACAGCAGGGGAAGACAATTAACAAATGGCTCTGATGTTTTTTTCTATGTCTTTCCTGTAGCCTGAGTTGGTTTTGTGCAACAATGAAGTTGAAATTTGTGCGGCTCTTTAGAAAAACATTGGAACAAAATCTGGATGGTTAGTAAGAAAGGTCAGGTGCATAAACTGAACAGTGCAGGTAAACTGTGGGTCAGTCCTTATTTTGTTTCTTTCCTATTTCCATCAAATATTTGAGAAAATGTAATGTCTTGAAATGAAATATGAAAAAAAACCTATGTAAAGGTTACAGCATGAATACCCTTCCTCGATAATAAACGGACTGCAAAATTGAGTCACATCTATTCATTGGTCTATCAAATGATAGTTCATGGCAGGTTAACAAAGTATACAGATTTCTTTTTAAGTGGCTATGGTACAATCATAGTGCTGCATTTAGACAAATCACAAAGAATTACTGAATAATGACATAATCCAAGGTGACAATCCTGTAATGCCTCATGAGGTAGTCGTTAACCTAACCAATGTTTAAGGCAGCTATGAATAGTATTATTGTACAGCTTGATGGTGGAGAGCAGATGCCTGGCAAACGAACTTTTAGATATTCTTTCAACATTTATTCAGCCCCCTTTATTTAAATCCAGGGGCTCTTTGTCCTGGAAGCGAACTTTTGTGTGGTGTACAGGCTATTCAAGTTGCTCATCCATTTGTTAACCACACAGATGTTTAAACCCTTAGTGCACTACTTAAGCTATTGCTCCTCTGACACAGGGCGTAGCATAGGAAAGAAGCATTGCCACCAGCTTTACTCCCTTCCTTCTGTGGAGTTAAACCCAACTGATCAGTAGAATTTCTTTCTGCTCAGTGGTTTGCACTGCTGCCTCACAGCACCGGGTTCCCAAGTTCGATTCTAGCCTCGGACGACTGTCTGTGTGGAGTTTGCACATTCTCTCCGTGTCTGCGTGGGTTTCATCCGAGTGCTCCAGTTTCCTCCCACAGTCCAAAGATGAGCAGGTCAGGTGAATCGGCTGTGCTAAATGGGTCTGGGTGGATTACTTTTTGGAGGGTTGGTGTGGACTTGTTGGGCCGAAGGGCCTGTTTCCACACTGTAGGGAAGCTAATCTAATCTAATCTCAGATGACAAAAAGTCTCCACACCTTGTCTAACTCTAAATCGAAGCAGATTTTCATAAGATCCCTAAAGTGTAGAAGCAGGCTATTCAGCCCATCGAGTCCACACCGACCCTCCCACCCAATCTCTGTAACCTTGCATTTCCCATGGCTAATCCATCCAGCCTGCGCATCCCTGGACACTTTAGGGCATTTTAGTATGGTCAATCCATTAACCTGCGCACTTCTGCACTGTGGAAAGAAACCAGAGCACCCAAAGGAAATCCAGGCAGACATGGGGAGAAAGTGCAAACTCCACACAGTCACCCAGTGGTGGAATTGAACTAGGTTCCTGATGTTGTAAGGTAGCAATGTTAACTCCTGTGTCACCTTGTCATCATGCCACCCTGTTTTTGAAGCTTTTAGTAGTGAAGTCAAAACAAAAATATTCCATTGCAATTTTATTTTAGCATAAAACATAGTTTTGAATCATATGATGAGAAACATTTATGACAACAGATTCATTTGAACCATTTCTGTCTGTCTGTCTGTCTCTCTCTTTCTCAGCTGTTTGGGTTTAACGTAAGATATGGAAGAGACTTTCAGCCTTCTAAGTCTTTTCTGTCATTCAGTCATTCAGATTGGATCTTAACTCCATTTACTTGCCTTGCTTCCAAATTCCATAACGCTCTTGAATAATATTTATCAGCAGTGTCACAGAAAGATCAGCTCATGTTTTCAGTAGCAGTCCTCTCTGGGAAACCTCTCTGACAGTAAATATTTTTATAACGATTTTAGTGCTGTCTTTTTGCCATCAGTCCCTCATATGCAGGTTAGACAAAGCTGTTTTGCTCAGTCAGCTGCCAGGAGTTCCCAGCAAAAAAAAATGTCTTCGTGATCACTCGGCTCAATTAATTTGATAAGGTTTTCACTGGAGCAATGTGAAAAAAATACTTGCTTGTGGAGGTGTTCCAACATGTCTGCTGCTCTTGCTCTTCTAGATGGAAGTGATCATGAGTTTATAAGGTGTTGTCAGAGGAGCTTTGGTGAATTTCTGCAGTGTATCTTGTAGATAGTACACTGCTGCTCCTGAGCATCAATGATTCTGGAGGTGGTGCCAGTCAATTGGGCTGATTTGTTCTGGATGGTGCCAAACTCCTTCAGTGCTGTTTGGGCTGCACTCGTCCAGGAAAGTGGGGAATATTTTCTTTGGAGTGCTTTAGAGTATTTTTCTGGAAAATATAAAATTATTTAAACCAGTCTTGTAAATTGTTCCTCACAAACACAAGAGCCTGAATTTTCAGTCCTCCTGCATTATGAAAATCGGGAAGCTACAGATTGAAAATGGGTGAAAGAACTTCCCATCCAGGAGCTTGGTAGTTTTACAATTTTTGCTGAGGTCCACCAAGTAGGGTGTCCAAGCGATTGAAGTCTGATTTCAATCGTGGCACTAAATGGTCCGAAAATCTCAGTATAGGATGGTGGAGGGCATTTCAACAAGCTCACTGTTGAAGCTGCTGAGTAGAACAAAAAGGAATGTGACAAACTCAGAAGAGTCAACCAGAACACCTTGTCATGATGCCATCTTTCATTTGAGATGCTGAATTAGGATCCTGCTTGCCTGCTATTTTATACAATAAAAAACTCCATGACAATCCATGATCTTCAAAGAAGACAAAGGCAGTTTTCACAGTGTCCTGAGCACATCTATTCCTTAATCAGATTATCTGTTGCCCATAGCTGTCTGTGGGAACATTTTGTGCAATAATTAGATGTCTGTTTCTTACATCACAAAAGGTATCACACTTCTTCATTAGCTGTAATGCAGGGGATGTGAAAGGTGCTACATAAATGCTAAATATTATTTTTCAATGTACCAAACACAGTTTACTCATTCAGCTATTACATTGATGAATGTGTTTTGTTGAAAGGTACAGATGTTAAGAATGATTGAACATGCTTCAGAAGAAGGGCAGTTTTGCAGTGACTTGATAGAGGTCTTTAAAGTTATAAAGATTCAGATGTGAGCAGAATATTTCCCCCATGGAAGAATCCACATATAGGAGCTATAAATCCAAAACCAAAGAGAAAAACAGAGTTATGTTTTCAAGTCCACGAACTTACATCAGGTTTTTAGTTCAGGGATAATCAGAACTTTATAAACATCGCTTATATGTTATCAATTGTGAAATTGGTTTGTGTGAATGAGCTGGTTTGTACAGTATTAGTGATTTTTTTGTACACAAAATGCACTAGATTTTTTTTTCTGTAGTAAGAGATATGGATTGGCTCCTTCTATATAATACATAGTACTGGCAAGAAAATTCAGGGATAAGTTCCTCTGACTGTTATCTCTACATGAGTAATTCTCGGATTCAGTCCAATATGTTTCAAATTACTCAAAACTAAAACATTTTTTATATAATCATTAAGGGTAGTTTGGGGGACGTCAATGCTATTCATTAGAGATGATTAAACTACTCAGTTTAAAAAAAAGGAAATTGTTGCATGAAGAACAATTTTCTGAATTAAATCTCAACCAAAATAGCTGTTATTAAAGACTATATTTAGTAATTATGATGAAGAAAATGATCACAGATGTATAGTGAGAATCTAAGCACTGTTCTACACACAGTAGCTGTGCTGGCTTTCAATTAAAATTGTACCTTTGGTACAGTATAGTGCACTGTAGAAGTTTAGAAATCCTTTACTAAGAGCATACCTTTCCATTACATCTTTTCAATCAGGATCCCATGATGCTAAAACATACCTCAACATCAACAGTCTGTGAGGGTCCCACATCCACAAAATTAACTGATTTGCAGGCTCAATGTAGCTACGCTTCCAGCCCAAATGCTGATCCAAAACCTTACATAAGGTTAAGGGATTTGGGGATAAGAAGGAATTGTTGGCATGAGGACAAGCATGCTTCTGTTCTTGCATCACATTGGGCATCCTGTAGGGACAGCTCTCATCATTTGAGAAGAAAGTTCTTTGGCTAATTGTGGGAGCCTGAATTTCTACTTCTATACCACTTCCTCCATATCATGCCAAGCCCCTTCCCAGTAGACAGTAGAACATGGATTGAAACACAATGCTGGGATCTTCTTGGTCTCTCAGCTCATGGGCTCAATCTGATCTGTCTGTTTGCCCAATGGTTTAGCTGCAGACGACTGCTTTTTTTCAGAACAGTGGGCCTGTCAGTCCATGGAATCACATCCCCGATGTTCCTCCGATGTTGTAATTGGCATATTATGACAAAAATCAGACTGGCCTGTAACTTTAAGACAATTAGATAAGATCACAAAATGCCACTTTCTGTTATTCGTCAGTGTGAGTCAGTCAGTTAGTTACACATGTGTAATGTATAGTAGCATCAGTGAGAGCAGAACCCAAATTATAATGAGTAGGTCTGCGGAATTGAAGCTCCATGGGAAAAAAAAAGTTTTCTATTATTGAAGAGGCCTTACCTGTATCCAGATAACAGTTGAATTCACCATTTTGTTTTCCAAATGACATGGACATTAAAAAAAAATCAAGCCTGGTCACTGGGTAATGTCAGAATTAATAGCTATTTTAAAGTTAGGCATTTCTTTTTTAAGACAGAAATTAGGTGAATTTCTCTTTCTCTCAGAGGGTCGTGTGACGTTGAAGCTTCCTTCCTCAGAAGATGATGGAGGTAGGGGTCATTAATTATTTATGAAACTATGATAGGGAGATTCCAACAAAAAATGCCAAAAGAATTGTGGATGCTAGAAATCAGAGATGACGGCAGAAATTGCTGGAAAGACAACATAGCAGGTCTAACAAGGTGCAGTGACCCTTGTTCAGACTCTGATTTCTGAAGAAAGGACCCAAAACATTACCTCTAATTTTTCTCCACAGATGCTGCCAGACTTGCTGAGTTTTTTTTCCGCAATTCCCATTGAGTAGAAACATTCCTGTTGGGCAAAGGAATCAAGGTTATTAGGGCTAGAGAGGAATGTGGATTTCAAAGCAGATCAGGCATGAGCTTATTAACTGGTCTCCTAGACCTGACAGGCCAAATGGTCTAAGCTTGCTCCTATTTATATGTTCAGTCTCTGTAACAAAGTCACTGTCTCCTCTTCTATCAGTCAGCGAGGTGATTGTAATGTACAGGAACATCAGTAGGCACAGAACTCACACTATGCATGCAATAAATAAGAAGTATATCAGTAAGTGCTGAATAAAATATGACAGATATATTTAGAATTTATTTTTATGCTCTTCTGTCTTTTAATTAAAATTGTAACTTAAGTACAACATATTGTCCTTTCGAAGCTTAGAGCTCTGTAAGGAATGCTGCTCATTTCACATGGAATTTGAATGAGAGGAGTTGATTGTCAGTATGAAAGGTCTTTGTGATGCAAACAGTCCTGTGCTGTTTCATATTCATTGGGTACCAGAGGGGAAGCCAGCAGTTTCCTATTGCTGCACATAATGATATCATTTGCAATAAACAAGGATCCTTCCCAGAGAAAGGTAGACTAAGGCTTTGAGGACAGGATCAGGAATATTAGGACAGTAGAATGATTTCATGATGTGGGGGGAAAAAAAACTAGATTCTATTATGAAGGATGTATTAACAAATCGCTGAGAATACATTAATGAGTTGGACAAAGCCAACATGGTTGTATGAAAGCTTAAAAAAACCCACTTGAGGATGCAACCGCCAGAATAAATAAAGGAGAGCCAATGGATGTGGTGTTTTTGGATGCTCAGCAAGCTTTCAATAAGCTCCCTTAGAAAAGATTCATGGTCAAAGTTAAAACTCGTGGTACAAGGGGGCAAGTTATTGGCATTGGATCATGAGTTGGTTGACAGCCAGGAAAAACAGTATTGGAATAAACACACCCTTTAGCAGGCAGGAAGTGATTAGTAGAGTACTGCAAGGCTGCTTGGGCACCAATTATTCATGGTATGTATCAAGGACCTGGATGAGGGAACCAAAAGCACATTTTCAAATTTGCTGATAGTACAAAACTGGGCAGGACAGCGAGTTAAGAGGAGGAGTCAAGGAGGCTGCAAGATGATTTAGACAAGTTGAGTGAACAAACACATGGCAAATGCATAACAATGTGGCTAAATGTGATGTTAAACACCTCGATATGAAAAAGAAAAATGAAGAGCATTAGTTAAATAGTTATATATTTGAAAGTGTGGATGTACAAAGGAGTCTGGATGCCTATATACTCCTGTCAATGAAAGTAGATAAGCTGATGCAATTGGCAATTAGGAAGGCATGGTATATTGACCTTCATTACAAGACCATTTGAGTTTTGAGGTAGGAATGTCTTATTGGAGTTATACAGGACTTTGGCGAGAGAACACCTGGAATATTGTGTACCGCTTTGGAGCTTCTACTCAATAAAGGCTATATTAGCCATAGTGGGAATGCAGCAAATGTTTACTGGGCTGATATTGGGGATGGCAGCACTGCACTATAAGGAGAGACTGGTTTAAATGGACCTGCATTCACAAGGGTTTATAAAAATGAGAGGGGGTCTGATTGAAATATATTAAATTCTAACAGAGCTGGACAGATTAAATACAGAGAGGATATTTGACCTGGTTGGGAATATAGTCTTCTTTTAAGACAGAGATGAGGAAAAATATCATCACCCCAAGGATTGTAAACCTCTGGAATTCTCCACCACAGAAGGTTAAGTCATTAAATATATTCAAGAAAGACACAAAATGTTTTATATTTTAAAGGTGTCAGCGAGCATGAAAAGAAAGCAGGAATTTAGCATTGTGTTAGGGGATCACTCATGATCACATTGAATAGCAGAGCAAGCTTGAAGGGCTGAATGGCATACTCTTGCTCCTAGTTTCTATGTTTCTGTTTCTATGATGAATGTAGATTTATTTAGCTGCATGACAAGTGTATGTAGGCTTGGACAATGTCTATGATTACTGATAAAGTGTATCATACAGACCGATATACAATGTAATAGTTCACACTCACTGTTGATAGCTTGACTACAGTATTGCCTCAAACTTGCCAGTTAATTTTCGAATATTGGAACAGAACTAAGCAATATAGCACCTTAAGCCACAGTTTCATTCAATGCTGGTTTGTGACTTAGCTCCTTATTCAGCTGACTAACAAGACAAAAAAATCTCAGTTTGAAAATTAACAACTGGAATCGATTGCAATTTTTGGAAGACAGTTGCAAATTTTTATTAACCTTTACCATCAAGAAAAGTTTCCCAAATTTCACCCTGAAAATTTTGGCTTTCATTTCTAAACTAATCCCTCGCTAGTTCAGAACTCTCCAAACAGCAGAAATAGTTTCTCTTCATCTATCATATTCTATCTCATCTATGATGTGCAGGGGCATGAAAGAAAGCAGGAGATTGGCACCAGGTAATAGAACTGGTATAGGCACAATGGGCCAAATGGCCTCCTTCTGCACCATAACAATTCTGTACTCCTGTGATATTCATTCCCCCTTATCCTAGCAGCAGTGTGACTTCAGTTCCTTTAGAGTGGGTGGAAATGGATAAGATGGTTTGGGGATGGGATGGTGACATTTCAATATCACAATCTTTGACAATGACAATTAGAAACTACAAATAAGACTAAGGAATCTTTATTATTTCACTTGCTGACTTGCAACCCCACACCACCAGACACTCCCTCACACTCCCCAATCCAGCTCCCTCCCCACAACCAGAGACTTTTATCTGACTTCAAGGATCATCTATGTAAGGACCACTGCAAAACTGGCAGTGGCCAAGTCTCAAAGAGGAGCTGATAATACTGGTGAGCGGCTGGCTTCTGATTTAGTTCCCACTGCTGGTTAGTCAGTCTTTCTGTGGGGATCAGGCCAGTGAGGGTGCCAGCTGATTCCATACCCATTAACAGAATTCCTGCCAACAGCATGAACTTTTGTCAAAGAATGTCATATGCATAGCATGCAAAATTAACTAAGCTCTTACTTGTCTGACTGTGGGTGCCTTTGCAATAACATATACTGAATCATGGTAGTTCAGGTACATATCTGTTAAAATAGCACAAAATGATGCAATAAGACAAACAAACTGATTCTGAAGCTGATGCTGCTTACATATCAGAATAACTCATCACCATTTCAGAATCAATAATTAGCAGTTGGCAAGTGTGCATTTTCATGGCCCACTTCAATGAATGTCATTCTTGATTTTTTTTGTTATCCCTGAAATATTATCAGTGAATTCCATTGTTGCTGATTCAAGTAAAACTCTGTCACATATTACTTCCACTCAACATAAGGACATGAGACGTTGGTACATTTTATTGTTCTTGTCCAGTTCAACCACCATGTAATGTCTGTGAACATTGCTTGCTGTGAAGGGAAAGCTTGCATGTTGAGTGACCTGCACATGACTCAAGTACTACAACTCATTAGTATGACTTGAGCAGTATGTAGGATCAATATTGTAACATGAGAGGATGCAATTTGAAGTAAAATCTCTCAGGAGATTGGTGTTGGCAAGCAAAAGGGCACACAAGTCAAGCTGCTTATTGACAGGTCTGCCATTACTGTTGCACAATACAAGCATAAGACACCATTTTCTTTACAGAAACAAGTCTTGAAAGCAAAGGAATTGAAAGAAAGTGACATAAATAAAGTTGGAGATGATCCAATATCTCTGGCAATCATTCACAAGAAGAACAAATTCTAATGAAATACACCTTTGTGTCAATACTCAAGCAGCAAACCAAGAAATACACATGAACAACACTTCAACTCTGAAAAGGCAACTGGAAACTGAAACCTGGGTTTCACAAGCTTTAGCTACAATATTATAACATTTTAATAGATAGTACATAACAGCAGAGACATTCCATGCATGGAGCATGGTTTTCGAAGAGACATGGACAACGTCGATATTTGCTGCCAATGAGTTTCATTAATGGACTTCACAAAATGAGGTGGAGACTGCTCGCCCCCGCAGCTGTCATGGTGTCTGGTATGCCCACCAGGGTTTACCTGGCTGTTGCACACATAGCATGTTTTGTCCCATGGTTAACTGAAAACCAGGCTGTGATAATGAGGATAAGATAATTTGCCATGGTTTACAATGGAGCATAGGCATTTTTCTCTATTAAAGAGAGACTACTGGTGATATGTAACTAGATAATACCACTCCTTTAGCTGAAGGCAATATGGGGAGGCAGTCCTCCATGAACGGTTTCATCTGATATGAGGGCTGAAACCATGTTGTTGGCATTATCCTGCATCCTATTCTAACCACTGAGTTCATTCAGTGAACCAAGCAGTCATTTCATTGGTCTCCAGGTGGAAAGCCTTTCCCGCTGTGGACTTAATTGGGGTGAATTGTGAAAGTATTGAGATCTCTACACAGCCGTTTCCTGCTTGATTATGTCAACAAGCCCCTCGCCTCACACTGCTTCCTCGCCTGTCTCCATTGCTGGGAATTAAATTCTGCCAAAAGCCTTCTCTTAGGATAACTAATCATCCCTAATTCTGGCTAACATCCAATCATAGCCGGGATGTCACCGTAAAGTTTTTTTTACAACTTTGTGAACTCTGTTTTCACTCCATGCTGTCCTCATGTGACACAGAGAACATGTTTCTTTCCATTTTTGGCCAGTTCTTTCAGCATGAGACTCGTGGCTGCCTTCAGAATGAGTTAACTCCATCGTCTGGAAACCACAGCAGATATCGACCCTTTGACCAATTTAACAAACTCACACTGCTGTTTTACTCAATTAAAGAAACAGCATGTTTTTCTCAGAGTCCTTGAAAAGGGAAAATGTTTTATTGCTCAGATTTAACTTTATGAATAATACTTTTGTCTAAAAAACAGTTATGGTTTTTGGTTTGGATACTTGGTCAATGCAAAATATGGTTTGTTGAGGTCTCACAGAAACCTTTTGACATGATGCCAGTGTGGTGTCAGCATGTCCCAATGTCCATCTTGTACTCGTTAGTCTGAGCATGTCTGAACTGCCAGCTATATGCATTGATCAACCATAAACTGGTAAGGTTCAATTTGGCACCCATTTCGTTTCTACAGCTCTCCAAGAAAATATGAATGGGACTCACACTGAAAAGAGATTCGGGTCTCCTGAATGCCATGGATTGCCAGTTTTGATTGAATGGAACTTCTAACATCTCCAAGTGCCATACCCAGTCAAACAGTTTTTATTTTAGCCCCACCTTCAATAGTTTGTAACAAATAAATGACTCAATTATATTTATCTTAAGATACACTGGAGTACACAAAATTTTGATCTTCAGTTCCTGGATGTTCAAGGGTATTCTTGGAGAAGGTTGTTATTCTAGATGGTTGCCATCAGTGTACAACTTCACTGTTCCTTTTTTAAAAATTATTATTCATTCATGGAATGTGGGTGCTCTTGGCTGGTCCAATATTTATTTAGCTGCCCTTGTGAAGGAATGGTGAATTTACTTTGTGAACTGCTGCAGTCTATTTGTCTGACACAAGGTACTCCTAGCCAAATATTGTATGGTAGAAATGTTTAACATGATCATTTTAAGTTGAAAATCAAAATATGTGGAGAAAAGATCCCAGGAGAAATGATGGCAACTTCAGCATTTTGCAAGAGACTCCGTACTGATTCTGCCACAGAGGTACAGCTGGCTGGAATGTTGTCTTTGAAGATCAATACTAATGATGTCCTTAATCAATAATACAATAAGAAAGGAATTACTCAATGAAAAAAGGCCAACCCTCATCTGATCTATTGTCTACCATCAGGTGGGTGCATGATAAAATGATAGAGAAGCTGTTTTTATTCATAGCTATTAATCCATATCTACTACCCCAGAGCAGACCCAGACATCACATGGTAAAAAGTGTGTGGGAACCACAGGTTCAATGTAATTGTTGTCCTTCTATGCATGACTTACCAACATTGTGTCTTGTCATGGCTTAAGTTTGCCTTAAAGTGTATTCCAAAAGTATTTCATAGCAAACATGTGCACAGTTGTACCAAAATAGGCATCCATTGTGTAAGAGTACCAGAATTCTGGTGCTGTCTGGGTGAATACTTCTTCGCCACCAGCAACTGGCTCACCAAGAAACATATTGAAGTGTTCTTGTATAGATTCCCAATGTTATTTCCAGCTATCCAAAATTAGGTTATGTACATGCAATAAACTACATACTTTTGTTAAAGTTGTTTTCTTTCACATGGCCAGTCGTATTTTCAGCTGTATTTATAAACCAACACCAGGTTACCATTCTCAAGCAAGATAGACTTCACCTTATTTAAAGATTGAACTGTGATTACTCAAATATCAAGAACCTATATCAACATATCAACTTCGACTTAAGAAAGCTAGTTCTACTTTCTTTCTCAGCAGCCTGTTCACTGTTCATATATTACTTGTGAGGGTTAGTCTTGAATTTACTAACCTTCAAGCGAAGGCTATATTCTCTGGGCAAGGTAAAACCACTTGCCATTGCCAATAATGTGCACCTGAATTTGAATTTATAGTCATTTGTTAAAATTAAATACATCAGATAGAATTTCCACAAGCTGTCATCCAGTGTTCTGCTTTGGCAGAAGATTAACAGAAGAGAATTGGCATAACTGGCCACTTCACTGGGTGCCAATCTCCCAACAAGGTGAGGGTGGGAAATGTAATTTGCAGTAATTCTACCATAAACAACTAGCCATTCTGTTCCAATGATTAAATGAGTCAAAATGGAGAATATTACAATTATATATACATTTTAATGTGTGCATCTACCCATGCTTAGACAACCATGCTAACCATTAGAAACTGGAGATTTCAGTCGTGAAGTGAGAATAACCTGGCTGTAGAAAATGGCCTAGATTTCCTTTGAAACACAAATCGTTTGCAATTGAACAAATCAACACAAAAGATAAAAACGTTCCAAGCATAAGTCACATGTAGTGTTATTAAAGCAAGA
This sequence comes from Hemiscyllium ocellatum, assembly GCF_020745735.1. Lineage (NCBI taxonomy): Eukaryota > Metazoa > Chordata > Chondrichthyes > Orectolobiformes > Hemiscylliidae > Hemiscyllium > Hemiscyllium ocellatum. The sequence continues at coordinate 107,806,845 of NC_083405.1, forward strand.
CTCTATGACCACTTGTACTTACCTAAAAAATGACATTGTGCTGCATCTTGGCCCTGCCCACAAAATTGGCCATGCTCACCCAATCTGAATTAATTACCATAGCAACAATTCACCGAATATGCTAGTGTTAATTTTTTTAGGATCTCAGTATTGAATAGACCTTCAACACTGTTTAACTTGATAAGAAATTTGCTAAGTGCTCACCAAGAAACTTATTGAATTGTTCTTGTATAGATTTCCAATGTTATTTCCAGCAATCCAAAATCAGGTTATGTACGTGCAGTAAACTACATACTTTTGTTAAAGTTGTTTTCTTTCACATGGCTAGTCGTATTTTCAGCTGTATTTATAAACCAGCACCAGATTACCATTCTTAAATCTTTCAAGGAATTATTTTTGAATATAAATGGAAGGAAATAAAATTTATTACATACTAAAATTATCTTGGTTCATGGAAGCATTTTCTATTTATTTTTATACACATGCGTTTGGGTGGAAACTTGAACCAAAACATCCCCAAGGAAAACTATGCAAATTTTGAGCACAACTTGTACACAGATTGCACCTAAAGCAGAAACTCATCACTTTTAATGAAAGACTTACCTTTTAATACTTTCACGCACAACCTTACGGCTTCACAAAATATTTTAAAGCCAGTGAAGCATTTTTGACATGTGATGGGTGTTGTAATGTAGAATACATGGCAGCCAATACACAGAAAGTGATGTCCCACAAGCAGCAACGCAATGTGAACAAGATATTCTGCTGCAGTAATATTGGTCAAAGGATAAATATCAGTAAGGGTGGTTGAATAGTGCCTTGGGATAGTTTATGGCTGCTTGAGAGGTCAGATGTTGTATTTCCAGTGGTCCAACGGGTTAGAATCACCAGAAAAAATGGGTAACATTTGTAATTATAGGACCTTAGCAGTTACAACCATTCTTTAAGTTCTCTCCAAACACAGCCAGGATACCTATTGCTTTACTATCACTGCAAAAGCCATAACTGAGTTTGGGTGGAAAATAATTTCCAAATGAGGCAGAGTGTCGAACTTGTTCCAGTTCGTCCACCCAAACTAGTCATGACTTTGAGCAGGTTTTGATTTAGCATTGTGAGACAAGTGCAGCTCCAAAAAAAAAGCTCAAGAAGTATGTCACCATACATGGCAAAGCAGCCCACTTGTTTGGCACCAAACCCACAAGCATCAACTCTCTCCACCACTGACACTCAGTCACAGCAGTGTGTACTAACTATAAGCTACACTGCAGAAATTCACAGAAAATCCTTTCAGAGCATCTTCCAAACTGATGACTACTTCCATCTAGAAGACCAAGGGCAGTAGATACACCAACACCTGTAAGTTCCTCTCCAAGCCACTCACCATCCTGTCATTGAGGTAGATTGCCATTAGCTGAGTGTTGTTGGGGCAAATCCTATAATTCCCTCCCTAATAGCATTGTGGGTCCTGCTACAGCATGGAAACTGCAGTCGTTCAAGAAGACAGTTCACTTTTTAAGGGTAACTCAGCATGGGCAGCCAGTGATGCCCATGTCCCATCAGTGAATAAAAAAGAAATCAGATTATCGTAGATGCAGAAATGGATTATGTAGCAATAAAAGAGAACCTGAAGGACCATTCAATCCTCCCACACTATCATTCCCTCTTCAATCCAACCTCTCATAGTGGATTTAGAAATGCAATGGCTAATAATGAGAGAAGAAACAGGCACAAAACGTGATGAGATGAACACATAGTTTCCAAAACGAGGGCAATAGAATGTTAAACTACATCACCACACCTCTAGCTAAACTTGATTCCAGGATAATTAAGAAATAATGTTAAAGTAAAACACTACAGATGCTGGAAAACTGAAAGAAAGCCAGACTGTGCTGGAGATACTCAGCAGTCTGGCAGCATCTGAGGAGCGAGAAACAGAAACTTAACATTATAAGGCTCAGCGCAAGTTGCATTGAGTTGGGTGAGAGAACTTTCTCACTGTGTCTCACCAAACTCATCACTTAAATTGCTGTTAGAATCCTCCAGGAAGCAGTCCTGCTGCACCTCTGCTCTCCTTTACCATGCACCACTCCCAGACTAACTCACCACTCACTGGAGATCGCTGAATTAAGCAGCATCCCTGACATCAGCGCCATATTTAAACAGCCACTGTGTGCATCTGGTCAAGGACCGTTTGCCTGGGGCAGCCCTACATAATTTCTGATGCTTTCCCCAGACTTAGCAGACAGGTCTGTTTTGTGGGCACGGTCCCAGAGATTCTGTAGGAAGGGATTGTGCAAAGACTAGGCTTCCACATTCCCCAGGAGCAGGAATAAAATCTACAACACCAAACAATGCCAACCTGCTCCAAGGTTGCCATAGTGAAGTAGTCTCAGCTGCCTGCAGGAATGGCCAACACCATTAGTAAAAGGTACACTCTGCCAGTGGAAGTCACAGTATTTCTGTCCAATATCTCACACTCACTTAGTCTCTGCTAACTGTACGCACACCAACCAAGGCATATACCCTACTGTTCAGGCTATTGATTGCATTATCTTCCCCGCGTTCTCACCTTCATCCACTCCAAAATATGACACCTTTGTATGCCCTTTGCCTCCTCAGTTTCATGGAAACCACCCCACCAACAGTGACGGGAATAGTTGTGTCATCCACTTTTGTCTTCTGTAATCTTCATGCCTGCCCCTCATTCCAGGAGGTAAAAGATCACACTATGGGGCAAGAGTCAAAACTGGTGGAGTGCTGCCCATTTTTCAGTTCCTCAGCCTTTATGAACAGAGGAACCTGATGCTTAGTGCCCCAAGCAGGTCCTGCTCTGATATCTATGGCTGTCTAGGAGTCATGGTGATGCACAGCATGGAAACCGACCCTTTGGTCCAACTCGCTCATGCTGACCAGATATCCTAAACGAATTGAGTCCCATTTGCTAGCACTTGGCCCATATCCCTCTAAACCCTTCCTATTCATGTACTCATCCAGATGCCTTTTAAAGGTTGTAATATTGCTAGCTTCCTCTGGAAGCTCATTCCATACACACACCACCCTTTGAGTGAAACAGTTGCCTCTTAGGTCTGTTCTAAATCTTTCCTCTCTCACCCTAACCCTATGCACTCTAGTTCCGGACTAACCAGGGAAAAGGCCTTGACAATTTAACCTATCCATGCCCCTCATGATTTTATAAATCTGTATGAGGTCATCCCATAGCCTCTGATGCTCCAAGGTAAACAGCCCCAGCCCATTCAGCCTCCCCCATAGATCAAATCCTTCAACCCTGGCAACATCCTTGTAAATCTTTTCCAAATCCATTCAAATTTCACAACATTCTTCCTATAGGAGGGATACCAGAATTGCACACATTATTCCAAAAGTGGCATATTCAATGTCCTGTACAGCCACTGCATGATCTCTAACTCTTATACTCAATGCTCTGACGAAAAAAAGGAAAGCATACTAAACACCTTCTTCACTATCTTCAGATTCCTGAAGAAGGGCTTATGCCTGAAACATCGATTCTCCTGCTCCTTGGATGCTGCCTGTCCTGCTGCGCTTTTCCAGCAACACATTTTTCAGTACCTTCTTCACTATCCTATCTACCTGAAACTCCATTCTCAAGGAGCTAATAGCCTGCACTCCAAAGTCTCCTTCCTCAGTAACACTCCCCAGGACCTTACCATGAAGTGTGTAAGTCAGGTCCTGATTTGCCTTTCTCAAATGCAGCACCTCACACTTATCTAAATTAAACTCCATCTGTCACTCCTCAGTCGATTGGCCCATCTGATCAACAGGGTAAAAAATGAGGTCTGCAGATGCTGGAGATCACAGCTGAAAATGTGTTGCTGGTTAAAGCACAGCAGGTTAGGCAGCATCCAAGGAATAGGAAATTCGTCGTTTCGGGCATAAGCCCTTCATCAGGAAGGGCTTATGCCCGAAATGTCGAATTTCCTATTCCTTGGATGCTGCCTAACCATCTGATCAACATCCCATTGTAATTTGAGGTAACCTCTTTGCTGTCCACTATACCTCCAATTTTGGTGTCATCTGCAAACTTACTAACTATACCCCGATGTTCACATCCAAATTATTTATATAAAAGACAAAGAGCAGTGGACCCAGCACCGATCCTTGTGGCGCACCACTGGACACAGGCCTCCAGTCAGAAAAACAACCCTCCACCACCACCCTCTGTCTTTTACCTTCGAGCCAGTTCTGCATCCAAATGGCTAGTTCTCCCTGTATTCCATGTGCTCTAATCTTACTAAGCAATCTCCCTTGGGAACCTTGTCGAACGTCTTACTGAAGTGCAAATAGATCATGTCTACTGCTCGGCCCTCATCAGTCCTCTTTGTTGCTTCTTCAAAAAACTCAATCAAGTTAGTGAGATATGATTTCCCACACACAAAGCCATGTTGACCATCCCTAATCAGCCCTTGCCTTTCCAAATACATGTAAATCTTGTCCCTCAAGATTCCCTTCAACAACCTGCCCACCGCTGATGTCGGGTTCACCGGTCTATAGTCCCTTGCTTTTCTTTAACACCTTTCTTAAACAGTGACACCATGTTAGCCAACCTTCAGTCTTCCGGCATCTCAAATGTGACTATCAATGAGACAAATGTCTCAGCAAGGGGCCCGGCAATCACTTCTCTAGTTCTAAGGTGCGCCTGATCATGTCCTGGGGATTTATCCACCTTTATGGGTTTCATGACATCCAGTACATCTTCCACTGTAATGTGGACATTTTTCAAGATGTCACCATCTATTTCCCCACATTCTGTATCTTTTCCGCAGTAAACACTGATACAAAATACTCGTTTAGTATCTCTGCCATCTTTGGCGGCTTCACACATAGACTGCCTTCCTGATCTTTGAGAGGTCCTATTCTCACCCTAGTTACCCCCTTCTCCTAAATGTGTTTATAAAATCCCTTTGGATTCTCCTTAACCCTATTTGCCAAAGCTACTTCAAGTTCCTTTTTTGCCCTCCTGATTTCCCTCTTAGGTATACTTCTACTATCTGTATACTCTTCTAAGGATTCACTCGATCTCTGTTGTCTGTATCTGATATATAGACAGGTATAGGAAGAGGAGGAAGAAATTGCTGCACCTTTGGCGATTATCTTTGTGTCCTCATCGTCCATTGAAATAGTGCCAAATGATTGGAAGGTGGCAAATGTTATTTCCTTGTTCAATTAAGGGAATAGAGATAATCTTGGGAATTACAAAGCAGTGAGTCTTACATCTGTGGTGGGCAAATTATTGGAGAGGATTCAGAAAGACAGGATTTATGATTATTTGGAAAACCATAGTTTGATTAGAGGTAGTCAGTATGGCTTTGTGAGGGGCAGGTCATACCTTACAAACCCGATTGAATTTGTTGAGGATGTGATAAAACATATTGATGAAGGTAGAGCAGTGGTTGTGGTTTTAACAAAGCATTTGATAAGATTCACCATGATAGGGTCATTCAGAAAGTAAGGAGGCATGGGATTCAGGGAAGTTTGGCAGTCTGGGTACAGAATTGGCTGGCCCATAGAAGACAGAAGGTGGTAGTAAATGGAAAGTATTCAGCCTGGAGCTCGGAGACCAGTGGCGTTCCACAAGGGTCTGTTTTGGGATGTTTCCTTTTTGTGACTTATATAAATGAATTAGATGAGGAAGTGGAAGGGCAGGTTAGTAGGTTTGCCAATGACACAAAGGTTGGTGAAGTTGTGGGTAGTGTGGAGGGCTATTTTAGGTTGCAATGGGACTTTGACAGGATACAGAACTGAACTGGTAAGTGTCAGATGGAGTTCAACCTGGAAAAGTGTGAAGTGATTCACTTTGGAAGATCAAATTTGAATGCAGAAAACAGGGTTAAAGGTAAGATTCTTGGCAGTGTGACAGAACAGAGGGATCTTGGGGTCCACATCCATAGATCCCTCAAAGTTGCCACACAAGTTGATGGTGTTGTTCAGAAGGCATATAGTGTGTTGACTTTCATAAGCAAGGTGATTGAGTGTAAGTGTTGCGAGGCTATGTTACAACTCTATGGAGCACTAGTTCAACCACACTTGGAATATTGTGTTCAGTTTTGATCGCCTCATTATCAGAAGGATGTGGAAGGTTTAGGGAGGGTGCAGGGGAGATTTGCCAGGATGCTGCCTCGACTGTCATATGAAGAAAGTTGAGGGAGCCAAGAGTTTTCTCGTTGGAGCAAAGAAGGATGAGAAGTGATCTGATGAAGGTGTACAAGATGATGAAGCATAGATAGAGTGAATACTCAGAGACTGTGTCCCATGGCAGAAATGGCTTTCATGAGGGGCATAATGTTAAGGTGATTGAATGAAGATTTAGGGAAGATGTCAGAGGTTAGTTCTTTGCATAGAGAGTGGTGGGTGTATGGAATGCACTGTCAGCGATGGTAGTAGAGTCAGATACATTAAGGACATTTAAGCAACTCTTGGATAGACTCATAAATGACAGTAAAATGAAGGGCTTTCCTCTTTTTCTTGACCAAAAACTGAATTTCAGAGAAGGTGCAAAACCTGACCTATTCTTCGGAAAAATGACAGGGCAAGTGACTGAGGTGTCAAGAGGGGAGCACTTTGGGGCCAGCGACCATTAAAAACAGTGATGGAAAAGGTCAGACAGAATCTAAAAGTTAAAGTTCTAATTTGGAGGAAGGCTAATTTTGATGGTCTTAGGCAAGAACTTTCAAATGTTGATTGGGTGAGGATGTTCACGGGTAAAAGGACGACTGGTAAATGGAAAGCCTTCAAAAATGAGATAACGAGAGTCCAGACACAGCGAGAGTTCCTGTTAGGGTAAAAGGCAAGGCTGGTAGGTGTCATTGACTTACAAAGCTGGGATACTGTCAATGAAGGCTATCACCCTTGACTTGACTGAGATTTTCTAACAATGATGGCACACTTCCTTGGTTGGTGTTTGTTCTAAATGGCTTGGTAAGGCAGTAGTAATGTAAGGGAGGCATCTCTGTATGAGAGGGCGTAGCCAATGCAAGACAATAATACAGCAATCATGCAGATTGAGGGAGCAACTTTATTAGAGAAGCAGCCTGGTCCAGTCCATGAGCCAGATGTCTGTCCTTTGATTGTGAAGACTGTTAGTTTAAAATGAATACCAAACTTTTCAAACCAAGGTGAAGATCATTGCCACAGGTGTACAAATGTTACCACTTGAAAAATTAATGCACTCCAATTGCCAGCTGCCACTGCACTATTTCTGAAGAAACCAATAGCCTTTTGCCCTACTCCAGTGAAATGAGGAAAACTATCTTCTCATACGTACAAACAATTCTTTACTTGCCAAGTGAACACTTAGCAATCAAAGGCTTGCGCCAATTAATTTATCAACAGGCACTGAAACTGTGGCATTGATCACACAGTACTGTGCTGCCACCTAGTGGAAAACACTGAAACCATCCCCGTAAAGAGAAGGTTAATAACATTCTAACACTGTCCATTTCTAGATTTATATTTCCATATTATCATTGTGCAATGATAGGTTTGCATGTGCTTCTGCTGTTCCAGTACAAAGTGGTATTATAAGAAGAACTTGGATTGATGCATTGTTATGAATATGCAACCAATGATAGATAGGTCAAGACCCCCTACCCCTCATACATGACCCACAGACCTAAAATACCTTTTGATACGAGGCAGTTCCATACAATCTTTACTCCAATATCATGTGATCTCAAAGGAGCGTCAAACAACTAGATAACATGTCTTAAGGGCTAATATAGCATACTCCTGCACATATTTTAGAGGTCTTTAAAGAACTTTATTCACTGGAATGATCAAATATCTTTCTTTTTCTGATTGCTTTATTGCTTTTCCCTGAGGGTGTATGAATGTTGAACATTTTGCCCTGCCCTCCCATACAACATTGCACTGATCCAACTACCTGTATACCACATTTTCCAGGTAATAGTCCAATTCCCTAAAGTGGAAGATAGTGAGGATTGCAGATGCTGGAGATCAGAGCCAAGAATGTGGTGCTGGAAAAGCACAGCAGATCAGGCAGCATCTGAGGAGCAAGAGAGCCAATGTTTCGGGCATAAGCTATTTATCAGGAATTAGGGAGGTTATGCTCAAAACATCGACTCTCCTGCTTCTCGCATGTTGCCTGACCAGCTGTGCTTTTCCAGCACCACACTCTCGACTCTAATCTCCAGCATCTGCAGTCCTCACTTTCTCCCCTTTGGTGAGTTCTTACTAGCCTGGAAAGTGAAAGTGAAGTGAATTAAGTATTCTGACCACTCGCAAACAAAGTTTCTTTGAATCACAGAAATGGAGCAACAATTTTTTGGGCTGATATCTTGTTATTGAAAAACAATCTTCTCTGGAACTGTAGAAATTTTTTTAATGATTGATTGTTGCTCGAGAATGGATGCACAATTGTCCTTCAAAACTAGAAGTGGTGATGTTGTGTAGGTCATTGTTGATAAATATGTTTCTACTCATGCAAAATGAAGTATGTCTCTTCTTGAACTCTCCATATACCAACATATGAAGCATATAGCACAATTCTTAAACTTCCATAAATAAACCACAGTAACTATGGATAATGTTTGTTCAATCCAATTTTAATTTGAGTGTAGAATGTGCCAACATCATAAATATAAAATCAGTAAGTCCTGATACCTTCCTTAGTTAAAATATTTCAATTTCCTCTAGTCAAGTTGGGGATATTACATTAGTTAATTGCTACTACACTTGCAATAGATCCCTCCAGAGTTAGCACTGTGTTGGACACTCTCCTCTTTTTGTTTCACTTTTTAATGGTGTAAAGTGCAAGAGTCAGCTGTGGTTCAGTGGTACAGCATTCAGCTTTTCGTTTGAAGGTTCTCTTTTCTTACCGTCGTTGTGTGGAAAAAATCTAGCCTGACAGTTCTGAGCACAATGAGTTGCACAGTTGGTGGCAATGTCTTTGGCACAAGATGTTGCACCAAGGTCTGATCTGCGTGTTTTCGTGGATTTAACAATTGTACAAAGTGATGGCAATGTGCTTTGGGTTTTCTGAAATTATAGCAGGTGCTTTATAACTCCAAGTCTTTCTTCTGTTTCTTCGAGGTGGCACGTCTCTGTGAATGTTAAAATTAATTCACCAAATCCTGCAAGATGTCTATTTAGAACATCTGATAGTTCCATTCACAAATGTGTTGTCAGCTGTGATAACTTACCATGCTTGTACAAAGGTGACTAAATCTGTCGTATCAATCATTTGTATCAATAAGCAGCATCATTCACCATCAAGGAGAAAGATTTGCTTGCCATCCTTCATTACACACCAGTTGTAGCACAGAACAGGCCATGAGGCTCAAATGATCTGTTTATATTCCACATGAGCCTCTTTTTACACCATTGCACATCATCAGTAAATATATTTTCTCCTACACATGCTTATTTAGCTTCCCCTTAAATGCTTCTGTACTGTTCCATTTAATAGCAAGTTCTCGGAACTGGTTGACTTGTTCCAGAATCCATTCTTGAGTATAATGAATGACAATGATTTCTAAATATGGGCGATGCTTCAAAATCAAATGTATTGGCCCTAATAAGGGACTTCTGTTTGAAACACTTCATTTTTATCTGATAGAGAAAAGTCAAATGATGTGGAATTGGGTCAGGATCAGCTGCAGTTGGAATGTTTACATATTGGAAGAACATTAGTGAAGTTGGTGAGTTTTTCAGAAAAAAAGTCAGCCATCTTTTCTAGTCTACAAATTACAAGATTTATTCAATTTAATTTTTAAAATTTGCCAACATAGCGTAGTACATTCACATCTCTATGTTGACTAAATGTCCACCACTGTTGATTTAGGTTTAGACGTCCAACAATGAGAAAAGGTGTGAAGCTGGTCTGATACTCTGCTCTGATTAAGGAGATTCGAGGTGAAGAGGATTTCACCATTAATCTATCCTTACAATCTCCTCCTGATCTACAACTGTTGGAGGTAAAGGTGCCATTAACATCTTCCAAACCCATGACTGCTACCATCTGGAAGGACAAGAGTGCAAGTTTCCTGCCAAGCCACAGACCAAGCTGACATGGAAATATATCTCCACTTCAACATCACTGAATCGAGATCCTGGAATTCCCTCCCTACATCAAATGGACTGCAGCCATTTAGGACGGTAGCTCACCATAATCTTCTCGAGGGCAAGTAAAGATTGGCAACAAATGTTGACACAGTCAACGAAGCCTGCATCCCCTGAATGAATAAAAACAGCTATTAAACCAAGAACATGACGGAACGCTGACTGTAAAGATTCCCAGGGTAATCTTTCAAAGATGGGAAAGGGGTTTTCTGGGTGTCTTGCACAATTATTCTTTTACCAGCACCAGCAACACTGATAACTCATTCAACTCAGTGCTTCTTGCAAAACCATGATTATATGGAGTCATAGAGTCATAGAGAAGAACAGCATAGAAATAGACTCATCAATCCAACTTGCCCATGCTGACTAGATATCCTAAATTAATCTAGTCCCATTTACCAGCACTTGGCCCATAGTTTTGGACTCACCTACTCTGGAGAAAAGACCCTATCCATGCCCCTCATGATTCTACAAAATTCTATGGTCACCCTTCAGCCTCTGATGCTCCAGGGAAAACAACCCCAATCCATTCAGCCTCTCCCAACAGCTCAAACCCTCCAACCTTGGCAGCCTCCTTGAAAATCTTTTCTGAATCCTTTCAAGTTTCACAACATCTTTTCTATAGCTGGGAGCCAAAAGTGTCCCCACCAATGTCCTGTACAACTGCAACTGTACAACTGCCCAACACCTATATGCAGTGCACTGACCAATAAAGGCAAGTGTACTAAATGCATTCTTCACTACCCTATCTACCTGAGATTCCACTTTCAAGGAACTATGAATGTGCACTCCAAGGTCTCTTTGTTCAGCAGCACTCCCTATAACCTTACCATTAACTGTATAAGTCCTGCCCTGATTTGCCTTTCCAAAATGTAGCACCTCACAATTATCTAAGTTAAACTCTATCAATAAAAACTGAAAGAACTGCAGATGCTACAAATCAGGGACAAAAACTGGAGCTCTGGCACCATGTCTGAAGAAAAGACAAAGTGAATATTACAGGCCTGGTGACCATTCCTCAGACCTACTGAACTTTCCCAGCAATTTCTGTTTTTGTTCCGTCTGCCACTCCTTGGCCCATCTGATTGAGGTCCTGTTGTACTCTGAGATGACCTGAAACAACTCTCTTTTGCTTTGGTGGAATAATGATTACATCCAATAGCAATTCATTGGAACACGTTGGGATGTTAAATGTACTGTATTAGTGTAATTTATTTCACTGTTTTTCACAGTTGAATAGTATCTGAGAATTTGAGTAGCTTGGCAAATACTTGAAGAACAGCCATCCCAACAAAACTCCTGGTTAGTGGTGGACTCATAATTCAATATCAGCCAGCACGTTTAGGAGAGGGGTAAAAAAAAGCTTCTGATCCTTGTAGGCTTTTGTAGATTTTGGGACGCATTCTATGGACTTAGCCCGACCAAGAACAATTTACAAATAAATTATAGCGTTTTTACAAGCAATGAAGAAAAAGGGTCATACTGAATAGTCTCAAAATTCACGGAATATTTTCTAAAAAGATTTTTTTATCTGAACTAATCAAAGGAACCTTTGTCTTAAACTCTGTGTCAATATCAATAGGTGAAGTGTACAATTTATTTTAAAATTGAGTAATAGTGTTTGTGTAGGTCGGTGGAATAGTATGGTGTTGGTTTATAAATTATTAGGCAATGCTTAATCCTATTCTATTTCTTGCCATGGTTGAGTCATCCACTGGATAATTTCACTAGATTACATATATTTCTTTTGAGCAAGATCAGATCTGTCAATGTTAATTTTGGAGTCCATTATCTTGGGGAAAGTACATTTGGATTTATGTAAACTCTTGATGTGAACTATTTCTTGATGTCTATGCCAATAAAAAAAAGTGTAGGTAGGAAATGAAAAAGTGAATAGCTAGAATAAAATTGGCAACAATCCCTTTTGTTACACTAATAACTGTTAAAACCAATCCCTGCTGCGCTAGATTCAAAGTTGTGATCAGAAAAGCAGTTCAAGTCACATTTGCCTTTGACAGTTTGTTCTCTTTTAAAGACAGAACAATGAGTGCATTCCAAAATAATGGAAGGTAATTGCAGAGAGGGGCAAACTCTGAGCCATAAAGCTATTCCAGTTTCAATTTCTTCAGTTTAACATTGGGTAACTTTCACAGGAAATGCTGCTGATTTGCAAGTGTGCAAATCCTTCCATTACACCAAATACATGTCATTGCCTCAGGGATAAAAGTAAACACATTGGTAGAATTCCATTGACCCCTGTTCTGGGACTTTGATTGCTGACTAAGGAATTGTTAAGTGTTGGTCACTATCCTTTGTTTAGTCTACCTCAGAGTTAGTGTAACATCAGCAGAGAGCTGAACAGTGGTACCTTGAGTTGACCCTGAGCAACTGCCAGGTTATGATGTCACTGTTTAAAAATACCATCTACCCCCTTAAAGTAAAAACTAATGTCTTTGTTAAAATAGAGTTCAAGGAAATGTCATTTTGCAAAATCATTTTGAGGTTTTGACAGTGTGAGTTCTGTGGTGGCTAGATACCTATACATCAGCAGTGATGATGTTGGTGGATAAAAATCTAATGTGCTTGCAAGAAATATCTAATCCACTCTTATGACACAGGCAATTCCTCTGTAATAATAGGTGCTAAAGATTCTTATTGGCAATGTTTAAACATTCAGTAATGAATTTCTTCAAAAATAAGACTCTAGCATATGTGTGTAACATATTAAATGCATTTCTGAAGTTTCAGTCTATTCCCTACTTGTAGCAAATTTTAAAATATTGTGAAAATGAATGTGTGCACAGACTGCCAAGAAGAAAATTACACAGTAACCAGAGGAATTCTGGCCTTATGATAGTCATAGTTAATATTCATCATTAGACAAAATGATGGAAGGATTCAGAACATCAAATGCAGAAATATTGGGCTAGAATTCTTTAAGGTGACAGAAATTCCTTTGTTGGAGTAAGAAGCAATATCGGGGAAGTGTTGTCCCAGTGCTTCAGCCTGCAGTGGGATTCGGAGGCAAGGCCAAATTTGTGGCTTTGACAAGCGCTACCAACAAATTAAAGGTGGCAATCTAACCGTCAAGGTGCTACTGGCCAATTGGAGCAGCCTCAGGAGCACCACAGTTAGTTTTTTATTCATTGATGGAATGTGGGCGTCACTAACTAGGCCAGCGTTTATTGGAAACAAAATGCTTATCTTCCACATGGGCAGCTTACAGCTAGGACCACCCAACATTGAGTTCTCCAATTTCAAATAATCTTCCTACCTATTCCTGAACTCCCTTGCCAGCCTTGCCTCCTCCCTTCCATTTCACCTCCCACCTCACTAGCTTCACTAGCTCCCCACCCCCAACCTTATCCCATGTCCAGCCCTTACTCTCCTCCCCTCCTTCTTGACCTGACCTTTCCTGTCCAACTTACTTCCCACCTATCCATTCCATCTTTCCTACTGATCTACATCCACCTATCGCTATCCCACCTACATTTCCCCCAGCCCCACCCCCCATTCTTTATTTCTGAGCTCCCTGCCCCCTCCCCAGTCCTGATGAAGGGTCTTGACCTGAAACCCAGACCTTTCCGCCTCTAAATGCTGCCTGGTTTGCTATATTCTTCCAGCCTCCTGTTTGTCGAAGCCAGCATTTGTTGACTATCCCTAATTGTCCAGAAGGCAGTTAAGAGTCAACCATATTGCTGTAGGTCTGGAGTCACATGTGGGCCAGACCAAGTAAGGACAGGCAGGAGGTTGGAAGAACACAGCAAGCCAGGTAGCATCAGGAGGTGGAGAAGGCAGAAGTTCGGGTACATCCACCACGTCGACTTCTCCACCTCCTGATGCTGCCTGGCTTGCTGTGTTCTTCCAGCCTCTTGCCTGTCTATTTTGGATTCCAGCACCTGCAGTATTTTTGTCTCAGACCAGGGCAAGGGCAGCAAATTTCCTTCCTTAAAGGGCATTAGTGAACCTGATAAGTTTTTTTCTGGCAATCAGCAATGGTTTCACAGTTATCATTAGACTCTTATTTCTAGATTATTATTGAATTCAAGTTCCACCTTCTGCAATGGCATGGTGTTGTCACATTCCCACTACCCACTCTGCTTGTCAAAAGGCCTAACAAATTCAATCGTTCAGCCTCCAGTAGGGGAATGCACAACAAGAGGGCACACCTTCAAATTAAAACACTTTTACACACAATCAAATTTAGTTCCATAAAAGACCATATAAACTGGATCAATTGAAATTTTAAAAACTCAGCTCAATGAATTTTCATTGTTTGAGTGCATCAAGGGATATGAAATCCAGGTGAGTAAGTGGACCTAGAGTCAGATCAGTCATAAGCTGGTAAATTGGCAGAACAGACAGGACAGAATGAATAATCCAGTTCTATATTCTTCTGATGGCAGTGGTACATCCCTGTTGAGAGTGTGGTTATGGAAAAGCACAGCAGATCAGGCAGCATCCGAGGAGTAGGAGAATCGACTTTTCGGGCAAGAGCTCTTCATCAGAAATTGTCCTGTCAGGGCATGAACCAGAGTATGGAGCTGAAAGGAACCTAGCACATAACCTGATTTATGGTTCTGCTAAAATAAAAGAGTCAGGAGCTTTAATGAGTGTATCAGCTTTCATCCTCTAGTACTGTTTAGTGACATTAGAGACATCTCAGTTATGGATGTGATCACAATTACACAGCCTGCTGTAAGAGGTAAGCCTTCAAAGCACCAGATCCTGCTCCCATCCCATCTGAGCTTGGATTTACATAGATCCTTCCATAGCCTTGGGATGTCCTATCGCAAATTATATTGAATGACGTGCTTTTGAAATGGAGTCACATTTCTACTGCATCAGATCACACAGTCTACTTGTCATTTCCTTTTACAATCTTCCACTTCACTGCCGTGTGTTCCCCAGTGCCCACCGCAGCCCAGCATTTGATCATTGTTCTGTGTGGAGCTTCAAATGATTCAAAATATTGATGAACACCAAGAGCAAATTGAAAGCAAATAATCAGAAACTTCATTTATCTGTTGGAACAGAAAAGAGTGGCTTGCCTGTCCCCTGTCACGCATCAAAACCTTTACAGTCAATGAATGATTACAAACCCAGGTCTCATTTCCTGAAAGTGGGTGTCAATATTTTCTGATGTAAAGTCACCGGACGTAAAATATTAACTCAGCCTTCTTCCAGACTTAGGCAGAAGTGGGTACTGCAGCTGCTAGAGATTAGAGTCAAGATTAGAGTGATGCTGGAAAAGTGCAGCAGGTCAGGCAGCATCCGAGGAACAGGAAAACTTGATGTTTCGGGCAATCGATGTATCATTCCTGATGAAGGGCTTTTGCCCAAAACATCGAATCTTCCTGCTCCTTGGATGCTGCCTGACCTGCAGTGCTTTTCCAGCACCACTCTAATCTTTCTTCCAGACCTGCTAAGCTAGCAATTTCTGTTTTATTTTAGATTAATATTCCCTGTCTGGGTTCAAGCCAGGCACCCAATGCTGCAGCACTTTATCATACAGAAGGCAATGATCCTTTTGTTCAATGCCTTCATTCTCCTCCTTAGAAGACTGTTCCCACTCTCCCAAGTTGTCAGCATCCATCATGTTCCCTGTCTGCCAGTTCCGTATAATAGTTGTCTAGAGCACAGCATGTTAGGATTATACAACTCTATCCAGAGTATTGCGAGGCCCCTCCCAGACCAGTCCAGTCAGCAGAACCTTATCTTCAGGAAGCTGATTGTCTGCCTCATCATGACCCTGGCTAAAGAATGGACTGCATTGTCATAATGTGTTCTGAAGAGAAGAGGTAGACATTGAGCAATCATAAGTCAGTGAATATCTAACCACTATTGGATTTTCACATTGAAGTTTGTGCAAGTTAACACACTAATTGTCGACTAGATTTCTTACATTTTTTTTAGATTAGACTTAGATTAGATTAGACTTACAGTGTGGAAACAGGCCCTTCGGCCCAACAAGTCCACACCGACCCGCCGAAGCGAAACCCACCCATACCCCTACATTTACCCCTTACCTAACACTACGGGCAATTTAGCATGGCCAATTCACCTGACCCGCACATCTTTGGACTGTGGGAGGAAACCGGAGCACCCGGAGGAAACCCACGCAGACACGGGGAGAACGTGCAAACTCCACACAGTCAGTCGCCTGAGTCGGGAATTGAACCCGGGTCTCTGGCGCTGTGAGGCAGCAGTGCTAACCACTGTGCCACTGTGACTGCACTTCAAAATTATTCAATTAGTTTAAAGGGTGTTGGAACATCTGAGTTGTGAAGTGTTAAATATATGCAATTCATTTGTTCTTACATTACTTCCTACTTTCCATTGTGCTTTCCAAAGAACTGCTGCATTTTCACAATACCTGGATTATAGAGCTTTGTCCATTATACTCGCACCTTGAGGCAATTGTTTACATGCTGTTTCAAAATGAAAATCAATTTGAGTCTCATGCTTCAGTTATTTTGTTTTGTGTACTTTTTGGCAACCAACTCAAGCACTCATCTGTTGAACGTCTTCCAGTTATATTGTCCCAAGTTCGAAGAATGATGAGGATTGCTTGCAGTGATAATTTTCCGACATTGCCAACTCTTTCCACAGCTGTAATCTGTTAGTTGTGTCCAGTGAAACAGAGTACACACTTAACCTGGCCTGCTCACTTAAAAAAGAATTCAGACATTTTTTTCTTAAATCCAAGTCTCCCCAGTGAAGAAACAGTCAGGTTTCTCCTCTAATTATTTTAGAGTCATGTATTTGTGTTGGACTGGAGACTGACAGTCCTACGTATCTGTTGTATACACCACTAATGGGGTGGGCAAGTAAGCCAGAAGTTCAGGTTTGACAGATTCCTTTGAGGAACATTTGCTATTAGTGGGGTTTTGATGTTCTTCCTGTCAATTTTCTCTCACACATGCTCACAAGCAAAGTGGCTTTGTTTTTGAGTCATGCTCCATCATTGCCTTTATAGAGCCTCTTTTTGTCATCCTTTCTGCACCTAATGTGAATGTGCAGAAGTGGAGTCAAAAGCTGTTTAGTAGTAAATGAAAGAGAAGTTGCTACAAAACAATCAATTCAAATGCTGGTATTGAGCTGATGACTGAATACGTTGTTTGGTATGGTACAGATTCGAGAAATGGAACATTTGAAAACCCTAGTTGATCATCCATTGGAAGCCCCTGGACAAGTAAAGGACCATTTTTATTATCTGCCTAAACACCCACTTCCTTTCTCTTTATTTGTTCTCAGGTGTCACTGACAAAGTGGAAAGGCGCTGGTGTTACGCGTTTCTGAATCACTGCGGGAATGTGGGTAAATTCTCTCAGATTGTGGCTGAACATTGGGGTTTGAAGTGATGCCCAGAGGGTTTAATTCAGCCCAATGCTGATGGCAACACATGAGCCATGTTTGGCCCAAAGGTAATGCAGCCCTGGGCATTGCTGGTTCTGCCTCTCACTGGAGTGGCATGTTCAAGAAGCTTCATCTCACAAGGGGTTTACAGCAAGGAATCAGGTCATTCAGCCCCAAAGGTCCATGTTGGTGGTTTTAGTCCATGTGAGATAACTCCCATTCTACTATGTCTCAATAATCTGCAAAACCATTGATTCCTTTCTCCCACATGTAACATTCTGTTAAATGTGGCATGAAGGTGGGGTGGGGTGGGATCAGAGGAGAAAGGCGGGTGTCCACTTGAGATAGATTTAGCATGAAATAAAAAGAAGGTGGGTGAGCCATTTAATGGGACACATCAAAGGTAAATATTGCCTTTTTGATCCAAATCTTGGCTTTGACCAATCCTATAATGAAAGTCCTGCCTTTCTATCCTTTCACAACTCTTGAAAAAAAAACATTTGCACTAAAATGATTCTGCATTTTCGCTTACGTTTCCATCATTTTCTGTTCCTATTACAAGTCCAGAATACAATGCATTTCACCACTCAGACCTTCCTCTATATGGGCGGCACGGTGGCACAGTGGTTAGCACTGCTGCCTCACAGCACCAGAGACCTGGGTTCAATTCCCGCCTCAGGCGACTGACTGTGTGGAGTTTGCACGTTCTCCCCGTGTCTGTGTGGGTTTCCTCCAGGTGCTCCGGTTTCCTCCCACAGTCACAAAGATGTGCAGGTCAGGTGAATTGACCATCCTAAATTGCCTGTAGTGTTAGGTAAAGGGGTAAATGTATGGGTGGGTTGTGCTTCGGTAGGTCAGTGTGGACTTGTTGGGCCAAAGGGCCTGTTTCCACACTGTAAATAATCTAATCTCCATCACCTATAGAAAAAGTCAAAACAACAGCAGTTTTAAAAGGGCAAAGAACAAAAAATGGAAGCTCATGGTGAGGTCATTGCAGGAGAGAGAGAGAGAACCTGCACAGTTACTGCCTTTGCTGTTTGAATGCATGTATCGTTGGACATCGGAGTGCATCTGGGAAAATTAACAAACAGTGAAATTCACAACTTATCTTGGAGGAACTGTTGGACAAAGTTCATTACACAGAAGCAGATAATTTAATCATTGTTTTTTAAGTGTGGCCTACAGAGAATCTGCATTAGTGAGTAGAGTGGATTCTTTCTTGACTATATGTTTTTAGAGATATGTCTCTTGATTAAACTTAAAATATAAGTCATAACCATTAATTTAACCTGGGGCAGTGTTTGTATAGGAATAAGACGGTGTTATTTTCTGGGTCTGTAGATTGTGAGGAGTTTAAAGAGAGTTTAAGGGTTACTGCAAATTATATCTGCCATAAATGCTGTTGGCTGCAAATCTTATTAGATCGAATAGATTGGTTGGAGAGACAGTTAGAAGCAATGAGGAATTTGCAACAGCAACATTATGTGATGGATAGCAGTTATAGGAAGGGGGAAAGTCTCAGATAAAGTCACATAGAAGGGTTAACTCCAGGAAAGGTAAGAGAGGTAGGCAGCAAGTGCAGGAATCTTTGGATATATCCATTTCAAATAGGTATGCTGTTTTGGAAAATGTAGGAGGTGATGGATTCTCAGGGAAACGTAGCACGAACAGCCAAGTTTCTGGTATTGAGACTGGCTCTAATGCAACGAGGGGTACGTCGACTTCCAAGAGATCAATTGTGTTAGGGGATTCTCTAGTCCGAGGTACAGACAGATGTTTCTGTGGCCAACAGCGAAAAAGCAAAATGGTGTGTTGCTTCCCTGGTGCCAGGATCAAGGATGTCTCAGAGACAGTGCAGAATGATCTCATGGGGGAGAGGGGCCAGCAAGATGTCATTGTTCACATTGGGAACAACAACATAGGAAGGGAAAAGGTTGAGACTCTGAAGGGAGATTACAGAAGTTAGGCAGAAATTCAAAAATGAGGTCCTCAAGGGTAGAAATATTTGGATTACTCCCAGTGCTACGAGCTAGTGAGGGTAGGAATAGGAGGGTAGAGCAGATGAATGCATGGCTGAGGAGCTGGTGTATGGGAGAAGGATTCACATTTTTGGATCATTGGAATCTCTTTTGGGGTAGAAATGACCTGTCCAAGAAGGACGGTGTGCACCTAAATTGGAAGGGGACTAATATACTGGCAGGGAAATTTGCTAGAACTGCTCGGGAGGATTTAAACTAGTAAGGTGGGGTGGTAGGACCCAGTGAGATAGTGAGGAAAGAGATCAATCTGAGACTGGTACAGTTGAGAAAAGAAATAGTCAAATAGTCAGGGCAGGCAGGGACAAGGTAGGACTAACAGATTAAACTGCCTAACAGGGAAGGCAGATGAACTCAGGGCATGGTTAGGAACATGGGACTGGGATATCATAGCAATTACAGAAACATGGCACAGTGATGGGCAAGGCTGGCAGCTTAATGTTCCAGGATACAAATGCTCCAAGAAGGATAGAAAGGGAGGCAAGAGAGGAGAGGGAGTGGCATTTTTGATAAGGGATAGCATTACAGTTGTGCTGAGGGAGGATATTCCCGGAAACACATCCAGGGAAGTTATTTGGGTGGAACTGAGAAATAAGAAAGGGATGATCACCTTATTGGGATTGTTGAGAAACAAACTTGTCAGGAGATCTCAGCTATGTGTAAGAATAATAGGGTGGTTATGGTAGGGGATTTTAACTTTCCAAACATTGACTGGGACTGCCATAGTGTTAAGGGTTTAGATGGAAAGGGATTTGTTAAGTGTGTACAAGAAAATTTTCTGATTCAGTATGTGGATGTACCTACGAGGGAAGGTGCAAAACTTGACCTACTCAAGGGAAATAAGGCAGGACAGGTGACTGAGGTGTCAGTGGAGGACCACTTTGGGGCCAGCGACCATGATTCTATTAGATTTTAAATAGTGATGGAAAAGGATAGACGAGATCTAAAAGCTGAAGTTCTAAATTGGACAAAATCCAATTTTGACGGTATTAGGCAAGAACTTTATAAAGCTGATTGGGGGCAGATGTTCGCAGGTAAAGGGACGGCTGGAAAATGGAAAGCCTTCAGAAATGAGATAATGAGAATCCAGAGAAAGTATATTCCTGTTAGGGTGAAAGGAAAGGCTGGTAGGTACAGGAAATGCTGGATGACGAAAGAAATTGATGGTTTAGTTAAGAAAAATAAGGAAGCATATGTAAGGTATAGGCAGGATAGATCGAGTGAATCCTTAGAAGAGTACAAAGGAAGTAGGAGTATACTTAAGAGGGAAAACAGGAGGGCAAAAAGGGACATGAGATAGCTTTGGCAAATAGAATTGAGGAGAGGGTAATGAGGGAGAGAATAGGGCTCCTCAATGGTGGCCTTGTGTGGAGCCACAGAAAATGGGGAAGATATTAAATGAGTATTTTTCATCAGTATTTACTGTGGAAAAGGATATGGAAAGCTATAGAATGAAGGGAAATAGATGGTGACATCTTGCAAAATGTCCATATTACAGTGGAGGAAGTGCTGGATGCCTTGAAATGGGTAAAGGTGGATAACTCCTCAGGACCTGATCAGGTGTACCCGAGAACTCTGTGGGAAGCTAGAGACGTGATTGCTGGGCCTCTTGCTGAGATATTTGTATCATCGATAGTCACAGGTGAGGTGCATGAAGACTGGAGGTGGGCTAATGTGGTGCCTCTGTTTAAGAAGGGTGGTAAGGACAAGCCAGGGAACTATAGCCTCGTGACGTAAAAACAATGACTGCAGATGCTGGAAACCAGATTCTGGATTAGTGGTGCTGGAAGAGCACAGCAGTTCAGGCAGCATCTAAGGAGCAGTAAAATCGATGTTTCGGGCAAAAGCCCTTCATCAGGAATAAAGAGAGAGCCTGAAGGGTGGAGAGATAAGCTTGAGGAGGTTGGGGGTGGGGAGAAAGTAGCATAGAGTACAATAGGTGAGTGGGGGAGGGGATGAAGGTGATAGGTCAAGGAGGAGGGTGAAGTGGATAGGTGGAAAAGAAGATAGGCAGGTAGGACAAGCCATGGGGACACTGCTGAGCTGGAAGTTTGGAACTGGGGTGAGGTGGGGGAAGGGGAAATGAGGAAACTATTGAAGTCCACATTGATGCCCTGGGGTTGAAGTGTTCCAAGGAGGAAGATGAGGCGTTCTTCCTCCAGGAGTCTGGTGGTGAGGGAGCTGTGGCGAAGGAGGCCCAGGACCTCCATGTCCTCGGCAGAGTGGGAGGGGGAGTTGAAATGTTGGGCCACAGGGCAGTATCGTTGATTGGTGTGGGTGTCCGGAGATGTTCCCTAAAGCGCTCTGCAAGGAGGCGTCCAGTCTCCCCAATGTAGAGGAGACTGCATCGGGAGCAACGGATACAATAAATGATATTGGTGGATGTGCAGGTAAAACTTTGATGGATGTGGAAGGCTCCTTTAGGCTCTTGGATGGAGGTGAGGGAGGAGAAGTGGGCGCAGGTTTGGCAATTCCTGCGGTGGCAGGGGTAGGTGCCAGGATGGGAGGGTGGGTCGTAGGGGGGTGTGGACCTGACCAGGTAGTCACGGAGGGAACGATCTTTGCGGAAGGTGGAAAGGGGTGGGGAGGGAAATATATCCCTGGTGGTGGAGTCTTTTTGGAGGTGGCAGAAATGTTGGCAGATGATTTGGTTTATGCAAAGGTTGGTAGGGTGGAAGGTGCTCACCAGGGGCGTTCTGTCCATGTTACGGTTGGAGAGGTGGGGTCTGAATGCGGAGGTGCGGGATGTAGACGAGTTGCATTGGAGGGCAGCTTTTACCACGTGGGAAGGGAAATTGCGGTCTCTAAAGAAGGAAGCCATCTGGTGTGTTCTGTGGTGGAACTGGTCCTCCTGGGAGCTGATACGGCAGAGGCGGAGGAATTGGAAATACGGGATGGCATTTTTGCAAGAGGTAGGGTGGGAAGAGGTGTAATCCAGGTAGCTGTGGGAGTCGGTGGGTTTGTAAAAAAATGTCAGTGTCAAGTCGGTCATCATTAATGGAGATGGAGAGGTCCAGGAAGGGGAGGGAGGTGTCAGAGATGGTCCAGGTAAATTTAAGGTCAGGGTGGAATGTGTTGGTGAAGTTGATGAATTGCTCACCCTCCTCGCGGGAGCACGAGGTGGCGCCAATGCAGTCATCAATGTAGCGGAGGAAAAGGTGGGGAGTGGTGCTGGTGTAATTACGGAAGATCGACTGTTCTACGTAGCCAACAAACAGACAGGCATAGCTGGGGCCCATACGTGTGCCCATGGCTACCCCTTTGGTCTGGAGGAAGTGGGAGGATTCAAAGGAGAAATTGTTAAGGGTGAGGACCAGTTTGGCCAAACGAATGAGAGTGTCGGTGGAAGGGTACTGTTGGGACGTCTGGAGAGGAAAAAACGGAGGGCTTGGAGGCCCTGGTTATGGCGGATGAAGATATAGAGGGATTGGATATCCATGGTGAAGATGACGCATTGGGGGCTGCGGAAATGGAAGTCTTGGAGGAGGTGGAGGGTGTGGGTGGTGTCTCGAACATATGTGGGGAGTTCCTGGACTAGGTCGGATAGGACAGTGTCGAGGTAGGTACAGATGAGTTCAGTGGGGCAGGAGCATGCTAAGACAATGGGTCAGCCAGGGTGGTCAGGCTAGTGGATCTTGGGAAGGAGGTAGAACCGGGCAGTGCGGGTTTACCGGGTAATGAGGTTGGAAGCTGTGGGTTAGAGATCTCCTGAGGTGATGAGGTTCTGTATGGTCTGGGAGATGATGGTTTGGTGATGGGTGGGGGTGTCATGGTCGAGGGGGCGGTAGGAAGAGGTGTCCTCGAATTGGCATTTGGCTTCAGCGGTGTAGAGGTCAGTGCGCCAGACTACCACTGCGCCCCCATTATCTGCTGGCTTGATGGTGAGGTCGGGATTGGAGCAGAGGGATTGGAGGGCTGCGTGTTGTGAGGGTGAGAGGTTGGAATTGCGGAGGGAGGTAGACAGGTTGAGGCAGTTAATGTCCCGGCGGCAGTTGGAAATGAAGAGGTCGAGGGCAAGTAATAGGCCAGTGCGGGGTGTCCAGGTGAATGCAGTGTGTTGGAGGTAGGCAAAGGAGTCCTCGGAAGGTGCGCGGGAATCCTGATTGTGAAAGTAAGCTCGGAGGCGGAGGCGGCGGAAGAAGTGTTTGACGTCACGGCGTGTAATAAATTCATCGATGCGTGGATGGAGGGGGATGAAGGTGAGTCCTTTGTTGAGGACTGATTGTTCGTCCTCAGTGAGGGGGAGGTCTGGAGGGATGGTGAAAACTCGGCAGGGCAGGGGGCTGGGATCTGGTGTGGGTGTGGAGCTGGAGTGGGTGTGATGGTGGGGGAATGGTGTGGAGTCATGAACAGGGGTGGTATTCCCCTCAGGGTTCTGGGGGCCAGGAATGGTCACAGTGGGATCTGTGGGGGGGCGTGTCAGCAGTATGCAGGTGAGTGGCGTTGGTGTGGGCGGAAGTGGTGGCAAACATGGCAGTACGGTGGCGGAAGTCACTGAGCGTGTGACATCAGCGATGATGTGAGGGGTGGAAGTGATGTCACGTGTGATGCATGAGGAATTATGATGGGTGGAAGTGGCCATGATGGGAGCAGAAGTGACATCATCAAACAGCGTGGGGGTGGGAGCTGCACCAGCCGCATGGCTAATGGCATCCAAGCAGTTCCAGAGGCCAGGGGAATCTTCTGGAATGTTTGAGGAGCGCTGGTTATGGAGGTGGGTAGATAAAAGTTTGTTGTACTTACAGTTTTTGATGTTTGAGATGGATTTGAAATACTGTTTGTTGAGAGTATGAATTCTCCTGAGGATGTAGTATGGGTGTAGTGCAATTCTGAGAGAGTGTGGCCCTCAACTGAGGCAGGGCTGACTGTAGAGAGGTTAGGTACCGGCGCATTGCTGCAAGCGTGGAGCGGAGGATCTTGAAAGTTGCCAGTGTTTTTGAATCTCTAGTCTGTACTGTTTGTCCTGTTCGGGTCCGAACTCTGCTGGTTGAAAGGTGGTCTGGAGTCCGTGTGGGATGAGTTGGTTACGGAGGCAGGCACTGAGGAAGCAAATGTGGCTATGGTGGCGAGTTTGTTTCAGGACATGGTTGAAGAGCGTCAGGGCAGAGAAAATGACTGGGAGTTGCAGTGGGAGAGACTCCCTGAGATTAGGAAATGACCTGGGAGTTGCAGTGGGAGAGGGACTCCCTGAGATTAGGAAATGACCTGGGAGTTGCAGTGGGAGAGGGACTCCCTGAGATTAGGAAATGACCTGGGAGTTGCAGTGGGAGAGGGACTCCCTGAGATTAGGAAATGACCTGGGAGTTGCAGTGGGAGAGGGACTCCCTGAGATTAGAAAATGACCTGGGAGCCCCGTGACGTCGGTGGTGGGAAAGATGTTGGAGGGAATCCTGAGGGATAGGATGTACATTTATTTGGAAAGGCAAGGACTGATTAGGGATAATCAACATGGCTTTGTGTGTGGGAAATCATGTCTCACAAACTTGATTGAGTGTTTTGAAGAAATAACAAAGAGGATTGATGAGGGCAGAGCAGTAGATGCAATCAATATGGACTTCAGTAAGGCGTTCGACAAGGTTCCCCATGGGAGACTGATTAGCAAGGTTACATCTCACGGACTACAGGGAGAACTAGCCATTTGGATACAGAACTGGCTCAAAGGTAGAAGACATAGGGTGGTGGTGGAGGGTTGTTTTTCAGACTGGAGGCCTGTGACTAGTAGATTGCCACAAGGATTGTAGCTGGGTCCTCTACTTTTTGTCATTTACATAAATGATTTGGATACGAGCATAAGAAGTACAGTTAGTAAGTTTGCAGGTGACACCAAAATTGGAGGTGTAATGGACAGCAAAGAGAATTACCTCAGATTACAACAGGATCTGGACCAGATGGGCCAATGGGCTGAGAAGTGGCAGATGGAGTTTAATTCAAATAAATTCAAGGGAAAGCAAATCTTAGCAGGACTTATACACTTAATGGTAAGGTCCTAGGGAGTGTTTCTGAACAAAGAGACCTTGGAGTACATGTTCATAACTCCTTGAAACTGGAGTCGCAGATAGATAGGATAGTAAAGAAGGTGTTTGGTATGCTTTCTTTATTGGTCAGAGTATTGAGTACAGGAGTTGGGAGGTCATGTTGCGGCTGTACAGGACATTGGCTAGGCCACTGTTGGAATATTGCATGAAATTCTGGTCTCCTTCCTATCGGAAAGATATTGTGAAACTTGAAAGGGTTCAGAAAAGATTTACAAGTATGTTGCCAAGGTTGGAGGATTTCAGCTATACAGAGGAGCTGAACAGGCTGGAGCTGTTTTCCCTGGAGCGTCAGAGGCTGAGGGGTGACCTTATAGAGGTTTACAAAGTTACGAGGGGCATGGATAGGGTAAATAGGCTAAGTCTTTTCTCTGGAGCCGGGGAGTCCAGAACTCGAGGGCATAGGTTTAGGATGAGAGGGGAAAGATATAAAAGAGACCTAAGGGGTAACTTGTCCACACAGAGGGTGTTACGGGTATGGAATGTGCTGCCAGAGGAAGTGGTGTGGAGGCTGATACGATTGCAACATTTAAAAGGCTTTTGGATGGATATATGAATTGGAAGAGTTTGGAGGGATATGGGCTGGGTGCTAGCAGATAGGACTAGATTGGGTTGGGATATCTGGTCAGCATGGATGGGTTGGACCGAAGGGTCTGTTTCCAGTTCATCTCTATGACTCTATGAGGCTGGGGGTGTTTTCCCTGGAGCGTCAGAGGCTGAGGGGTGACCTTAAGGAGGTTTACAAAGTCATGAAGGGTATGGATAGGGTAAATAGACAAAGTCTCTTCCCTGGGGTTTGGGAGTTCAGAGCTAGATGGCATACGCTTAGGGTGAGAAGGGAAAGATATAAAAGAGACCTAAGGGCCAACTTTTTCATTCAGTGGGTGGTACGTGTATGAAATGAGCTGCCAGAGGAAATGGTGGAGGCTGGTACAATTGCAACATTTAAGAGGCATTTGGATGGGTATATGAGTAGGAAGGGTTTGGAGGGATATGGGCCGGGTGCTAGCAGACAGGACTAGATTGGGTTGCGATATCTGGTCAGCATGGACAAGTTGGACTGAAGGGTCTGTTTCTGTGCTGTACATCTCTATGACTCTGTGACTCTATGAGATCTAAACTCCCTTTTACACATGCATTGGCAAAGCCATTAGGTTATACATTCACAAAAAGAAACAAGCTCATTCAAAACAGTGACAATTTTCTGTATGTCAATCTGGCATAGCATAATATAGGCTCAGTTCAAAGTCCTTCTAAGGTTTCAATATTTATATAATCCTGCAGTGGAGGAAACAATTTGTTTAAAATCCAGCTCTGAGTCAAGATTCGCTTTGTATTGTACAAGACTTAGCTGGAAATGATTGAAGTGCATATTATGTTGTAAAAAAAAAGCGTATGACAACTGAAAGTAGATCCTGAGCCATTGGTACCCTCCTTCATGTCATTTATAGAATTTAGAAGCCTTTAATGTTCAAGCAGTGATAATAGGAAAGATAAAACTACATAGAATATAAAGACCATTAAACAGAGGAGCAGAAGTGCCCGATGAGTTTATTCTGCCAAATGATGAGATCACACCTGATCTGATAATCCTCAAATCCATTTTCCTACCTTTCCCCAATGGCCTTGATTGCCATAAACATTTTTAAAAAATCTACCTCAGCCTTGAAGGTACTTAATGACTCGAAAGCCCTCGGTGGTAAAATATTCCACAGATTCAGAACTCTTTGAGTGAGAAAACTCTTCCCCTTCTCTGTCAGGAATGTTCAATTTCTTGTTCTGGAATCCTTGTAATAAAAACATTGCTAACAACAAGAAAATGCAACAATGAAGGCGCTGAGTGAGAATGAACTTGAAACTGTAAGTTACTGGCCTGAGAATCAAGGAAAATGGTTAAAACTGAAATCCCATCAGCTGACATGGTGAGATTTGAACCCTTACCCTTGGGTCTCAAGCTAGGCCCTGGCAGTACCACTATATTCTCTAAAAGCAGCACTGTGGGACACACAAACACAAGTTATTTGGTTGGTTATAATGTTCCACACAAGCTTCCTCCCAACCTTATTCATATAAACCTGTCACTGTTACTTTCAATCTGATTTTTATTGTGAGCTTATCAGTTTCCCTTTAAATGCATTGATGAAAAATAATGTCAAGTTCTCTGTTACAAAGAAAATGCATCTGTTCTAAAGGTACAGCTGATGGTCTTGACTTCTTACATTACAGATGACACACTTTGAGCTTTTGTTTTTCAAATCCAGCAATATCTTTCTTCATTTAATTATAAATAAACCTCTCTTTCTATATAATTATAATTATATAGAAAGAGAGGCCAGATTTGCATATGAAAGATTGGAAGTGATCAGACTTGTGGCACCAGAAGTCAAAAAAGGTATATTGTGGGCCAATTGCTTGACTGTATCAATGATCTGGAAACTCATGAACAATAAAGTCATGAATGGGCAGCTTTCAAAGTCAAGGCATCAACATTAATCAAGTCTAAATATTAGTTTTTCTTTTCACCTCAATATGTAAGGTCATGATCACCAGAGAAATGGCACAGAGTACATTGGTAGAGCTCTGACAAGTGTTCAGGGCCAGGAATTCTTCATCTCAGGCTCAAATATGGCCAGTGAGATCCATGATGCATTGGTTTTAATTTTGCAAAAATCCCTTGAGATCAGAAGATAGAGAATGTTTCTCCTTTATACAAAAAGAGGGACCGATAGCAGGCAGGAAACGACATGCCAGTTAGCTTAAGATCTATCAAAAGGAAAATGTGGACAGGTTCGTAGTAATCAGGTAGAGTCAACATGGTTTTGTGAAAGGGAAATCATGTTTGACTAATCTATTGGAGTTACAGTGATAGAGTATTACAGCATGGAAAGAGGACTTTTGGCCCATTGTGCCCATGCTAGTCTTACCTACACTAATCCAAGCACTTACCTACACTAATCCAAGCACTTACTTACACTAATCCAAGCACTTGGCCCATAATCTTGCATGCTATTGCATTTCAATTGTTCATCTGAAAACTTCTTACATGTTGTAATGGTTTCGGCCTCTACTTCAGGCAATGACTTCTACATACCTACCTTACTGTCAGTGGAAAGAAATTCTCCTTAAGTCCCTTCTAAACTTCCTGCCTTAGAACTATGTCCCCTGGCCATTGGCTCCTCTAATAAGGGGAAAAGTTTATTCCTATTGACCCTATCTCTGCCTATCTAAGTTTGATTAACTTCAATCGAATGCCCCCTCTGCATTCGCTGTTCTGGGGAAAATAATTGCAGCCTATCTCGTTTCTCTTCATAGCTGACATGCTCTAGCCCAAATAACATCCTGATCAATCTCCGCTGCATCCTCTCCAGTGAAATCACATTCCTCCTATGGTGTGGTGACCAGATTTGCACATAGTACTGTAGTAGTGCCCTAAGTAACATTATATACAGCTCTATCATAACCTCCTTGTTCTTGCATTCAATGCCTCACCTTCTTAACGACCTTATCCACTTGTACTGCTAACTTCAAGAATCTATGGACATGATCTCTGTGATCTTCTGTATTGAACGATTCATTCAACATGTACTCCCTTAAATTGTTAGTCCTCCCAAACTGCGTTGTTTCACACTTTTCAGGATAAACTACATTTGCCATTGCTCTGCCCATCTTACCAGCTTATTTTTATCTTCCTGCAGCTTAAAACTTTCTTCCTCACTATTTATCATACCACTAATTTTAATGTAATCTGTGAACTTGATGATAAAACCTCAATAACTATGACCAAATCATTAATGTACACTACAAACAGCAAGGGACCCAGCACCGAACTTTGTAGTATGCCACTGAACAAAGGATCTGAGCCACAAAAACAGCCATCAATAGCTACTACTATGCTACTTTTGGATCCAATTTGCCAATTTGACATGGAAGCCAAGCGATCTTATCTTCTTGACTAGTTTCTGATGCAGCTTCTTGTCAAAAACCTTACTGAGGTCAAATCAGCTGCATTACTTTGATCCATAAACCTTGTAATTTCCTCAAAAAAATTCAATCAAATTTGTTAGGCATGATCTTCCTCTGACAAATGCATACGGTTATCTTTAATTACTCCTTGTCGCCCCAAAATTCTATCCCTCAGATATTTGTTTCCAAAGTTTTCCCAACCACTCATATTAGACTAGCCGGGCTATTGTTCCCTGGTTTATCTTTACCACTCAAAGCTGGCTTCCAGTCCTCAGGCATCTCCCCGATTTCCAGAGAGGGTTTTAACATCTTTAATTCCCCTTTGCAATCTTCTGGTTTGCCTCCCTCAGCAGCCTTGGATATATTTCCTTTGGACCGAGGGATTTTTCCAATTTTAAACCTGCTAAAACTGATTATAATCACACCTTTCAATTTTAATTTGTTCAAATATATCACAGTTGTCTTCCTGAACCTCCTCACCTACTTCATTCTTTTCTACCATGAATATAGGTGGAAAATATCCAGTTCCATACACAGATTGCCACCTTTGTTCTGAATGCACCTCACTATTTCATGTTTATCCTCTTTCTTCTAATATTCTTTCAAATGCCTTTAAATTATCCTTTATTTTACCCACTAGTGTTTTTAATACAACCTTTCTATTCTCCTAATTTATTTTTTTAAGTAACCCTCTGGAGTTACCTACAGTTTTAAAAATCACACAACACCAGGTTATAGTCCAACAGGTTTATTTGGAAGCATTAGCTTTCAGAGCGCTGCACCTTCATCTGGTGGTATAACCTGGTGTTGTGTGATTTTTAACTTGTACACTCCAGTCCAACACTAGCACCTCCAAATCAACAGTTTCTCCTGTTTTTAGCCCTTGACTCCTTCCACAAGACTTTCTATTTTTCTTTACCCGATCCTGTATGTACTTTGACATTCAACATTTCCTAGACTTGCTTGGCTCCCCCTTCACATTTACAGGACATGTTTATCCTGTATTCTCACTTATTCCTTTTTTAAATGATTCCAACTACACTTATGTTGATTTTTCTACCAGAAGCTGCTCACAATCCACTTTGACCAGTTCATACTTTATATTTAAAATGGCCTTCCCCCAATTCAGAATGTTTATTTCAGGTCCAATTTTGGCTATTTCCAGAAAGTATTCACATCTTGCAGAATTGTCGGCACTATTACCAAAATGCACCCCCTCTGATACTTCTCACACTTCTGTTCCCCAAAATTAAGTCCAACACTTATAAACAGTTTTGAGACGGTGAGGTGTGTTAAGTATATAAAGGAACTGTTAGATGTACCGCACCTAGATTGCCAGAAGGCTATAGATAAGGTTCTATATCAAAAATTTGTGCAGAAAATAAAAGCCCATGGTGGAGAAGATAACAATGTGGCATGGATAAAAGATTGCATGGTTTACAGAAAACAGACAGTAGACGCGAATAATCTTAAAAATCATACAACACCAGGTTATCGTCGAACAGGTTTAATCAGAAGCACTAGCTTTCGGAGTGCTACTCCTATATCAGGTAGTTGTGGAGTACACAATTGTAAGACACAGAATTTATAGCAGAATTTTTAACAGAATTTATTGCTATAAATTCTGTGTCTTACAATTGTGTACGCCCCAACCACCTGATGAAGGGGTAGCATTCCGAAAGCTAGTGCTTCCAATTAAACCTGTTGGACTATAATCTAGTGTTGTGTGATTTTTAACTTCATGATCGAAGTGACAATCCTCAACTCCATTTTCATGCCTTTTCTCCATAACCCTTGATACCATTTACTGATTGAGAAAATCTGTCTATAGCAATCCTGAATATAATTAATGGCCCAGCCTCAACAGCCCTCCCCAGTACAGAATTCCACAGACTTATTACCCTCTGACTGAAAAGAAATCTTCCATTTATATGTCTTGAATCTGTGACCTTATTGCCAGATTATATCCTCTGTTCCTACACTCACACAGGGGGAAACCCTATCTGTATCAGTCCTGTCAATGTCCTTAAGAATGTTATGTATTTCAATAAGGCCTACATTTTCTAAGTTCCAGTGAGCACAAACTCAACCTACTCCATCTTTCTCATAAGAAAATTGCTCCGTACCTGGAATCAGTGAGTGAACCTTCTCTGGACTGCCTCCATTACCAGTATGTCTTTTCTTAGATATGGGTCTCAAAACCTGTTTCCAGTATTCTAGCTTTGGTCTGACTAGTGACTTGTATATTCTAACAAAACCTTCCTACTTTAATACATCATTCCTTTTGAAATGAAGGCCAATTTTGCACCAGCCTTCCGCATTTCCTGCTGAACTTGGATGTGCCAGATCTGCAATTCATGCAAAACACACCTCTGCCCCAATTCCTCTGTACACTAGCTTTCTACAATCATGCACAATTTAAATAATGTTCAGCTCCTCTTGCCTTCCTGCCTTCCTTACACCTTCCCACATTAATTTCCAGCTGCCAAATCCTGTTCAGCCATGTATCCTGTCTATATTGGACCCTAGACTGTTTTTATCATCCTCATCATTTGCCACCCTACTTGGTTTTGTGCCATCCATAAACTTGGCAAGAGTAAATTCACTTCCATCATCCAAGTCATGAACATATAAGTAATTGCACCCCAGCACTGATCCCTGTGGCACTCCACTAGTTACAGATTGCCAACAGAAAAATACTTTCCTCATTGCAACTGGTCATCTAATCATTAATCAAATCCCTGTCCATACTAATTTACTACCACCAACACCATTAGCTTTTTGATTTTATTTGATTTATTATTGTCAAATATATCATGATAAAGTGAAAAATATTGTTTTACATTGTATCAGCTGCAAATGTGTTGCTGGTCAAAGCACAGCAGGTTAGGCAGCATCTCAGGAATAGAGAATTCGACGTTTCGAGCATAAGCCCTTCATCAGGAATAAGAGAGAGAGAGCCAAGCCGGCTGAGATAAAAGGTAGGGAGGAGGGACTAGGGGGAGGGGCGATGGAGGTGGGATAGGTGGAAGGAGGTCAAGGTGAGGGTGATAGGCCGGAGTGGGGTGGGGGCGGAGAGGTCAGGAAGAGGATTGCAGGTTAGGAGGGCGGTGCTGAGTTGAGGGAACCGACTGAGACAAGGTGGGGGGAGGGGAAATGAGGAAGCTGGAGAAATCTGAATTCATACCTTGTGGTTGGAGGGTTCCCAGGCGGAAGATGAGGCGCTCCTCCTCCAGCCGTCGTGTAGTTGTGTTCTGCCGGTGGAGGAGTCCAAGGACCTGCATGTCCTCGGTGGAGTGGGAGGGGGAGTTAAAGTGTTGAGCCACGGGGTGATTGGGTTGGTTGGTTCGGGCGGCCCAGAGGTGTTCTCTGAAGCGTTCCGCAAGTAAGCGGCCTGTCTCACCAATATAGAGGAGGCCACATCGGGTGCAGCGGATGCAATAGATGATGTGTGTGGAGGTACAGGTGAACTTGTGGCGGATATGGAAGGATCCCTTGGGGCCTTGGAGGGAAGTGAGTGTGGAGGTGTGGGCGCAAGTTTTACATTTCCTGCGGTTGCAGGGGAAGGTGCCGGGGGTGGAGGTTGGGTTGGTGGGGGGTGTGGATCTGACAAGGGAGTCACGAAGGGAGTGGTCCTTGCGGAACGCTGATAGGGGAGGGGAGGGAAATATATCCTTGGTGGTGGGGTCCGTTTGGAGGTGGCGGAAATGGCGGCGGATAATACGTTGTATGCGCAGGTTGGTGGGGTGGTAGGTGAGAACCAGTGGGGTTCTGTCTTGGTGGCGGTTGGAGGAGCGGGGCTCAAGGGCGGAGGAGCGGGAAGTGGAGGAGATGCGGTGGAGGGCATCGTCGATCACGTCTGGGGGGAATCTGCGGTCCTTGAAGAAGGAGGCCATCTGGGTTGTGCGGTGTTGGAATTGGTCCTCCTGGGAGCAGATGCGGCGGAGACGAAGGAATTGGGAATATGGGATGGCATTTTTACAGGGGGCAGGGTGGGAGGAGGTGTAGTCCAGGTAGCTGTGGGAGTCAGTCGGTTTATAATAGATGTCTGTGTTGAGTCGGTCGCCCGAGATAGAAATGGAAAGGTCTAGGAAGGGGAGGGAGGAGTCTGAGACAGTCCAGGTGAATTTGAGGTCGGGATGGAAGGTGTTAGTAAAGTTGATGAACTGTTCAACCTCCTCGTGAAGGGGAATAGAACAGTATGCAGAATATAGTGTTACAGCTACAGAGAAGGTGCAGAGAAAGGTTAATTCTATAATATGTGAGGTCCGTTCATAAGTCTGATAACAGCAGGAAAGAAGTTGTCCTTTAATCTATTGTTATGTGTTTTCAAACTTGTATTTCTTCTCTATGAAAAAAAGAGAGTGGAAGAAGGTATATCCATGGTGGGTAGGTTCTTTGATTATGTTGGCTGCTTTCCCAAGGTAATAGGAAGTGTGGATGGAGTCAATGGAAGGAAGACTGGTTTTCATGATGGACTGGGCTGCATTCACAACTCTTGAATTTCTTAAAGTCCTGGGCAGAGCTGTTACTGTACCACACTGTGATCCATCCAGACAAGAAACTTTCTCTGGTGCATCTGTAAAAATTGGTAAGAGTTATTATAGCCTTTTGGAAATCCAAACATATCACATCTGCAGGTTCTCCTTTATCTATTCTGCTTGTCATGTCCTCAAATTCCTTTAATAGGTTTGTCAGGTATTAATTGCCCTTGTGAATAAGATTTGATAAGATGCCAAAAATGTAAAAGATAATGGACCTGATTTTGGAGACTTGGATATCACAGGGGCAGGAGTGGTTGTTAGATGTTCCAGGGTTTAGATGTTTCATAAGGAATAAGAGGGAAGGGAAAAGAGGTACATGAGCAGCATTGCTAATCAGGGGTAGTATCACAGCTGCAGAAAGAGAGATCATCGAAGAGGATTGCATCCAGAGTCAGTATAATTAGAAATCAGAAACAGGAAAGGAGCAAAACTATATTGAGAGTTTTCTACAGCTCCCCCCCCTCCCCCCTCCCCCCCCCCAACCCCCCAATATCAACAGAGACATAGAGGAGCAGATTGGGAGCCAGATTTTAGTAAAGTGCAGAAGTAACAGGGTTGTTGTCATGGGTGACTTTAACTTCTCTAATATTGATTGGAACCTACTTAGTTCAAATTGTTTGGATGGAACAGTTTTTGTCTGGTTTGTCCAGGAAGGGTTCCTGATGTTATATGTCAATAGGCCAATGAGATGGGAGGCCATATTAGATTTGGTGCTTGGCAACGAACCATGTCAGGTGTCAGATCTCTTAGGGGAGAGCATTTTGGCGACAGTGATCACAACTCCATGACCTTTACTGTACTCATGGAGAAAGATAGGAGCAGACAGTATGGGAAAGTGTTTAATTGGGAATGGAGGAATTACAATGCTATTAGGCAAGAACTGGGGTGCCTAAGTTGAGAACAGATATTCTCAGGGAATTGTACAACAGAAATATGAAGGCTATTTAGGAAGGACTTGCTGGTAGTGCTGGACAGGTTTGTCCCAATGAGGCAAGGAAGGGATGATAGATTGAAAGAATCTTGGATGACAAGGGATGTAGAACATACAGTCAAGTGGAAGAAAAAAGCTTACTTAAAGTTGAGGAGGCAGAATCTGACAGGTCTTTAGAGGGGTACAGCAGAATAGACTTAGGAGAGCTAGAAGGGGACATGAAAAAGCTTTAGTGAGTAAAATTAAGGAAAACCCTAACGTGTCCTGCAGTTATGTGAGGAACAAGAGGATGGCCAGAGTGAGGGTAGGATCAATCAGGAACTTGTGCCTGGAGTTGGAGGAAGTAGGGGAGCTCTTTAATGAATACTCTGCTTCAGTATTCATTACTTTGCAGGACCTTGACATTTCTGAGTCCAACATGGAACAGACTAGTATGCTAGAACAAGTTGATACTAGGAAGGAGGATGTGCTGAAAATTTTGAAAAACATAAGGATAGATAAATCCACTGGGCCAGGTGGTATAAAGCTGAGGTTGCTACAGGAAGCAAGGGAAGAGATTGCTGCAATTTTGGCAATGATCGTTGCATCCGCACTATCCACTGGAGTAGTGCCAGATGATTGGAGGGTGGCAAATGTTATTCCTTTGTTCAAGAAAGGGAATAGAGATAATCCTGGGAATTGCAGACAAGTCAGTCTTATATCAGTGGTGTGGCAAGTTATTGGAGAAACAGGATTTACGATTACATGGAAAGCCGTGGTTTGATTAGAGATAGTCAGCATGGTGAAGGGCAGGTCATGCCTCATAAACTTGATTGAATTCTTTGAGGATGTGACAAAACACATTGATGAAAGTGGAGGAGTGGATATGGTGTACATGGATTTTAGCAAGGCGTTTGATAAGGTTACCCGTGGTAGGGTCATTCAGAAAGTAAGGAGACATGGGATACAGGGAAATCTGGATTCAGAATTGGCTGACAGAGGGTGGTGGTTGATGGAAAGGATTCAGTAAAAAATGAGGTCTGCAGATGCTGGAGATCACAGCTGCAAATGTGTTGCTGGTCAAAGCACAGCAGGTTAGGCAGCATCTCAGGAATAGAGAATTCGACGTTTCGAGCATAAGCCCTTCATCAGGAATAAGAGAGAGAGCCAAGCAGGCTGAGATAAAAGGTAGGGAGGAGGGACTAGGGGGAGGGGCGATGGAGGTGGGATAGGTGGAAGGAGGTCAAGGTGAGGGTGATAGGCCGGAGTGGGGTGGGGGCGGAGAGGTCAGGAAGAGGATTGCAGGTTAGGAGGGCGGTGCTGAGTTGAGGGAACCGACTGAGACAAGGTGGGGGGAGGGGAAATGAGGAAGCTGGAGAAATCTGAATTCATACCTTGTGGTTGGAGGGTTCCCAGGCGGAAGATGAGGCGCTCCTCCTCCAGCCGTCGTGTAGTTGTGTTCTGCCGGTGGAGGAGTCCAAGGACCTGCATGTCCTCGGTGGAGTGGGAGGGGGAGTTAAAGTGTTGAGCCACGGGGTGATTGGATTGGTTGGTTCGGGCGGCCCAGAGGTGTTCTCTGAAGCATTCCGCAAGTAAGCGGCCTGTCTCACCAATATAGAGGAGGCCACATCGGGTGCAGCGGATGCAATAGATGATGTGTGTGGAGGTACAGGTGAACTTGTGGCGGATATGGAAGGATCCCTTGGGGCCTTGGAGGGAAGTGAGTGTGGAGGTGTGGGCGCAAGTTTTACATTTCCTGCGGTTGCAGGGGAAGGTGCCGGGGGTGGAGGTTGGGTTGGTGGGGGGTGTGGATCTGACAAGGGAGTCACGAAGGGAGTGGTCCTTGCGGAACGCTGATAGGGGAGGGGAGGGAAATATATCCTTGGTGGTGGGGTCCGTTTGGAGGTGGCGGAAATGGCGGCGGATAATACGTTGTATGCGCAGGTTGGTGGGGTGGTAGGTGAGAACCAGTGGGGTTCTGTCTTGGTGGCGGTTGGAGGAGCGGGGCTCAAGGGCGGAGGAGCGGGAAGTGGAGGAGATGCGGTGGAGGGCATCGTCGATCACGTCTGGGGGGAATCTGCGGTCCTTGAAGAAGGAGGCCATCTGGGCTGTGCGGTGTTGGAATTGGTCCTCCTGGGAGCAGATGCGGCGGAGACGAAGGAATTGGGAATATGGGATGGCGTTTTTACAGGGGGCAGGGTGGGAGGAGGTGTAGTCCAGGTAGCTGTGGGAGTCAGTCGGTTTATAATAGATGTCTGTGTTGAGTCGGTCGCCCGAGATAGAAATGGAAAGGTCTAGGAAGGGGAGGGAGGAGTCTGAGACAGTCCAGGTGAATTTGAGGTCGGGATGGAAGGTGTTAGTAAAGTTGATGAACTGTTCAACCTCCTCGTGGGAGCACGAGGCAGCGCCGATACAGTCATCGATGTAGCGGAGGAAAAGGTGGGGGGTGGTGCCAGTGTAGTTGCGGAAGATGGACTGTTCCACATATCCTACGAAGAGGCAGGCATAGCTGGGGCCCATGCAGGTGCCCATGGCAACTCCTTTAGTTTGGAAGAAGTGGGAGGATTGAAAAGAGAAGTTATTCAGGGTGAGGACCAGTTCAGTCAGTCGAAGGAGGGTGTCAGTGGAAGGGTACTGGTTGGTGCGGCGGGAAAGGAAGAAGCGGAGGGCTTTGAGTCCTTCGTGATGGGGGATGGAGGTGTACAGGGACTGGATGTCCATAGTGAAAATAAGGCGTTGGGGACCGGGAGTCTAGAGCTCAGTGACCAGTAGTGTTCCGCAGGGATTGGTCCTGGGACTTCTGCCTTTTGTGATTTTTATAAATGACTTGGATGAGGAATTGGAAGGGTGGATTGGTAAGTTTGCTGATGACACAAAAGTTGATGGAGTTGTGGATAGTGTGGAGTGCTGTTGTAGGTTGAAATGAAACATTGACAGGATACAGACCTGGGCTGAGAAGGGCCAGATGGAGTTCAACCTGGAAAAGTGTGATGTGATTCACTTTGGAAGATTGAATTTGAGTGCAGAATGCAGGGTTAAAGGGATCTTGGAGTCCATGTCTATAGATCCCTCAAAGTTACCAACCAGGTTGATAGGGTTGTTAAGAAGGAGTCTGGTGTGTTGGCTTTCATTAGCAGGGGAATTGAATTTAAGAGCCATGAGGTTATGCTGCAGCTCTGTAGAGCCCTAGTTAGACCGCACTTGGAATATTGTGCTTGGTTTTGGTCGCCTCATTGTAGGAAGGATGTGGAAGCTTCAGAGAGGGTGCAGAGAAGATTTACCAGGATGCTACCTGGACTGGAGGGCATGTCTTATGAAGAAAGGTTGAGGGAGTGAGGGCTTTTCTCATTGGAGTGAAGAAGGATGAGAGGTGACTTGGTAGAGGTGTACAAGATGATGAGAGGCAGAGATAGTGTGGATAGCCAGAGACATTTTCCCATGGGAATAATTTTAAGGTAATTGGAGGAAGGTTTAAGGGAGATGTCAGAGGTTGGTTCTTTGCACAGAGAGTGGTGGTTTTATGGAATGCACTTCCAACAATGGTAATAGAGTCAGATACATCAGGTCACATTTAAGTGACTTCTGGATAGGCATATAAATGATAATACAATGAAGGGTTTGTAGGTTAGCTTGATCTTGGAGTAGGTTAAAAGGCTGGCACAACATAGAGGGCTAAAGAGCCTGTTCTGTGCTGTACTGTTCTATGTTCTATCAGAGCTAATTGAGTTTGAGGTAATACAGTATCATGTGGGGACTTCTGGTGAATGAACGGGAAGCATAGAAATTAAAGAAGCATTATCAAATTGGCAAGCAATGAACTATGGAGTGATATAAGGATCAGCGCTGGGGTCTCTGGCACATAATTTACATTAATGACTAGATGAAGCGATGTAGAGTAAAGTATGTAAGTTTGCCGATAATACAAAACTAAAGGGAAACTATGGATGGGGTACACAGAGAGGCTAAATAGAGATGTGGATAAGTTAAGTGAATGGGCAGCAAGCTGAAAGATGGACCATAGTACAGGGATATATGAAGTTATTGATTTTGGCCTTTAAAATAGATAAAAGCAGCATCTTTTTTAAAAGGAGAGAAATTTGAAATGTGTTCATAGAGGCATGGGCATGCTTATATGAGGGACACTGAAACTTAGCAGTCAAGTACAACAAGTAATAAGGAAGCCGAATGGCACATCAGCCTTGATTGCAAAGGGATTAGAGTACAGGAACAAGTAGTCTTGTTACAAAAAGACAGGGACTTGGTGAGACAACATCTGGAGTACCCTGTGTAGATTTGGTCTTCTCCTTTATGAAAGATATATTTGCATGGGGGTGATATAGCAAAGTGTCACTGAAATCAGTGCCTGAGATGAAGAGGTCATTCTATGATGAGAGACATAGTATATTGGGCTATCGTCATTGAAAATTGCAAACTTATGAAGGCATTCAATAGTTTAGCTACTGGGAGGTTGTTTCAGCTGATCAGCAGATTCAAAAATAAAGGGGACTTTTTCAGGATAAAAGGCTGATAATTTAAGATTGAGATAAAGTGAAATTACTTCTTTCATAAGGTTGTGAATCTTTGCAATTTTTCACCCACTGCGGTGTATATGCTCCATTATTAAATACAGTTAAGGCTGGGGTAAACAGGTTTTGCTCTATCAGGGAACTAGGGCATGGGGAATAGACTGATAGATAAAGTTGAAACTTAATAGCAGCCATAATCATGTTGAATCCCGGAGTAGACTTAACAGGCCATTACTCCTATTATTGAGTTCTTGTGCCTGTCATTTCAGAGTTTGATCGACAGCTCCAAGTGGTTATGAAGTCTTTAATGGAGAGCTATGAATATAAATGCTTTTCTTTTATGAGGGATTAAACATTTGAGTAAGATAACTGCTCTTATAAGGGATGAAGCACGTATGAAATGTATACTTTTATAAGGGATTATATTGTTGAAAGAATGGAAAATGTAGTGAATGATGTTTTATCAATAAGTATCATTTGCTTTCGGAACTCAACATGAAACACTTCAACTTCCTTTATTTAATCTCAGCATGAGTCCTGAGGTCTGACCAATGTAGATGCTGAATGAGTTGGCATTCAGATTGTAAGGGCAAAGGATGGTTTGTAGAAGCATGGACAGGCAAGAATTGGAGCTGAGTTGGCAGAGGTGCTCTAAAGGGCCATGGGTTTGGAAGAGAGGCATAGGTTGGAATGAAGACTATAAGGTTCCATGGGTCATGGACAGGGAGTGAAGTGCAATGGGTTGACATGGATAGGATGTGGGAAGTGGGATGTGGAGGGTGATGCTGTGTGAGGGCTGAGGGCTGAAGGGGTGTTTCCAGTTTTACTGTTTTTTGGCATCTAGGAAATTGTATTAGATTACTGAGCTGGTTCCACTTCACAGCCCACCTCTGAAACCAATAGCTGTCATGGCTGTTTCCTAACACCTTTGGAGTGTGGGGGAGGAATGCGGGTGACAGACCTGACTCCTATTCATCTCCACCTGCCTGCATCAAGAAGCAAGATTAAAATATCCAAATCTCT
The DNA here is from genome assembly GCF_020745735.1 of Hemiscyllium ocellatum. Lineage (NCBI taxonomy): Eukaryota > Metazoa > Chordata > Chondrichthyes > Orectolobiformes > Hemiscylliidae > Hemiscyllium > Hemiscyllium ocellatum. The sequence continues at coordinate 107,847,354 of NC_083405.1, forward strand.
TTCTCTTGAGTTGGGTTAAAGGAGTCTAGATTTTCCCCTACTCTGCACTCCCACCTTGCAAGTGTACATTCAGGCTTGAGCCACATCCAGTGAGATTTGGCATAAGGTCAAAAGCATAGTCAGTTAAGATTAAACAGCACCTTAAGGGAGAAATACAAGCAAAAGATGTCTCAAAGTTTGAAGCACACATTCTGAAGTTTTAAGCCTAATCACCTGAAGATACAACCACCAATGTGGAACAATTAAAATCAGATATGCTGAATGGATCAGAATTGAGAGAGTGGAGTTTATTACAGAAATAAGGAAGGGTGATATAATGGAGAGATATAGACATGAGGAAATGAATGTGAAAATTCAGATAGTACTTCAAGGGCAGCAAATGTGGACCAGCCAGTACAAGGATGCAGGGTGAATGTGTGCGTGTGTGTTAGGTTAGCTTCAGTCTCACAGGTAATTCTGCACTCTTTACTTCATTTTTGTTCAGGTCACTCTGCTATGTCAGAATTGCCAGCTGCACTTAACTTCCAGAACAACAATGACTACAATCCAACAGCAATTAATTGGCTGTGGAGCAGTTAGGGATATCCTGACGCTGTGAGAGGTCAAAAAACACCATTGCGCTAAAAGAAGGAAGGGCATTGATTTTTTTGACAATGACCAGCAATTTAATCGAAAACATGCAAGTTGACAGATGAAATCATCTTTTGGAACTGGTAAGTCATTCGCAAGTGTAGCACAATGACTTGTTAGCCAGAATGCTAATACGCTAGCAAGGAGGTGTTTCAATGGTAAATTAATTCGAATAGAGTTCAGATTGAGCTGGGATATTTTGATTGGAGGAGTAAAGAATTGTTCATTCTCACTCTCTCATGCAAACTCCTATTGTGGCAAGAGTTTGCATGTGACTTTCTTTATTCTTTCCGTCAAACCAACACAGCAAAACATTGGCTGCATATTCATGCATTTTTGATGGTCAGGATCAAAGTTTCACTTTTCATGTTATGCCTGTGTGTATACCAAGTTTAAGATCCATATGGGGTGCTGGGCAGAGTCAGAGAGTTGTTTTGTTTTGTTATTTTTTTAGATAACTGAGGAAAACCTCTGAATCATAAAGGCAAGGCTTGCTTATAGGAAACCTCCACAGCTGGATGCGCATGTGTTTGCATGTGCATGTGCATATGTGTGTGTGTGTGTGTGTTTTTGTGTATATCTATATGTATACACCCTTTTTGGAAATGACAGCTGGAGATCTGGTGATTGCCCTAGGTCTCTTTGGGTGGCATGCCACATATTGTACCATTCGGGCTCCTGATAGGTCAACTGCACATTCTCCCAACTCCCACACAACCCCCCACACCCCCCACCCCAGGACCAAGGCCACTTTTACCAAGCGATGCTAGTCTGGTCCCAGTGCCGCACCTAGACTGCATCACTGAACCTTTTCCTTAGAGACCTGTTCTAGACTCAGAAGTGGTCATGCTCCCAGTGACACTCAAACAATGCAGTTACAAATATAATGAAATTCTGAGCAATTTTATACACTTGTTTTTTATGAAAAAAGAAGGCTTGGTGGATTTGCGCGTGAGTGGGCCAATTTGACCGGTTTAAGATCTTTAAAGTTATGAGGCTTGATTTGGCGGAAGCTTTTGTGGGCACTTTGAACCCAAAGGAAGATAGTGACTAATTAATCCACAAAGGATAAATCTGGAGACCAATTTGAATGTTACACTTATTTACTACAAAGAGTTATTGGGGTAAATAGTTAACTTTAGGAAAGCCAGATAATCAGATGAAGTAAATAAAAAATATTAGATGAAGTATAAAGGTGAAAGGAGGCTGTTTGGGACCGTGAACATTAGCACAGATGTAGCAATGGAGGAGAAAGTGAGGACTACAGATGCTGGAGATCAAAGTCGAGAGTATGGTGCTGGAAAAGCACAGCAATTCAGGCAGGATCCATGGATCAGGAGAATTGAGGTCTTGGGCATAGGCCCTTCATCAGGAAGGTTGAAGGGTGTCACCTGACAGCTGGAGATCTGGTGATTGCCCCAGGTCTCTTATGGATGGCCCTTCTGATGAAGGGCTTATGCTCGAAACATCGGTTCTCCTGATCCTTGGATGCTACCTGACCTGTTGTGCTTTTCCAGCACCACACTCTTGGCACAGACATAACAATGGCCTATTTCTGCGTTGTAAGTTCAAGGTAGTATTATTTCCTGCACCACAATGAAATATGCAACAAATGCTAAAAAAAATCATTCAAAGTACAGTAAGTTGCAGTAAAATGTGCTGGAGGGATGAGAAGTGAATGGACTTTCATTGTCCTTGAGATCTCTTATAGTCTTATGTTCTAAATGCTTCTTTGGATGAAGACAGGAAAGAAAATATTTTTATAATGCATCGGGACTAAATGCATTACCTGAAACTGATGGAGAGAAACTGCAATCAAGGAGTCAGGATTGAAAATTGATGGTCGGCATTCTGACATGATATCGCATGCAATTCAAATTGCCAAGAAATTTCAAATTCTGCAAAACAAGAGTTGGTTGTGAGAGCCTTCAAATCATTGCTTGAAACAGAGAAGGGATTGTGTCACTTTGCATTGGGTTGCTGGGCCGTATAGATTGTATAAGATAATGGCTTATTAAGACTGAATAAGTAACTGCTGCTTTTCGTCTTTGAGAGCCTGTCAATGAAGATCTCTGCTGGGAATCCCAACTAATGTCATTTCCAGTACTCCAGACTGGCATCCTGAGTAACTGCTATGTCAACAGACTCCTCAACCAATTCTTTCAGGAATGAGCTACATTGAGCTGTAACTGAAATATGTGGAGCAGATGTTCAGTTTTCCAACAGCCAGAACAACACAACTGCTGACTGATTTTGGACAGCATCCAAGAAATAATGCACAAACGTTTAACCATTGCCTGAGACAGACTGCTGCTGACTATACAGCACAATAGGGAATACCTGCTGTAAATAAAGATGATCCTCATAAATCACACAGATGTAGGTGAAACTTCATCAAAGTTCAAAATAAAACATCAGTTTAACCTGACTCAGTGGTCTACAGGAAGGCTCGCTGAGTCAGAAATTTTAAATCAATAGTTGACTGGGATTAGAATTTTGAGTCAGTATTACTCATAGAAGAAGAAATAAATTTGGAGATACTGTGATTGCATTATTTTATTTCTTTATATTTTGTTTTCCTCAATTTCAGCTCTTAGAAGCCTTGAGGGCTGAATTTTACCAGAAATTGGTGAGGTGTCATCTTGGCCAGTTTCCTCAAGGGTTTTCTCTCTCTCTCTCTCTCTCTCTTGCAGGTGTTCTCACATTATCTCCTACAGCTCATCTCATCAGCAATGTGCCTTTGTGGCACCTGGCTCACAGCAGTCAAGGCAGTAGTCGCCACTGGAGAGATCTCCTGAGACTGCCAAAGCTGGTGCTATTGTAAAAGCCCAGTCGTACACCAAGTCGCATGCTCCCAGCCAGCAGCTGTCCTTAACACAGCATGTTGGAGGAGGGAAATGAGAAAAGAAACACGTCTGAATTGAATTGAATTGAATTGAATTGAATTTATTGTCATGTGGACAAGGCATAGCGAAAAGCTTTATCTTGCGAGCAATACAGGCAGATCACACAGTTAAATATCATAGATAAGTAAATGATAGGTAAACATTGCAAAAACAAAAACAGGTACAGGTGAATGCTAAGAGTTTGTGAGTCCATTCTGAAAGAACATAGCTGGCACAGCGGATTGTTCATTATGCCTACAAGTGCACATTCATAAATGTATTGCTATTTAAGAACTGACCTAGATTGCTTACTTTTCCTTAGCAGTATTCAACCTTAGATCCTTATATCAGAGAAGCTACTCTTTCTCTTATTCCCAATGTAGCTTCACATCTTATTGTTCAATGTGGGACTATCACATATTGGAAATCTCAAATAAAAACTGAAGGAACTGTGGATGCTATAAATCAGAGACAAAAACTGAAATTGCTGGAAATGCTCAGCAGGTCTGGCAGCATCTGTGGAGAGAAATCAGAATTAATGTTCCAGAATCCATTCTGAGGAAGGGTCACTCAACCTGAAATGCTAACTCTGATCTCTCTCCATAGATGCTGCCACACCTGCTGAGCTTTTCCAGCAATTTCTATTTTTATCTTGGAAAGCTTAAATATGGTTAAAAATATTGGCCAATCTGTCACTGGATTTGTAATCCAGCTCACCTCTCCCCCCCCCCCCCCCCCCCCCCCGCCCCAAAAAAAAGCAGGGGTCCAAGAATATGATTTTGAATCCCATGGATTTGAATTCGATTTTTAAAAATCTTCAATAAAAACACAGTCCCAGTGGCAAGCATGTCAGCTGATTGTTCGAAAACCCATCTGATTCCCTAATTTCCTGTAGGAAAAGAAATTTGCTATTCTCATCTGGTCTGGCCAACATGTGACCCCAGAACCACAGCAAGGTGTTTGACTCTTAAATACTCTCTGGGCAACAACAGATGGGTAATAAATGTTGGGAGACAGGCTGCCTACGTGCAGAACATTTCAGAGAACACCTCTGGGACATTTGGACCAACCAACCCAACCACCCCGTGGCTCAACACTTCAACTCCCCCTCCCACTCCACCAAGGACATGCAGGTCCTTGGACTCCTCCATCACCAGACCATAGCAACACAACAGCTGGAGGAAGAGCACCTCATCTTCTGCCTAGAAACTCTCCAACCACAAGGGATGAAATCAGATTTCTCCAGTTTCCTCATTTCCCCATCTTGTCTCAGTCAAATCTCTCGAACTCAGCACCACCTTCCTAACCTGCAATCTTCTTCCTGATCTCTCTGCCCCACTCCCACTCCGGCCTATCACCCTCACCTTGATCTCCTTCCACCTATCACATTTCCAACGCCCCTCCCCCAAGTCCCTCCTCCCTACCTTTTATCTTAGCCTGCTGGACACACTTTCCTCATTCCTGAAGAAGGGCTCATGCCCGAAACATTGATTCTCCTGCTCCTTGGATGCTGCCTGACCTGCTGCGCTTTTCTAGCAACACATTTTCAGCTCTGATCTCCAGCATCTGCAGTCCTTACTTTCTCCTGTAATAAATGTTGGCCCAACCAGCAAAGGCCACATACCCTGAATGGACAGAAATGTAAAAATATTCAGTAGTAGCAAAAGACAATGGAAAAGAAAAAGCTGCATTTTCTTCTTGGAAGAGGCAGGCATTGCTTGTTTCTTCAAAGGCAATCAATGAGTGATCTATTGGAAGTGGGTGTCCATTGTGTCCAGTCTAACGTTTTGCACCTGATATTGCAGTGCTCTATGATGCTGAAGGTGAAGTTCTGCTTACTCGGTGTCCTCACTTTCCTCCTCAAAGGACTGCTGCTGCTCTCCCAGCTATTCAGAGTCTCTCCCATGCCCTGTGCAGAACACACCATGCTAGAATGACGCTGCACTTTCTGGAGTGTATTGCACACCCGGCCAATCAGATCCAAGCACTGCAAATGCATTTTCAGCTGACCTATTGTTTGCTCCATGTTGGCCCGGATTGAAGAATGGTAGCCAATGTACATTCTACATTTGGCCTCAGTCAGGGGGTTGCATAATGGAGACATCAGTTGTTGTTACAGAGGGTAGTCCTGGTCTCCCAGTAAGTATCCTTGTGGGGTATCTTGAAATAAAGAATGAAGATGGAAGGTCTCAAGGGTAAAGGCATTGTGGTGGCTCTCAGGGTACCCTGGTGCAGATGTCTAAGATGTGATACTGTTGGTCACTGATGACTTGTACATTGATGTAAGTGCAAAGTTTTCTATGAATAGAATTAACTGTGTTATGACATAATATGATATGATATAATATTTAATGTCAGCACAATAGCAAACACTGTCAGAGGTTGTAAGTGCTGTATAATTACAGATTCCCTTTCTCCCAGACCCAACACCACATTACCCAAGAAAGCTAGCATTACATAGAGGATAATGTTTATTCAAGCTGAAAAGATATCAGTTCTGTGCTACTGTGCAGCCGATGAAATTTTAGATTGTCATTGTGAGTTGTGGACTGTCTGTGATTACTTCTGCTCCTGTAAGCTGTAATTGACAGTTACATGATCGAGATTGCTTGTAACCAGCACTTTGTTCCCACACAGTTGGACACTGCATGCATTTCCCATACAGGATACAGTGAACACTTCAATCTGTACTGCAGAAGGGCCTGATTAATGCATTTGCCCTTGAAGGGCCTCACATTACTCATAAATAGTGACAAGGAGTTCACAAAGAAAATAAACACTGACTTCATCCACTCTTGTGTGGCTGCAACTATTTTCTGTTTTCCAATTCGCTTGTGTATGGAAGGCACGTCAAGGCTCAGCCTAAACAAGGGTCCCCTGACCCTTCATATTCCTTTCTGCCTGGCACTTACTGTTCAGCCCAACAGTATTGAGAATTTCCACACACTTCTTGGAATTACAACTTTATCTGCCAGCACGACCCCCTGAGCCCTGGCCCTACAGCTTAGCTATGCTTCTGATGCTGCTCTAATCCCCACTGAGGCCAGAGTGATACTGACCATTGACAGCTCCTCTTCCACGCTAACCCATGTACTCCAATACACTACTGTCATCCCCCCAATATATATTGAGATGATGCCTTTCACAATTATTGTCCCCTCTCCATTCCAGCATTTTCCATCCAATCCTCAAAACGGATGTCCCCATCTTCCGTTCCACATTTGTGGCTTTTTGAAATTCCTCTTGTCTTTCAATTAGCTGACACCGAGGCCAGACTTAGACAGACAGCCCGGGCTGATAAGTGGACCAGGCCCCTGACTGATCTCTGTGCAGCTCCCTGACTGACTTACTGTGACTCCCTGCACTCACTGCACTGGATCTGCAGGCCAACAGTGGCCCACTCCTCAGACTATAATGATATTAGCTCCCCTGCTGAGCATGACTGACACAAGTGGCCACTTGACCATGCCCAACTCCTAAACTGAAATCAGATGCTGCCTTTGACTAACTATGTTGGGAGCCATGACCGAAGGCTGTCTACGTTGACGTGAATGAACATTCCACCACCCCTTAGACTTTGAGAGATGGCCATTTTGTGAAGCACATATGGTGGGTTTACCGTGTTGGCTCCAGGTACATGATGTAGGTGTGATATTAATAGAGCACACAGTGCCATACAGCAATATGTTCTCTCCTTGATTAATCACAGCCAGGACAAGCTCCTTTGCTTTATGTCTGTGCTAAATGGTGAGGTGAGATAATAAGACTTTAAGTTCTAACCAAGGGGGAAAAGCGAAAAAAAGCAAGGCAAGGCAGAAATACTGTGAGTATCCAAATAAAGAGACCGATTGAGAAGCAATGATTTGAGCTTTGTAGTGGACCAAAGGGAGTCAGGATATGAGATTATTGCTGTAGGATTCCTCACCTCTGACCTAGCCTCATAGCCACAGCACTTGTATGACTCGTTATTTGGTTAATGGTATCTAATTCCATATCTTATCATTCCGCCTCTATTACAGTGCTCTCCTCCAAATCTGCCTTGGCCCATTTGCTACTAAAACCATCATTCAGGCATTTATCATCTCCAAGCTTGACTAATTTAAGTGCTGTCTGATTCAATTGGACAGAACTTTCAAGGACGTAGAGAGATATCTGGGGATATGGGAGTACCTGAAAATTCTAGGGGAATCCTGTCAGACAACCTCAATGACACCTTCCTGCCTCACAAGAACCTCCAGGAGGCAGGGTGATGGTAGATCTCGATACCCGACCAGCGGTAGCAGGAAGCCCATCAACCTACACTTACCCATTCCCCTCAGCCTGCTTGCGTGCTATCCCCCCTTCCCCCTCAGAACATTAACATGCACTCCCCATTCCCCTCAGCCCATTAACCTACACTCCCCAACCCCAGCCCATTAATCTGCACTCCCCATCCCCCTCAGCCCATTAACCTGCACCTCCCATCCCCCACAGCCCATTAACCAGCACCCTCATCCCATTACCCTGCCCCCCATTCCCCTCATCCCATTTCCCTGCACCCCCTATCCCCCTCAGCTCATTATCCTGTACTCCCCATCCCCCTCAGCCCATTAACCTGCACACCCCCATCCCCCTCAGCCCATTAACCTGCACACCCCCATCTCCCTCAGTCTATTAACCTGCACACCCCATACCCCTCAGCCCATTAACCTGCATCCACAACCTCCTCAGCCCATTACCCTGCGTCCCCCATCCCCCTCAGCCCATTAACCTGCATCCCCATCCCCCTCAGCCCATTAACCTGCACACCCCCATCTCCATCAGTCTATTAACCTGCACACCCCATACCCCACAGCCCATTACCCTGCACTCTCTATCCCCCTCAGCCCATTAACCTGCACCCCAAATACCCCTCAGCCCATTAACCTGCACTCCCCATCCCCCTCAGCCCATTAACCTGCACACCCCCATCTCCCTCAGCCCATTAACCTGCACACCCCCATCCCCCTCAGCCCATTAACCTGCACACCCCCCCATCTCCCTCAGTCCATTAACCTGCACACCTCCATTCCCCCCAGTCCATTAACCTGCACACCCCATACCCCACAGCCCATTACCCTGCACACCCCATACCCCACAGCCCATTACCCTGCACTCCCCATCCCCCTCAGCCCATTAACCTGCAATCCCCATCCCCCAGCCCACTAACCCGTACAGCCTCCATCCCCCTCAGCCCATTAACACGTGCATCCCCCATTCTCCTCAGTCCATTAACCTGCACTCCCCATCCCCCAAGCCCATTAACCTGCACACCCCCATCCCCCTCAGTCCGTTAACCTGCACACCCCCATCCCCCTCAGCCCAGTAACCTGCACACTCTCATCTCCCTCAGTCCATTAACCTGCACACCTCCATTCCCCCCAGTCCATTAACCTGCACACCCCATACCCCACAGCCCATTACCCTGCACACCCCATACCCCACAGCCCATTACCCTGCACTCCCCATCCCCCTCAGCCCATTAACCTGCAATCCCCATCCCCCAGCCCACTAACCCGTACAGCCTCCATCCCCCTCAGCCCATTAACACGTGCATCCCCCATTCTCCTCAGTCCATTAACCTGCACTCCCCATCCCCCAAGCCCATTAACCTGCACACCCCCATCCCCCTCAGTCCGTTAACCTGCACACCCCCATCCCCCTCAGCCCAGTAACCTGCACACTCTCATCTCCCTCATTCCATTAACCTGCACACCTCCATTCCCCTCAGCCCATTAACCCTCACACCCATTCCCCCTCAGCCCATTAACCTGCACCCACATCCCCCTCAGCCCATTACCCTGCACACCCCATCCCCCTCAGCCCATTAACCTGAACCCCCATTCCCTCAGCCCATTTTCCTGCACTCCCCATCCCCCTCAGCCCATTAACCTGAACCCCCATTCCCTCAGCCCATTTTCCTGCACACCCCATCCCCCAAGCCCATTAACCTGCACACCCCCATCCCCCTCAGCCCATTAACCTGCACATCCCCATCCCCCTCAGCCCATTAACCTGCACATCCCCATCCCCCTCAGCCCATTAACCTGCACACCCCCATCTCCCTCAGTCCCTTAACCTGCACACCCCCATTCTGCCTCAGTCCATTAACCTGCACTCACTCATCCCCCTCAGTCCATTAACTCACAACCCATCAACAGCCTCAGTCCATTAACCTTCTACCCCCATCCCCCTCAGTCCATTAACCCGCAAACCCCATCCCCCTCAGTCCATTAACATTTCACCCCCATCTCCCTCAGTCCATTAACTCGCAACCCCCATCCCCCTCAGTCCATTAACCTTGTATCCCACCTCCTCACTGCACCGCCCCTTCCCCCCCACCTCCAATGGAAATGGCACTGTGCACATAAACAGCAATTACAGCATTGCCCAACAATTTTAACAGTGTGTGGGAAGGAATATTTGATGCTGCTTCCTCGTTCCTGTCCAACAGCTACATGTTGTAACTCTCCTTATACGTCCCACTTATGGTTGATGACCAGGAATCCATGCTTCCAACATACTTCCGCAACACCTACCTTGAACGATGTGGTCACCACCTTCTCAGTGCAAACCGAGTGACATCCCATTGCCTCTTCAGATTTAGAAGCCGCACGCTGTCTTAAATTGGGGTTCAAAGAGGACGCCCCAGTAGTCACCTCCTCTAAATCTTCATTTGGTTTCTGCCAACATTTTCACATTTCGCCTGGCGGCGACTCAGGATCTGGGAACAAAGATTCCACTCATTCCTTCTATTGCAACACTGTTATTTTGTGCCCATAACTGAAAAAAATGTCAATAGGATTTAACTTTCCATTTAAAGGACCTAGAAAATTTAAAATGCTTGTGAACTACTAACCCTGTCATCCTCTGCTGTTTCACCGCCTCAGCTTGTAAATCTGCTGCTAATGGGAGGCACATGGATGCTTTATTGGTTTTGACAGTGCGTAATACTCTTGTTCTGCATTATGGATTTTCTATCCCCCTGCCTATAAGTCCAACAGTTCTTGAAAGGTTATTGATTTATAACCCATCAAAGAGAGAGAGAGAGAGAGCGAAAGAGAGAAGGAGAGAAATGCTGCATCAAGTACTTTCCTCAGCTTTCAAAATTCTAATCTGCATGGGTTTTAATAGATCATTGTGCTTTTTCTTCTTTCCATGGCATGTACATAACTGTATAGCAGAACACTGAAGGATCTTCCAAGAGCTTGGTAAATGACAAAATTTAAGCATGCGTTTTACACTTCTTAGCTTCATGCTGGCACAAAAGCAATTTTCACTTCACACTATTGCAAAATGGCTGGTTTAAATCCTGATTCAGGGTTGTGACTGCCTCCAGAGTGAAGCAGAGCAAAGACTCCCTTGAGAGAATAATTTCACACAGCTAAATGAAATTTATCTCCCATGCTGGAATATAAATCCAATGCTGTGCCACTCTGTTGAACTCCGAAACATACTGTAAACCTAAATGGTCTGAAATTAATGTCTGGAGAGAGGTGTTCTCCGATTCTAGTGCTCAGAATATTAAAATTTCTAACGATTAGGTGAAGCTCTGCTTGTGCAAGTATTCAGGCATGTACAAATCTCTTATTTAAATGGACCAGTTAAGGTAGTAGGCTGGCAGGAGGAAAACAGTTGAAAGAAAGAAAGACATACATTTGCGTGTCCAGCTCAAGTGTCTTCAGCTTGAAATTTATGAGCTGGAGACTGAACGACAAACATTACGACCATCTCTATGATTCTATGACATCAGGTTAGATGGATTGGCCATGCAAAATATCCAGGGATGTGCTGGCTAGGTAGATTCACTAAGGGAAATGCAGGGTTACAGGTATAGTGTGGGTCTGGGTGGGATGTTTGAAGGGTAGATGTGAGCTTGAGGGGCCAAATGGCCTATTTTCACCCTGTAGGGATGCTATGATTGTATTATCAGGCTGAGATAGAATTATCTGGACAATTTACTCCAGGAGGTGGAAATATCCCTTTGGACAGACTTGTCAGATTTACACAGAGCCAGGGGGAGAATAAGACATTGTGGGAGTGGAGGGCAGTACAGTGAGGAGCTTGGGCACAGTTCTCAGTTGCAAAGAACGAGAGATGCGATGCCTGGATTGTCTGTTCAATGCCATTGGGTTTGAGATATCGGCCAAGAATTGGAGAGGAACTTACAGTGGGCATCATGATCCATATAGGTACCAATGACATAGGCAGAATAAACAAAGAGGTTTTGCATAGTTAGTATGAGGAGCTACATACCAAATGAAGAAACACTACAATCTTTGGGTTATTACCTGAGCCATATGTAAACTGAAATAAGGTAAATAAGATTAAAGAAACAAATAGAAGATTCAACAATTGACGAGGGAGAAGTGAGTCCTGGTTTGCAGAGCACTGGCATGAGTACTGGGGAAAATAGGATTTGTATCATTGGGATGGTTTACACCTGAACTGTGATGGGGCCAATGTTTTGGCGAACTGCATAACCAGGGAAGCAGAGAGGGTTTTCAATGAAATCATGGTAGTAAAAGATCACATTAGAAAATAATTGCTAAATAAATAAATGGACACAAGAGAAGAGAGGAATGTATTTGTATGGACAAGGTTAAATGGGAAGAGATAGAGAGGACAAATCTATTAGTAAATCAACAAAAAAGGCTAGAGGTTACAATTATGTTGTTCTTATCTAAATGTTGAAATAAGTCAGATGAACTGATAATACAAATAGAAACAAATAAGTATAATCTGACAGCCTTTACAAGAAAAGGACTGCACAATGATGTAGATTGGAACTTGAATATTGAACGATACATGACATTGAGGAAGGACAGGGAGGAGGAAAGGGTGGCGGGAATGTGCTGTAAATGTAACATGGTGCTAAAACAAGCGAGAGAGTTGATATAAGTTTACGTTTGGCATAGTGTTTAGTACTGCTGCATCACAGCACCAGGGACCCAGTTTGAATTCCAGTTTCGGGTGACTGTGTATAATTTACATATTCTCCCCATGTCTGCATGAGCTTCAGCCAAGTTCTCTGGTTTCCTCCAAAAATGTGCAGGTTAGATGGATCGGCAATGCTAAATTACCTATTGTGTCCAGGGATATGCAGGTTAGGTGGATTAATCATGGGGAAATAAGGGATTATGGGAATCGGGTGGGGGTGGTTTTCAGAGCATCAGTGCAGACTTCCTCGGCTGAATGGCCTCTTTCTGCACTATAGGGATTCTATGATTGTAAGATGAGAAATGGTAATACATGAAGTCACTTGTGGGACAAATGTATAGGCTTTACCTTCACAGTATCCAAATTGAAGCATGGAATATAACAGAAGAAAGAGATGGAACTTGTCAGAAAAGTACTATGATAATTATGGCAGATTTTAACCTACATAGAGTGTGTAAGTGAGGAAACTAGCTTGGTTAGAAGTTCATACAATGTTTTCAGAATCATTTCTTAGACCAACATATTCTGAAGACAGCAAAGATCAGGAACAAAATGTTAGGCTAATGTAACCCTTTTATTCCTGATGAAGGGCTTTTGCCCGTAACGTCGATTTCGCTGCACTTTGGATGCTGCCTGAACTGCTGTGCTCTTCCAGCAGCACTGATCCAGAATAATGTAACCCTTTGTTGATTGTCGTAAAAACTCATCTGGCTCACTAATGTCCTTTGAGAAAATACACCTTCTGTTCTTGCCCAATATTGCCTGCATGTGATCTAGCCCTACTATGTGGTTGACTCTTAACTGCTCACTGGGCAATTAGGGGGAGTTAGCTAGAGCAAATAAAATTTTAAAAAGCCTTGAATAACAGCTTTGAAAACAAATATATGATGTTTTCTTTGATGAAGACCTGAAGACAGTGGAAGCAAATACATGGACTTCAGATGTTAGTCTCAGACACTGACATTCAACAAATTGAACTTAGAAGCTAGATTGATTATTTATCGGTGGTTTGAATAATTTTGAAAATAAACTCCAGACAAAATGTACATTTCTCACAAGTGCATCATGCTACCTGGGAGTATATTTTGGCGGACAACGGTTGATGGAACATGTTTTGGCAGGATCGAGGCATAGTTATAAACCATACAATTATCAGGTGAGTTATTCGAAGTGTGGGAGAGTGTCTGGAAATTTGAATGAATAATCCAGTTGAACCTGAACTTTGGAGGGGGCAAGAGACAGAGAAACAACATTGTCTAGTATTTCTGTTGCATAACTTTCTCATTTAAGCTGACTGATAAGAAAGTCATATGTTAATAAATAATTATTGACTGGTAAATCTCCTAGGTCGGCTTTGTCTCTTTGTTAGCCAGATCTTGTCTCAGTGCTTTTGACTCTGCTAGAGTGAAGTTGCATCAACAATCCTCCATTCTTAGCAGTTACATTGAGAGTGAGGTCTGGGTGCACAGAAACATTCTCTCTCCAATGTAGCAAATATTTCCGTATGATGGCTATGTTCTATTGCAAGCTCATCATTAAGGTCATGTTACAATGGGACCACTGAACTGACAGGGAAGTTTCTCAAAATGCTTAACTGTATTAGATTTGATCCTTGGACATGGAAGAGCTGAAATGTCAATACGCAAATTTAACTCTGCCCTCATGTGCAAGTGATTCCCATTGCAGCATTTTCAGGGTTCACATGTTCTAATAGCCTGAAGAGATTTTTTTGCAAGTCTAATCTCTTCCTGCAGTCTTCAAGTAAGTAATTCTGTTATACTTGCTTCACTTTATTGAAGTATTGAATTGAATTTGTTGTAACATGTGCTCACATGAGTACAGTAGAAAGATTACAAGTTGCCACTTTTGCTGGCATCTTAAATACAAAGGTACTGAGTTCCAGATTCTTAGTGACAAAGCAAAAAATAAGGAAAACAAAGGTAAAATTTAAACATTGCAGTCCTTCTTCTTAAGAAGTAGAAAAATTAAGAGAAAACATGAGCAGTTCAACACCACAGGGCGTAAGGAACCAGTCATATGATGCTCAAACTTGAGATGCCAAAGGCCCAGCAGAGCCCATCCCAGGGCAGCTTCCTTCGTTGACTAGCAGCTCACTCCCACTCTCACTGCTGCCGCAGCGCTTCTTACTTGTACTTTCACTGCTGCCCCGAGCACCTTACTCCCACTCTCACTGCCATCCCCGGTGCTCCCTACTCCCACTCTCACTGCCATCCCCTGGTGCTGCCTACTGCCACTCTCACTACCAACCCCCGGTGCTCCCTAATCTCACTGTCACTGCCATCCCCCGGTGCTCCCCACTCTCACTCTCACTGCCATCCCCTGGACTCCCCACTCTCACTCTCACTGCCATCCCCTGGACTCCCTGCTCCCACTCTCACTGCCATTCCCAGTGCTCCCTACTCCCACTGTCACTGCCATCACGGGACTCCCTACTCCCACTCTCACTGTCATGCCCCGGTGCTCACTACTCCCACTCTCACTGCCACCCCGGTGCTCTCTACTCCCACTCTCAATGCCATGCTCAGGACTCCCTACTCACACTCTCACTGCCATGCCAGTGCTCCCTACTCCCAATCTCACTGCCATCCCTGGGACTCCCTATTCCCACTCTCACTGCCAACCCCCGGTGCTCCCTACTCCCACTCTCGATGTCATCCCCCGAAGCTCCCTACTCCCACTCTCACTGCCATTCCCTGGTACTCCCTACTCCCACTCTCACTGCCATCCCCAGGACTCCCTACTCCCACTCTCACTGCCATCCCTGGGACTCCCTATTCCCACTCTCACTGCCAACCCCCGTGCTCCCTACTCCCACTCTCGATGTCATCCTCCGAAGCTCCCTACTCCCACTCTCACTGCCATTCCCTGGTGCTCCCTACTCCCACTCTCACTGCCATCCCCGGGATTCCCTACTCCCACTCTTACTGCCATCCCCCAGTGTTCCCTACTCCCACTCTCACAGCCATTCCCCGGTGCTCTCTACTCCCACTCTCACTGCCATCCCCGGGATTCCCTACTCCCACTCTTACTGCCATCCCCCAGTGTTCCCTATCCCCACTCTCACAGCCATTCCCCGGAGCTCCCTACTCCCACTCTCACTGCCTTTCCTGGGGTGCCCCCTACTCCCACTCTCACTGCCATCCCTGGGACTCCCTACCCCCACTCTCACTGCCACCTCCCCGGTGCTCCCTCCTCCCACTCTTACTGCCATCTCGGAGCTCCCTACTCCCACTCTCACTGCCATCCCTGGGACTTCCTACTCCCACTCTCACTGCCATCCCCCGGTGCTCCCTACTCCCACTCTCATTGCCATCCCCCGGTGCTCTCTACTCCCACTCTCACTGCCATCCCTGGGACTCCCTACCCCCACTGTCACTGCTATCCCGGTGCTCCCTACTCCCACTCTCACTGCCATCCCCCGCTGCTCCCTACTCCCACTCTCACTGCCACCTCCCCGGTGCTCCCTCCTCCCACTCTTACTGCCATCCCCTCGGTGCTCCATATTCCCAATCTCACTGCCTTTCTGGGTGCTCCCTACTCCCACTCTTACTGCCATCTCGGAGCTCCCTACTCCCACTCTCAATGCCATCACCGGTGCTCCCTACTCCCACTCTCACTGCCATCGCCTGGTGCTCCCTATTCCCAGTCTCACTGCCATCCTGGAGCTCCCTTCTCCCACTCTCACTACCATCTCGGAGCTCCCTACTCCCACTCTCAATGCCATCATCGATGCTCCCTACTCCCACTCTCACTGCCATCCCCCGGTGTTCCCTTCTTCCACTCTCACTGCCATCCCGGAGCTCACCAGACAATTGCCACAGTTTGGAAGCAAGCCATTTGGCCCTTATAGTCCACACCATCTCTCCGAAAAGCATACCACCCCCTACTCTCTAACCTTGCATTTCCCATGGCCAATCCACCTCACCTGCATTTCTTTGGAAACTGGAGCATGCAGAGACAACCGACACAGACAAAGGGAGAACAAGCAAACTACACCCAGACCGTCGCCTGAGGTTGGAAGAAAAACCCAGGTCCCAGGCACTATGTGGCAGCAGTGCTAACCACTGTGCCACTGGGGTCACTTTTTAATATCTCATTTGAAAGATAGATGAATTGTTCTTGAATTATTAGAGCCTCTGACATTATGCCTCAGTTTGAACATTTTTGTTACATTTTTATGTCAAATGAGGAGTGAATTTAATATAATTTTTAATGACAAATTGCCATATATTTGTTTTGACAATAAAGTGAGGAATGCAGGCACAGTGGTGCAGCTTACGCAGGATTATTGATTGATGTCATTCGAATGGATGAGAATCAATAAGATCTATGCCAGAGAAAGGCTCAAAGACAAAACACATACTTTTAACGAGAATTATTGCAGACAGCAATCTTTGAACTTCCTAACTGCCAAAACTAACACATCAGCTTTGTATTCTTGTTCGTAATAAGCAAATAAATAAGCCTGGCAATGATGAGTTTAAACAGCCAGACCAATCCAACGCATAAATATATGTAATGGTGATCTAAGGGTAAGTCCTCTATTCATTTCGAGGTGTCTTGCACTGACATCTTCAGCTGGTTGTAAGTGCCTCCTATTTTCAATTTCAATGAGCATTA